>NC_046157.1:147061147-147394064 GCF_011064425.1 Rattus rattus
TGATTTACCAAAAGATCCCATTGCAGTACAGCCTCAGAGAACTCCTTTACTGGTTTCATACATACAGTACCCATCCTGCTGTCTCTGGGACTCCACCAAGGCATGGAAGTCTCAGTAAGACACCATCATTGGACACTCACCACACAGACATTTCCTCCCAGGATTCTGAGTTGAAAGTAGGGCCTATCTTTCTTATGAAAGGTAAATTCTCATCATGTGCCTGTTCCACTCTTTCCACATCTCAGCCATGGAGAGTATTTCTAAAAATCATTCTTACAAGCATAGTTTTCCTTGTTCTGTGTCCCCCTCGTCTCCCTAAGTTTGCTGACTTTAACGATCAACAGCTACAAATAGCCTTTTGTTTCTCTTATCTGGCATTACCTTGACCCTCCCCTGTCCCAAGAACACTGCAGTGTTGAGAATACAATCTCACACATAGGGATACCAAAAGCTGGATAAACTATTACTAAAAACCAGTTACTAACTTCAAATTCTTATACTGACAAATATACGAGAGAGAGCAAGGAACAACCCCCATATTCCTAACATTGAGACAATGACTCAACAACTGTAGAAAGTTATCACAAGCTTTGAGGGGGACAAGAGGAAGATGAAGATGAATCTAGGAAGGAAATATGTTTTGTTTCTCTAACATAGCTCCTCATGAAGCTATGGCACATCTATGTGTTTGGTAAACTAAGTAGAGGCAGAGTTGGAAGGGTCCTGAATTTTCTCCTGCAGTCCCCCAAGTACAGGACTGAAGAGGCTTACACTGAAGTAACCTCAGAGGAGGTTCTATCGAGGACTTCTCAGCCCTTCACTGTGTGACTCAGGCCATGTCATTGTTTTGGGAGCAGTAGGTGGTGTGTGCCGGCAGGTTGGGTGACCAAGCAAGAGGGAAGTGGGGGAGGCCCAGTGGCACTGGAACATTAAGGACTTTCCTGCTTTCCAAAGAAGCAAGTCCCACCCCCAAAGCTACCACCAATCTCTCAGTTTGGCATCCAAAAAGAAAAGGCACAAGTCAAGTAACCTCATCAAGGTATGAGATGCCAATTTCTACCTCATCTCTCTGTCATACACCTTGAGTTCTCCAATCACTCGTTACCCAGCCCAAGGTTTCCTCCATCTCTGTTAGCTCCAGGACACCCCCACAATACCACTTGCTAAATTGGTCTGCAGGCAGAATTAGTCTCTGCACAACATTCCATTATTGGAGAGTCACCGCACAGACATTTCCTCTCAGGATTCTGAATTGAAAGTAGGGCCTCTCTTTCTTATGAAAGGTAAATTCTCATCATGTACCTGCTCCACACTTTTCCCATCTCAGCCACGGAGAGTATTTCTAAAAATCATTCTTACAAGCACAGTTTTCTTTGTTCTGTGTCCCCCCACCTTTAATCTGCATGTCACCAGTCCAAGTCTCCAGCTTCTAGCATCTTCTCAATATTCCCTTCTGGTATTTTCTCTTGCCATAGGGCCAAGACATTTTTATTCTCATCCTTAATGGTAACCAAGAAAATGAACTAGGAACCTTGAGACCTAATTTGGGGCTGTAGCCTTGTCCATCACTGGACAGTTCTGAGAATCCTCATTCCAAGTGGAGGGAGCCCTCCTGTTACTTTAAATCCATCTATGATCCCGGGAAGATTCTACCAGTGATTTACAACTTGAATGCTTACATGCTGTAGAGCATAGCAGACAGCTTCATTTCAAAGTGTGAGTTCCAGGTAGGTGAGATGCCTCAGCAGGTAGAAGCACTTGCTGTGCAAGCCTGACAACCAGGGCTCAGGGCAACATGTGCTTGCACTCATACACACACACACACACACACACACACACACACACACACACACACACACAAAAATACCATTTTCAAAACCAAGCAATTTTATAAACTACTGTCTTATGATAAAGCTAATACATCAGAACCTAAAGATATATATATTTTATACTCCTTGAATGAGACCTACATATACTAATCATGAAGGTATCTACTATGCTTAAAAACTTACTGTATATTTATATAATTTATATATTATAATAAATATAATTATACATAACGCTATGTTACAGTTTATGTAATAAGTTGATTGAAATGATGCTTCCTGAGCTCCCCTCTGAGAAATTCTGATCCAGTGGAGATGGAAGTGGAGTCTGGAGTCTGCACTGCAACCTCTGATGTGTTCATGAAACATCATGCATGGGGTCTCCTTTGAATTACCTTCCTGTGTACTAGTGATGCTTCATAATTCAGTTAGATGGGGTTGTCATGTCTTAGCTGTTGGTCCTTTGTACTATCTGTGCTCAGCATCTCTCTTTAATATCTTCTGGAGTCTGTGAAGGTAGATATACGAAGTTCCACAGGAAGCAGGTTGATGGCCGTCAGACAAGGTAGATGCTGAAAGATGGACTTTAGTGCCTGGTGAGTGTCTATTATAGAACAGGGTTCCCATCTACCTTTGTCTTTCACAGTAAAGGCTTCAAACTTGCAATCATCATTTCTAGCACTGCGGAGAAAAACCAAAGGACATTCGTGTTGCTTCTCATTGGCTATAGACCAGCTTGGCAAACTGAGTTTTGGCCAGAGGTACTCCTTAATTGTGTATCTTCCAAATCATACAATCTGGAGATCCATAATTGGACAGCTCATGTAGTACTAGAAGGTTAACTGTCTTATAACAATAAACACGGGGATGACCATGGCGTCACCGCTGTGGGTCTGGGCACAGCTTTTGGCTCATACAATAGGGATTCCAATTAGAGAATATGGATGGTTTCAGACTCCATTTTGTGTGGAGGTAAGGAAAATTCCCCCCTTTCAATAATGCCATGGAATTTCCAAACTGATTATTAAGAGCTCTAGTGAGTCAAACTTCGGCGAGGCTTCTGGCTCTATTCACCTCCCACATTCTTAGAGTTTAGTACTCCTCCAGAATCCATCACATCTAAGTCTTGCATGGATTCCAACTCCTATATTACATTGAGGATCTGAGGAGCAGAATGAAATTCTGCTTCCTCAGCCCAAGTTTCCATTTAACTCAGAAACAGAGCTCTTAATTTATATTTCCCTCGACAAACAATGGTTTAACTTACAGGGTAAAGGCGTCTCAGGAACTTGGACAAACTTGAGAGAAATAAATTAGAGGTTAGATAAAACTCAGCCTTCCACTTCAGCCAGGTTCTACCATCTCCAGTTACTATAAACAACTGGGAATTTAAAAGTGTTGAAAAATACATTGACAATCTCCCTGAAAAGGAAAGAGAGTATAGCACCAGTTTGGGCCTTTTGTGTTTTTTTTTCCCTATGATAATGTGGCTACACAGGAAAATTTTAGTCTCAGAGAAAGACACTTACCTACTCTTTCACTGAACCCTTGGAAAGGGAGCTAACAGCCCAACATCTGCCCATCACATTATGTCTGTGAAGTTGAGGTATGAGCTGTCCAAGGAATCCACAGACTAGTATATAAGGTCTTCTCTGCCTTTATGTGTCTCTCTGGGTCTTCCTGTGTCTCTCTATGTCTCTCTGTCTCTTTCTGTGTCTCTCTGTCTCTGTGTCTGTATCTCTCAGTCTGTGTCTCTGTCTGTCAATGTCTCTGTCTCTCTGTCCTTCCCTCTGTTTCTCTCTCTCTCTCTCTCTCTCTCTCTCTCTCTCTCTCTCTCTCTCCCCCCCCATTTACAAAAATCCACAAATGAAAACAGTCAATATTCATCCTACTTTTGAAGCATTTAGGGGTACCAACTTTGTGGTAGGCAATCTACCAATAGTACTGTTGAAGATCAGGGCCAGAGAAAATGTATGATAGAGAAATTCACAAGATTTCTATGTAAGAAATTACTATTTATTTTCTCCAAATATGTTAACCATGAAAGGAAAGGGGTCTGGTTAAGCCTTGATATGGTTCCAGTGGCCTGATGCTCAATGATGCTCTTTTACTCTATAAAATGACAGAAAAAAAAATCACCTGGCCAGTGTTCCAGCCTCAAGAAAGTTGCTTCCTTCAGAGATGTCCCACTTCAAAACACCTGGGAGTTCCAAAGGTGAGCTGAATGAAGGTGCTTCTCTCACCTGTTTCTTTGGGAATGTCTATTCCTCACTTCAATCACCGATTTCCCCAATAAGGAACTCAGTCTTGATCGCCAAGTCTCCTTTCATCTGGAAGGGTATTCAGACCTGTGGATCCAACCACCCACGTAGCCACACAGCACCCTTTCAGCTCAGTAGCAAGACCCTAGACCCTATCTCTTTCTTCTCAATTTTCAGACCCAAGATCCTGCATAGTCACAGGAAAGGATCAAAACAGACGTGCCACAATCTGAATCGTCTTGCTACTTGGAATTTATGAGTTTTAACATTTTAATAAGACCCCAACAGCTTCATCACCCAGTCAACTGGTAGAAGAAAAGAAAGACAAAAGAAAGAATTGTCTTTTCCTAGACACTTTTATCTTTCTCACCACCCAAGGCCTATGGAGGTAACATATCTGAACAGTACGCTCCTTAGAGAAGTCTCGTTTATAGAGGAAAAGAAAGCAATGTTTGAGAACCCTTAGGAGAGAGCAAAAGAGGGAAAAGAGTCATGGCTAGAACAAAAAGCATCCTTTATGATATCCAGGGAAGCAAAAGACAAGGAGATTGGAGAGTGATTCACATTGATCAGCTGCCAGCTAAGTGACCACTAACTCCCATGCTACCTCAGAATGACTTCTTCAGTGGCCTCCAAAAGATGCCACTGTTGACTGGCTGGCAGGTAAGTTGAGTTTATGCCATCTAGTAGTTTGAACTTGTCAAATTCAGAGCCATCATGCAGAAGCTAGAGAAGAGCCTGAGAGCTTCTCTGATATCTTGAGGGTGATGTCATAAATTGATCTGAGGTCATATCAATTACCAGGACCTGATCAGAGATTGGGATGCATGAACATGTTTCCCCTCAGATTCAAAGGGCACAGGGTAGTGCTGAGATCTCTTTGCTAATCAAGGTTAGAAGTCTCTTTCACATCTCAAGCATCCATTAAGGCTGTCATTAGAAACTCCCTTCTTGTGAAAGTTGACCTTTTTCTTGAAAATTTCCATGGTCCTGTAACATCTTTAAAATGTTTTCCATCAAGTTAAGATCAAAGTTACCTCTTGGGAACCTGCATTGGCAAAGCCTGGGGCCACATGTGGGAGGGAAGAAGTGGGGACAGAAATGCTGTTACTGAATATGTAGGTCAGAGAAGAGAACTGACAGACAAATGGGAGAAACCCACTTTCTTGAGTAGCCTGGAGTCATTTCAATGCCTTCACAAGGCCATTTGAGGATGGGCTTTAAAGATGTGAAAGTGGTCATAAATGTGGAAAGTCTAGGTCTAGGACCAGAACACAGATGAGAAGCTCCCAACAGTCAAAAGCATAATGAAGTAGCAAAGGGATAGGGGAGATGGCCTGGTTGGCAAAGTGGTGGCCACATAAGCATGAGGACCTGAGTTTGGATCCTCAGCACCCGGATGAAAAGCTAAACATGGCAGCTGACATCCGTAATCCAGTGCTAGGGAAACAAGACAGGCAGACTCCTGGGGCTCACTGGGCAGCCTAGCAGAATTGTTGAAATCACATCTTCAAACACACATATGAACACACATGAACATGTAACTAATGTTACCCATTCTTCCTACTCTGAGCCCTATTATCTCTACCTGCATCATTACCTGTCAGCTTTAACACTTATAACAGGCTTAGCCTATATCCGATGCTCAGTAAATCCATATAGGATGAAGGAATCCTTAATTTGATCCTTGCTAGTAACTATAGAATTTTGTCATTTGATCATACTCATAACCAGGATTTATTAAGCACCACCTATGTGCTATGTGCTGTGACAGGTTAGACAGTTGGCACATAGCTTGATTTGAACTCAAAGCTCAAATTCTGTTGAGGCAGATGAGGTGAGCATAAACATGCAAAAAGCAAGATAAGCCATGGTGGCTACTGTCCATGGGGAAACATCGTGAAGTGAGTTGATAAAAAGCCTCCCTACGAAAGGCTTTGCCTCAACTTGTATTCTATTCAACTCGGGCTCCACATTCCCTCTTCATCACAAGAACTTAGTTTAGCCAAGTAAATCAAAATTCTTAGACAGGAGTTTCTGCCAGAGCTGGAGGGAGAACTTTTCCCATGGAGGGTCCTTGGTTCCAGATCTTTCTCCACCCCATGGTGGGACCTCAGCTGGCTTTCTGCTTAACAGCCCTCCCTCTCACAGGCCTCTGCTGGCAATTTCCATTCTCCCTGGACCTGCACCTGAGAATCGCATACCTGGCTTGAGCCAGGGGATTTCAGGAGAGTGCATTGGAAACACATCTTTAAAACGAAAACAGATAAAGCAGCTGGTAGTGGAGCCAAGGAAAACTCCATTCTTTCTAAAAAGCGGGAAGTCTGTTGGCAGTGGAAGCCACCCTGCTCTTGCCACCACCACATCCTCTCATAAATGCACTCCCTTGCACTGAGACGCAAGTACACACAAGCACGCAGTAGCAGCGCTATAGAGCACACCCATGATTTCTGGAGGGTTCTGTGGTCTCAAAACCCCACAGCCCACAAGGCCTAGGTCATAAGCTGGCTCCTGGAGAAACTCTTTATAGCTTCCTCCTCCACACTGGAGACAATTCAAACCAACTCGAACAGAAGTTTTATAGGCATTTCTCAGGTAGATACAGCATTTAGTAATTCCCACTTATATGCAATGAGGGGGTTGTTTCCAATTTAGCCAAGGCAAAAAGAAAAAATGTGTGTGGGACTCTTTCAGCACTGAGGGCGGCATTGGTAAGCTGACCTCTCCTTTGGGAGAGGCAACTGAATCCTACCAAGAAATGTCATTTTCTTCATGTGGTTGAAATATAACCAATTCATAAAATGCTTTCAGTAGGCTGACTTATGAGGGATTCATAATAAGCCCTCGGAGTTGACTAGCCTACCAATGCAGTAGATGTGTGCAGATGAGAAAGCTACAGCTGTATTCATCAGTGACTCTGGGACAAGCTGAGGTCACCATGCACCGTCTGCAGGCTTCTACGCATGTTTCAGTGTCTGTATCTGATTTCTGCAGAAACTCACAGTTCCTCAGAATCCGAACATCAGATAATACGGCAGACCTACTGAAGTACAAGCTCCCTTTGACTTGAATGAAAGTGGATACCTAGGAATCCCTCCCCAGCAAAGCAAAGCATCCCTGGGATGATTAGTGTTAATTGCCCAGTCTATAAAATGAAGAATTACCAGGGAGACAGACTTCTGAGAATGCCCACCAGTGTGTTATCTTGATTGCATTAATTGAAGTGGAAAGACCCGACCAATGGTGTTGGCAGGGATCCTGGACTGCATAAGTAAGAGAGTAACGCTGAGCCCTAACACACGTGTATTCCTCTGTTTCCTGATTGTGAGGTCACAGGACCAACTGCTCCAAACTCTTGCCACCTTGAGTCCCTGCAATGACTGAGTGTACTCTTAAACTGTAAGCCAGAATAAACCCTTTCTCCCTCAGGTTGTTTTAGGCAGGGTATCTTATCATTGATCAATAAAAGTGAATAAAGATGCATTCCATCTTCTAATTGATAAAAATAAGTAAGTCTTTAGTACAAGGGGACAGCCTCCGAGACCTCTGTAGGTATCTCCTCCCTCACCAGCATTTGCCACAGCTGTTCATGACAGCAAAAAATGATTCCCAAACCATCTGTCTTCCTCCCCTGACTCCTGTGCCCTTTGCAGATACACATTCCACAGTATCCATTGTTCACACACACCCCACCCCCCGAGCAGCAGATGAAAACCTGAGTTTTTGGAAGTGCCGGGTAATGCTGCCATCCCTTGACAACGTGTAAATACCAGACACACGGTCACATTCCAGGACAGTGCTGCTGTGAACACGCACTCTAATCAAATCACTGGAACTGGGTTCAGCCAGGTCTAAAATATAGACTGATCTTCTCGAACCAGAACAAATCCTGATATACTTCCTGTGTCTACAAGGCATAGTAGATAGTGTGAGATTCTAAAACAAGAACCCTCTGTTGGAGATGAGCACATGAAGGGGAGAAAATGCAACCAGCCTTCAATATCCATTGAGCTCTTTATCCAAGAGATTGGCCACCGATAGAAAAAGGTATTGTTCAAACTGTATCTGTATTAAACATGATTTCCCAATGAAAACAGGATAACGTATGTCCACAGGGATAACTTAGAATTTATGAGATGCTCTATAGATTGTACACAAACACCGGTGACTATTCATTTGAGCATCCAATGATAAGATATTTAGTTGAGCATCCTTAGAGTTTGGTTTCTTGAGTATAGATCAACCTCCTCTCACAGATATTTAATGACAACTATATCTATGGAAATGTCCATATATATCAATAAAAGAGAAGAGTCTTAAATAAATGAGGTTAAACCCCTAAGTGTCTCACACACTTGTGTGATAGAACCACTGAAGCTATCAGAGAGAGCTCATCTACCTTGATCTGCCCCTGCAACAAGCACCATTTTTATTCCATTAGAATTAATCTGTGAATATTACATTTATCATACCTACTATGGCCAACCTATGATCCCCCACTTCCTGTGCAGTACTAAGTTCAGTGTGGGCGAATTCCAAGACATCTCTGTAATCCTGTCTTCTAAAATTCTACCCAGATTCTCTTAAAATAGTTAGAGGAGGCAGGGAAGGGGAAAACAAGAACAGGGACAAAAAATGTATAATCATTGTTAGTTATGGGCCAGGATAAAACTTAAGAAAGCTTCTATATTTCAGCAAAACACTATAGTCCTTTGCTCTTGAATTCACCTTTACAAAGTTGTCACAAAGTTGTCAATATGTTAATTTTTTGGATGTTTATCAGAGTTCACTGTAAAATGGATTTGGGGAACTAAACCCAAGGTGATTGTTTAAGGTCCTAGAATAGGGCTTGCTTCTGGATGCTCTGAAACTAGTGACTGGTGGTCTCTCAAAGGCCTTCAAGAGTTAATTTGGGAATTGTCATTATTTGATGCTGATTTACCTACTGATCTGTAGGATGATGTCATACAGGTGAAGGCAGGTACAAGATAGAATGAGGCCTGTCATTGGACGAGAAGGAAGGATGGGCGGGCGAAAAGTTTTAGAGAGGAGGAGACTGGAGCAAGAGGGAAAAAGCAGCAGAGAGAACATGGAGGCTGATGTTAAGATTCCTCTCTGTACATTTACAGGTTGTTATGAATATTCTTAAGGGATAGATATGTACAGGGTTTTGTATATCTAGGTGGGAAACTACATCTTATCAATTGGATCAGATGTTATTGTGTTGTGTGTTATTTCATGTGATGAATTAAGCTCAAGAGTGTACGTGGTGGCTGAGACACTAGGCCACCACGGAATTGGGATGTATATTATCTGGCATGATGGAAACCTGCTTTGGGAACTAAATGGATAGAGAGATTATTGCCAGGCTCAGAGAAAAGACATTGGCAATGTGATATGGGGGGGAGCAAAGCGGGTGAGAGGCTTTGCTGACTGAGATAAAGACATCTACCAGATATCTTGGGGCACTATGGTGCCAGACCTAGTGTGGGGTAAAAGACAGCAATTTTTTTTATAATTTTACAACAACACTGATCATCCATTTCCTTGCCCGTTCTTGTTTGGTCCCCTCTGTCTCAGAGGGATTGAACCCCACTAGCTGTACTTCCCAAACACCTATTCTGTTCAGCTTCTGATTCTGGTTTCTAATGGAAGTTCTCAGCAGACCACTGGGAAAAGAAAAAAGCCAAGCTATTTCTTTGCTTGCCCCTGGTTTTAGAGAAAAAGAAGAAGCAGCAACCTGTTGCAGAAGTTCCATTTCTACAAGGTCTTTCCTTCTGCTGGCCTCATTCCCGGTCTCCACACCTCTCAGGTACTCCAGTGCAAGAACAGTAGTGGTTACCTGGTAACCCAGGGCTTCCTTCTCCCATTTGACCTTTAAACTTTATCACACTTTCCTAGCAAGTTTCTGACACCCGCATCCTTTCTCTAGCTTACCTAGCACAGATTCTATTTTCTTGGCATAAATTTGAAAAGTACAGTTGGAATTTTATGTACTTCTTTCTCAATTTATTTACCTGGCTTTTGGATCTGTTTTCCCACAGAAATCCTCATTAGAAAGGCACTACTTAGTGATGTTTAATGATGAAAGAATTAGTCTAACCAGCTTGATACACTAAGTCACAGCCTTGCTGGGAAAGGAACTTAGATTGCAGTGTGTAGATAAATATTCAACATTTGGTTCTTCAAGAGAAAAAAAAAAAACACTCCCAGTTTCTAGCACTTTCCAATTTTCATAGTATAAATATTCTCACCATGGTTGAATTCAAGCTCCCAACATGATGTCACCAAATGTGGATTTGGAAATAAACATACAGTGAACTTGAGCAATGCTGTCAGCTTACTGAATATCTGAGCATCTACAATTAGATGCCCTGGAGCAACTACACATAGAAGGGCATTTGGGAACACGCTGCTTCATTCTGTCTAAAACAGAGAGCTTTCAGAGGCTGCAGAGAATCAGAGTAGGAAAGAGGAAGCCCCAGAGAACCAAAAAGACAAAAGAGGAAGAAATGACAACTAAGAATTTGGCAAGCGATATAGACAGACAAGAGTGATAGCTCCTTCCAAGGGAGCTATGGAACCAATGGTAATAAGGGATCTTACTAGTGATGGAATGAAAAGTCAGGTCATCTGAACGGTGAATTGAAGAATGATGTAACTACTGGGGGAAAAAGATTTACGCACAAGAGGCTTCCAAAGGACCTAGAGTATGTTAACGGATGAAGAAACTGGGTCTTAGAAAGACCAGGCCTACTCAGCTGCATTATGGAAGAACACAGAGTAAAACTGGAGTTTTCTATCTAGGCTGCTCATTCAGTCACTTTCTATACTCTGTGGCACTGGAAATCACTGTAAACATGACACGGTCCTAGTCCTTAGAATCCTTACTGTCTAATAGAAGAAAATATTAAATAGCTTGTCACACTTTGCAACCATTTTTTTTCTGGCAGTTAAGTACTATAAAGGGAATGTGTAGGGTGCATTGATAGACCTGACCTATATGTAAAGACATAATTTAGATGGGGAGGTACAAGAAAACACTTCTGAACTCTGACGCTGAGATGAGACAAGATGTAAGGAGGAAACTCTACTGGTTGAAGTTGTAAAGAAGGTGGGTCCTAGACAAAGACACTTAAGAGGCTAGGTTTGTTCTATCTCAATAATAATAATAATAATAATAATAATAATAATAATAATAATAATAATAATAATAGAGTATCTTCTTTCATCACTAGACAGCCTCAAATTTGTTGGCCCCTGAACCTTGCAAGATGATGAAACTGTTAAAACATCCTATCTTGAATTTAGGTGCAAATTATGAGCGTGTGGTTAGCTGTTATTCATCTCCCTCAGTGGTAGCCATCTCAGGTAGAGACTGTGCTTCTCACTGCAGAGGAAACGAAGGTAAAGGAACACCCTTCTCTATTCCGTGTACTTTCTTGGTAATGGGTTGGGGCGTGTCTCTGTGTGTGCTTATATGAAATGTCATGTTCACATTTGAACACATGGGGTTGTGTCACCCTCTACTGATCGCTACCTTACTTTTGAAACGCAGCTTCATACTGATCCGGGAACTCACAAATTCAGCCGGCTAAGCTGTCCACAAAAGCCCTGGGCATCCTCCTGCCTCTGCTTATTTGGTGCTAGGATTACGGGTGATTGCTATGAGCTCCAGGGATCTAACTTTGGTTTCTCAGGCTTGTATGGCACATACTTCACCAACTGAGCCATCTCTCCAGCCCCTGAGAATGTACCTTTTCCTGCTAAAACCTACTAACCATATCCTGATGCCTTTTTCAGATGATTGAAGCAGATAGCACCGTCCTATGGAGCCCACCTGTTCTGAGATGATTGTCCTCTCTCCTGTCTGTTACAGCCATGATTCATGTCCTTCGTCCCCTTCAGATTTGAAATCCCAAACCAAATCCAACCTGATCTATTGAAGCTGGGAGGGGACATGAAAATTTACTATTGCTTTCATGTTAAGTGAATCCATCATACCATGCCTCTCGGTCTTGCAGTCCTGTTATTCTAGTGCCAGATAATTAGAACCTGTTTATCTTCAGAGTTACATGACCTGGCCAGACTTTAGACACAGCAGCCACCACCAAACATCCCAGATGAATTGGCTATAAAAACCAGGATAAATTTCATTTTCCTCCTCTCTAAATTGGATGCATGCAGGCTGGCTTTGGAAAGAGTTGGCCAAAAGGAAGAAAAAACAGTCCATTTGTAAATGGCCTGAACGTTTTCTCTGAAGCATCATCCAGACAGCCCATTAGAACTGCAATCCTGTGCATGAACCTTAGGCGTACTTTGTGAGAAATGCCCTTTGCCAGAATCCCAGCTGGCTAAGATCTTATTGCTTGGGAGGAGTGCATATTTGAGGTCCTTCAGACTCGGTTTCTCTCTTTTATAAAGTAGGCTAGATAATACCATCCCATCTACCGGCACCATAACAACAATTCCTGAAATAGTTGTGTGCAGTTTGGAAGGATCAAGTCCAAGGGAAACCCAAGAGTTTGTGTTATTTTTATTTTCCATATTAAATTTGTCCAACTAGAGGCAATGGGTCTGTAAACTCCAAATCCATATCTGTACACGTAACATTAACATGTTTCACGTGCACTGAGAGACTATGCACTGTTAGACCAAAGACGCATGGTGTTCCATATTTTCTAAATGTGCTGTGTGTTTCCTGAGACTCCCGGATTCAGGAGATTGAGCAGATGGAAATTTCCATTGTCTCCAGAGAACTCCCTCTCTTCCCCTGGTGTCCTGTATCTACTTCCTCAGCTGTCCCTGAGATTAACCCTTGTGGAAGGACACCCAAAAGTCATATTCCCTGGGGACATGGGAATTGGGGGGGGGATTTCAGGAAGTAGAGAGTGTGTCAGGCTCAAGAGGGACACACAATCAAGGGATGAAAGGCTGAGGTCGCAGATTGCACCAGAATGGAAGAGAATAGAAATTCTACTCTCAAAACTTAAGCAGGAAGGCATAGCCCCTGTTCACTTGGGCATTCAGCATTCCATTCACAAACTTCTCGCCCTGGAGACCCTCTCTGTCTTCAGTTAACAAAAGGTTCCAGAAACCAGCCCTTCTCCCTTCCTGGCCCAGAGGCCTTACTAGTTTCTTGTGAAAGGTGTTGATTCAAGAACTCTTGATGGCTCCCCACTAGACCACTGATTCTTATCCAAGGCCCCGCCTCTCTGGGCATTTGGCAGGTCGGAGCTCTGTTCCCTCATGTTCCTTCCCTTTTTCTTCATTATAACCCCCTCCCTCAAATAAACCTTAACTTGAGTTTAAGACCCTCTTGGAAGATGATTCTATAGCCTCCCTTTCTAGACCTTCCCAACACTCACTCTCATTCAAATGAGAGATTCACTAAAGGGGTCCCTGTCCTTGCCCCCCAGCAGACCCTCATAAATCCACAATGAGTTGTTGTTTTTAATTAAAGCGTCCAAATAATTAATGATCAGCTCCATTTGTGCCATTGAAAACCCAAATGTCACACGGTTGAAAAGACCCAACCAAATAATTCAGTGTACCCTATAAAGCTTTATAAAAAGCAGAGCCCAAGAGGCCTGCATGACTGGTTTCTGGGCTGTCTGAAAAGCTTGGTTAGGTTTTTTGGGCACTTGATTGGATTCCAGGAATAATGTGCCCAGAGCACAAAGGGCCCTTTTGATGTGTCTGTGCCATCGCCCCGCCCCCTCCCTCCTCACTTTACCTGGGATACACATTCTCCTTGTCTCCCTAGTTGGAAAAAATAACCCGCGGAAGAAAGGAAAAAACAGCAGAGGGAAAAATCAAGGGTGGGGGTGGGTTGGAATTCTGCAATTCTCTGTCTGAGTTTGGTTAATAAAGTCTGGTTATCCCAGAAGGAAGAGAAGTGGTGGAAGTTTACACCATGTCTGTGTGGAAAAATGTAACATAAAGATGTCTCCTGTTTGAAGGAGACCCTTTGAGTAGCAGTGGATCAATCTTCCAGCAAGATCCGGCTGCTTCCAGAGTCAGAAATAGGCAGGTTACTGACCTGGGAAATCAACACACATTAATACATTGAATTCAAGGCAGAGACTCCACTAGACAGTGAGCCCAGCCTGTTGACTTTCATGGTACTAGGATGCCTTGAGAAAATGGCAGAGCCAGCTCACGGTCTGTAATGTATAAACACTGTTCTAGGAGATTGGAAATGGGTCTAGCCCTAGCTACAGGTGAAATTAATGGGCAACTTGTGTAGTCTATTCTATTCTTCTAGACACATGTTCTTACTTGCCACCCTAAGCTTAACAACTCGTAGTAACTCATATAGTAACTTCACTTAATAACTTATGGCAACTGTCAACTCGCTTGGATCTTCCATTTATTTCACTGTTATTTTAGATAATTGTGTATATATAACTGTAGAGATTGTATACTATACAATATTGTATATATTTATAGTTATATATGACTTCATTAATAGATATAAGCAAATTATTTGCTATTCCTGATATAGTTAAAAGATGTATTTTGAATTTAGTTTTTAACTATGTCTGTAGGTAGAAGTAAAATCAATTTTTATATATTGAATTTTATATAGTAACCTCACCAAACACACTTAGGAATTTGAGTAATTTTTGTATACAGTATCAATATGTCTTCTCACTGTCATGTTTCAGCTAGTGACATCACCAGGAAGATGTTTAGCATATAATCTTAGGTTTTTTAGGTTGCAAGTGACAGAAGGAACTCCAGTGAAGATCCTTCTGTTCCCAGGCTTCCTATTGCTACCCCCAGACCACTTGTCATTGAGATTAAACTCTGTGGAAGCCACTGGCTAACTCTCACGTAACAGATGTAAGTAGAAGACATTAGATACCTCTGCACATCACAGGAAAGAATATCAGACCTCAGAAAAAGACAAGACCCAGAAGGCCAGTGGGAGACTTACCAATGGTCTGTAAGAGGATGGTGGGTAGGCTTCCCCTTGTGAAGCTTCTCTCAGATCCAAACTCCTTTGAGAGAAAATTGTTGTCCCTTAATTAGGCACAGCCTTTGGCAATGCTGTCAGCTAGCTTAGAGAGACCCAATGAAACCATATACCATATACCAATGCCATAGGAGTGGTACCCTAAGGGAAATTCAAGCTGCTGTCACAGAATGGAGAAGTGATGGTGGAGAGCATCCTGAACAGATGGCCTCCATAGATGAGACATAACTGGATCTTTCTATCCTCAACCATCTAATCAAGGTTGGTGTTCTACTTACTTATAATGGTGGTAGAGATTCATCCAATCCCAGACAGCTCTGCTTTCCCATCTAACCTGCAGAAGCATTTGTGTTCATTGATCATGACCCAAGGTATTTATTTACACACAAAAGTAGATTGTCTTTCTAGCTTGGCTTTCCTGAAGTTCCATACCTGTTCTTGCCCATTAATATGCATGCTAGTGACGGTTGGAATAGTTCTGATTAGTTAGCAAATACATTTCTGTCTGGCATTCCGGCCTTTGTGTTCTGTCTTTCTAGGGGTGGCGATGTGTTTACTTTGCTATGGTTACTTTGAAGTAAGAGACCTAGTATTTATCCTGATACAGTCAGTAACTAAACTGGATTCTCTCTGCTTGTTGAACTATCGACTCCGGCCTTGAGCACACATCGCATATAAAAGATGTTTGCAGGTTTCCTAGGTGTTTTTAATCCACAAGCAAAATGAATCTGGGTCATTTATCCCAGGCAATTTTCTTAAGGAGAGACTCCCCATGGAAGATCAAGTGAGGTTGCAAGTGTCCATTCCCTGCCACTGTCCGTCACTCATCTTCTGTATTTACTGCCTCTCTGGTTTGCATTAGTGTGCTGACAAGCAGAGCTGCAGACGTTTTCACCCACACTCCAACTGCTGCTGCCCTGACTTCAGTTCCAAGTTATGAAACCCAATCTAAACCTTAGAGAGGAGGCTGCAAGCTGGAACTTTAAATTTCAGTTTACAGAGTCCCCCAGGATGATTCCAGGAACTGAGTTGGGAGGGTCCTGGGAATTAGAAACCAAACTACCACCCCCTTCTTCCCCTAAAAGGCTCTGAGGACATCAGAAATGAAACTCATAAACGACCATTTTCAGCATGTCCCAACTGAAAAGAATAGCATGGGGATGTATCTCCCATCCCCCACCCGGAAACAGTTTATAACGAATCCCAGACGCAACGAGGTGCCTTATTCTTCAAGGTTACTTGGAGGGTATTTTGCAATTCTCCTTGGTCACCTGTTTCAAAATATAAGAGCCGAATGCCAGGAAAATCTTCCTCATTTTCAAACACAAGTTCTTTCCTCCATCCAGAACATTTGGGTAATTAAAGTGTAACATTTCAGTCCTGGAAGGGGTTTTAAATACCATTTCGTCTGGAGGTCACCACTAGTGACCCAGAGATTGAGACATATTTTACCAGGGCCATAGAAAGTTTAGTTCTCAGTGTTTTGTTTTGGTTTTCTTATTAGTTGCTAATACCTAACTATCAAAACAGTTTCTTCTTTAAAAATCACATATGGTCGATATCTCTAGAGAACCCGCAAGACCTGGAACCGGCAGGATCCCAGTTTGGCAGCCATGAACACACTCTTCAGATTGGAGTTGTAAGGGAAAAAAATGAACTTCCCAATTTACCACAGAGCAGACCGGGTCAGCTGACTCTATTGACCCTAAATGACTAGGTGCTCTTGGCAGTCTGACCTGAAATGACCAGCACACCCTCAGCAGGCCTCCTGACCTATGAGAAACACTTCTTCAGCGCTCTCTGTGCTGACCTGGACAAGCTGAGGGAATAAAATAACACAAAACGGGGAGGGGACATCAGAAAAGCCAAAGCCTACGATCGATTGCCGTGGTCTCATAGTTCTTGGTAGCGCCTGGGTCAACTCAGCAGGGTATTTATAGAACTGTCTGCTACGAAACGTGAAGGAAGATAATAAGGGAAGATAATTGACTGATCTAGGACATGGGGACATTTCCATGCCAAGGTTTTGAAGACCTAGCATCATTTTTATGACAAGATGGGGATGCATTTGTGCCTGGATGTGTGTAATTTGTCTCTGGGTTTGTTTCAATGTTTTTCATCTAGAACAAAGTGAACAAAGGTGGCATGCTCGTATATAACTCTGGAAGGAAGGCCAGAGAACATGAAGAAGGGACTCACAGGAAATATGAAGGGAATGTAGGAGAGAGAGTTTTGCCTATCAAAAAAACAAACCACAAAATTTGCAAAATGGATGATTATAAGAGGCCATTTAAATCAAAGGTCAGTTTGGTTTTTAAAAGAAAAGGCAAGTTTATTTCTTATGAAATGGTTCATTAGTATCAGTATACAAAAATGATTTAATTATTTGTGTCTCTAAAAACATGACTGATTTTTTTTTTTCAAGAAAAGTACCAACTCTGTGACAATCATGACTTGTCACAAGCTAGGAAAAAGCAGTAAGTTGAACCTGAAGGTAACACAACATGAGCACTTGATCTCTGAGGCAAAAACCAGCTGCCACAGGCTGGCCAGTCATTGACACAAGTGTTGGTTCTGACAAGAACAGAACAACCCTTTGAGGATCACCAACCTAGAACCTTAGAAGTCTTAAAGCACACGGTGGTGTATTATGCACCCATCATTTTGATTTTGTTTGAATGCCAGAAAGTCCTCCAACATAGAGTGTTTCTTTTCTCTGATGGTGAAGACATTTCTAGCTATATCAGAAAATGTAACTGGATGGGAGGGAGAATATATGCTGAAATAATTATTTATTAAGATTTAAAAACATTCTAATTACATCTGTGTACACTACCCCTTTGCAAAATTTATTTAATGTCAGCAAACTGCGTAGGCATGAAAGCAATCTATGCAAAACAGTCCTTGTAAAGAATCTAGGGCATATTTTTTAAGTTTTGGTGTTAAAAGGGCTTCAAGATCTACAACAAAAATGGTTTTCAAAAACAAAATCTTTAAAGAAGATTGGTAAAATTATGTACATCAAAGTAAATGTCAATTATATAGAATAAAGGATACTATAAAAACAAAAATGAGAAGAAATAATCTAACGAAAATACTGAAATCATACAATGAGGCAAAGATTAACTACTTCAGAACTATACTTCGCTGCCATTATGAATCGTAATGTGAATGTCTGTTTCCCAATGTTCATAGGTGACCCCTGTGAAAGGGTTGTTCCATCGCTCCCACAAACAGGTTACAACCCACAGGTTGAGAGCTTCTGATGCATGTGACAGTGGTTTTCCATCAGGATTTGTGGAGACCACAGAACAGCATCATTCAAGCTCTAAGAAGGAAAAAAAAAATCAATTCAAAATTTCATAGTCAGCAAAAAATATTCTCCATGAACAAAAGTAAAATAAAAATATTATCAGATAAAGAAAATATCTGATTTTATGGTTAACAAGTACACTACGAGAGAGAGAGAGAGACAGACAGACAGACAGACAGACAGACAGAGAGACAGAGAGACAGAGAGACAGAGAGATAGAGAGATAGAGAGAGAGAGACTCTTTAAAAATGTATGGACAAAACAAGACACTATTGTAAATCTTACATCCTTGAGGAAAAAATAAAATATGGAAACTAAATATTTAGTATGTAAGTCATAGTTCAACCAAGAAGTAAGTATCAGGAGAGGGGCATGGCTAGAGAGTTTCGATTATCACAGGGGAATTTGGTTTACATAATTATGGGGTCTGACAGAGGCAGATGATCAGCAAGGAAGGGAAAGCAAGTAAGCTACAATCCCAGATTTGTAGCCTCTGAGCTCAGGAAAAACCTGGGTTCTCTCTTTTAAATGTCTCACACAGGATAATCTCTCTTTTGATTCATTGGAGTAACCAGTCATGACTAGAGACTTTAACAGCATCTATAAAATTCCATCCTAATAAGATCTGAATCTGTGTTGATTGACTAACGGGGATGGTTACCAACTCAACCATGTGAACAGATTAGAACCCCATCATACCTGGGTTCTAATGGTACTTTCCTTTCTTAAACTCTTTAAAACAGCCACAATTGTTTGCACTAAAAGGTTCAACAGTGGTGAGCTATTCGATGCATGAAAATGTTATATATAAGACAACTATGAGATAAAAGACGGTAAAGAAGCCCGTTGGGTTGGTGAGTTTAAATGAGTCATACTACTCCCTCTTACACTATGAAAGTGGAATAGAAAGATGATTGATGAAGGACAATATATCGCTTAGAGATAACAATATACAGCTTTAATACAATATGAGCTGAAGCTGAGTACTAAACATATTCAAGAATCCCAAAATAAGACCAAAGGAACAAAAATAGGAAAAATAAACAAATAGAAGACCTAATAAACCATAGTGAAGTGATAGCCCAGTAACTCAACTTCCAGCTGTCTGCCTAAGGAAACTCACTGGTACGTGCAGGAATCATGTGATGGTTCCTCTTCCACACCAGCTCTGTCCCTCATCCTTTCTTATTCCTCTTCTAGATAACAAGAGCCCTACCGTTGGCCATGTCCTTGTCCCTTTCATGAGTCCCATTCCTCCACTCCCCCTTTTGCATGGACCTAATTACAATGATTCTAAATTAAACACACACTAACACACACACACACACACACACATATACACATCTTGATCTAGTCATCTGTGAGATTCTAAAATCATGTTAGTATGATAAAACTCAAAGGTGTATGCTCTACATAAATAAATCTTTAAAAGTTAAGCAAAGAAAACTAAGTCACAGAAAGATAGACAAATAAGACCATGTACTTAATATTCCATTAGGGGTGTGTGTGTGTGTGTGTGTGTGTGTGTGTGTGTGTGTGTGATATGTAGCTAGGTGTGGTGGCATAGCTCTTTAATCCAGGCACTCCAGAGGCAGAGGCAGGCAGATCTCTTGAGTCTGAGGACAACCTATTCCACAGAGAGTTCCAGGTCAGCCAGGAATGGGCACAGAAATCCTGTCTTAGGTAAATTAATTAATTAATTAAATTTTAATATGTAAATATTTTAAAAATAAAAGCTATGTAATCTTAAGGCTACAGAAGAGAGTAGCTATGTAATAAGAAAGAGATGAGAACGGTAAATAATGAAACATCATCATCTCTCCTGAGAAACCAGGATGGGATAAAGATGTCTCTGCAAAGACCACATCTCCATCCTGTCTGCAATGTCTACTTTCAGGATTGATGACACATCTGAGTAAGCATTCCGCTATGTATGTGTGAAATATCCTATTATCCAAGAACTTAGAAAAGAGCTGAAGTTCCAAATACCTCTCTTTGGCAAAAGATGGAGACTTGTCATGGTGAGGGATCAGACACCCTTCCTGAATGCCCTCAACTGTTTTGACTTCTGAAGGGGCGTGCCGTGATTATAGCTGCGATTAGGTGACTCACCATAATTATGTTTTGTTGAAATTGAATTTATTGAAGCATGAATCATTCTGCCCAAGTCTACCTAATTGCTCCCAACACTGTGGATGGGAAGGATGGTGGAGGAGTTTTCTGTGGAAGTCATTATAGAGCCCACGGGCACATGCATGTGCAATGTACGTGTGCCCCTGCACACACGCCACTTCACCTACCTTTCCTGCAGTACCTTGTAGCAGCTTGATGTCGGCAGGCAATCTTTACATAGTTAACTGTGGTTTCTTCTGCTTCTCACCCCACTTAGCTATTGAGTCTCCAGTGTTTCAGACCACAGACCTTCTTCCAGAAGCCAGTATCTCAAAGTTGCTGACTTGCACTTGGGAACCAGGTTCTCCCACCTCAGATGCCTTCGGCTCAGCCCAGGACTGTAGGGAACTGCATGGTCACTACAGAGCTATGAGGCTAATCAATGTGGATGCTGGAAAAGCAGACAGCAAACTCATTTGGACCTTCCCTCCCTCCTGGGCCCTACAAATGTAAAAGGAGGGTAGCTCCAGGATTACCCAGTCTCATGAAGGGATAGAAGTTAGTCAGCCTTTCTCCCATGCCCCTGACAGCATATGGAAGCTAAGAACATCCAGCCATTGGCTAGTGTTTATTTTCTCTTTTTTTTTTTGAAGGAATTTGATTATCATAATAAACTTTGAATCTAAGTGTAGACTAAATTTGAAAATTAAATGATCCATCTCTTTCCTGTCCACTGAGTGACAGAGGCAAGCACCATCATCTTGATAATTTGGATCACTTACAAGGTGATTTTCTATTCATTTGTACATATTCCACCACATTTTAACTTGACCATTCCATGATGATTAGTGTATTTATTAGTCCCACACTGTAGATGAGGAAGCCAAGACACAAGAAGTTGAAGAATATGCCTTGTATTCCCATAGCAAATGCAAGGTAGGAGTCTCAGACTCGGGGTGTCTGTCCCCTGACTCTGTGCTTTTTGCCACTCCAGACTATCCATTGTATGACAGGCATGTTGGTGGATGTTTTCCAAAAACCATCTGACATAATCTCAAGACAAGTCTATTTGATAGATGAGAAAACTAAGTCTGAGAGAAATGATGTAACTTCTAAAGATGACACAAATCACGAGCAAAGCCATGACAGTCTGCAGCTGCTCTGCCTGCAAGCCACATCCATCACCTTCCTTCAAATGATGGGTTGGGTGTGGAGGCCCAAAGATGATGATCACACAAAGCAGAGTGGTCACACTCAGCAACCAGTGGTACAGCATGGTGGATTGCACCCAGAGACCCAGCTGTGGTGTTCCCACCAAGCTGCTGGCTTCCTCACCTACTTTTGATTCAAGCTTAGGCTTGCTTTGAATTCTTCTCCTGAAGATGCCAGTTTTCCCTGTAACCATGTTGTCAAGTCCATTGTTGTCTGCAGTAGTCAAGATGACATATTAACCTTGCACTGACTGGTCCTTCATCTTTAATTTCTGTGAGTGCCAGCTATTAATAAGGATTCCAGAAAAAGGAAACACTACACATCCATGTGACACATTCTTAGGGTATGACCTGAGTGAAAATGAATGATCAAGGGTCCTCCACATGGACCCACAAGAGGGGTTCAGAGCATAGAAACAACAGTAAGAAGAGGCAGTTAGAAGAGCCTTGAAGCAAAACAACAGCCATATACTCAATCTCCTAACTTCTGTTCATTAACAACAAAGAAATGTCCTCCACCTTCTCTACTTCCTCTCAGTATTGAGTCTACTGAATTGCCTATGTTCAAAATCTACCTATAATATCTACTGTAATTTTTGTGACTACCATAATGACTGAGTAACCTATCTATTTGCAGAAGGATATAGTAGGGCATCTCACTAAGGAAATTAGTCAGGTCTTTTGAAGGTAATCACTATGGGTGAGTATTCAACTTGTAAAATAAAGCTGAGACCTGAATAGTAACAAGAGAAAAATGTCTTCCAAAAAATTTTGGTGGGGGTGGGAGGAAGGGAGGCCAGGGAGCAAAGGAGTTTAACTAGACAGGGTATTGTGTAGCCCAGTGTGGCTTCTACCTTGCTATACCAGTTATTGCTAGCCTTGAACTGATGGTCCTTCTTCCTCCACTAAAGGCTTGGATTACAGGCATGAAGCATCAAGCATTCTTCACAGGCAGAAGATTCTTTGGCAATTTAGGGGAGAGAAATATCTAACATAAAATTTTCATTATTGCTTCTAAAATTAAAGAAAAAGTAAAAAGTTACATTTCAGTGAATACATAGATGATAAAGGAAATTCCAAGAAACAGAGAAATAACCAGCAAGAACTACAGAATTGCCAGTTGCTTCCTGAGCAAAAGGAACAAAGTTAGAGACATCATACTGCACTTGAGAACAGACAACAAAACTACCATTACCAAAACAACATGGTACCAACATAAAAAAAAAAAACATGTGGAACAGAACAGAATCTAGACGCTAATCCACACACATATAACAATTAAAATCATAAAATTATAATTATAAAGGCACAAGTATTTATTATACTGGTGGTAATCTCTTTAAAAAAATGGTACTGGGAAAACGTCATATAAAGACAAATGTATCTTCACCCTAATCGCTCACCATGTACAAAAATCAACTTAAAATTGATCAAAGAATTAAATAAAAGACCTAAGAAAATCATCCTAAGAAAATACTAGAAGGAACACAAGGGAAACTCTTAAAGACATCTCAATTGTATTTTAATAAGATCCCAAAGCACAGACATCAAAAACAAATGAGATGATCTGAAAGGAAACGATTGACAGAATTAAACAGAAAAATAAAACACTTGCAATCTATTTATTTAGCAAAGAATTAATGTTCAGAAGCAGCTCGCCCACAAAATGAATAATAATCCAATTAAAAGATAAGTTATCTGAATAGACATTACTTTTAAAAGGCATTTGAATGGACAACAAGTAGATTTTTAACATTCTAATATACTGACCAACAGGGAAAAGTACATTAAACCCACAGTGATATATCATTTTGTCCAAGTTAGAATGGCTGATATAAAAAAGAAGAAAAAGACACTCTAGGAAGGATGTGAAGTCAGGAGAAATCTTGTACAATGTTGGTATGAATTAGTGAAGTTGTTATGGATGAGAATCAGGAGGCACCTCAAGACACTGAAAATCTACTGTATAACATAGCAATCCTACTACTGAGGGTATCTAAGGGACAAGGAGTCATCATACCAAAAGATGCCCACTCTCTTACGTTTATTGCACTATTCACAATACCTCAAGTAGCATAGCCACCGAAGTGTCCATCAATGGATGGGTGGACAAAGAAGAAGTGTGTGTGTGTGTGTGTGTGTGTGTGTGTGTGTGTGTGTGTGTGTGTGTGTGTGTGTGTGTGTGTGTGTGTGTGTGTGTGTGTGTGTGTGAGAGAGAGAGAGAGAGAGAGAGAGAGAGAGAGGGAGGGAGGGAGGGAGACAAAGACAGAGAGAGGGGGAGGGTTTATTCAATCATAAAAGAGATCAAGCCTTGCCATCTGTAGCCACATGACTAGAAGATATCACATTAAGTGAAATAAACCAATCACAGAAAGCCAAATGAGGCGCGGTTTTTACCATTCATGGAAATTTGAAAAGCTGACTTCATTGAAGCAAAACATAAGAAAATCATCATTGGGAGGAAGAAAGGAGGGCGCTTCTCCAGTGAAGATGGAGCAGGGGTGGAATCATGGGGATAAGGTGCCAAAGAGTAGACAGGAGGAATTGGCCTTAGTGTTCCATGGCATATGAGGGTAAAGTAAAAAAAATATGGGCTTTTGTGTACATTTCCCTAATAACTAATGATATTTAAAAATTTTAAATATATTTAAAAATAACTAGAAATTTTTTAGGTCTGTCTCCTAAGATCTAAAAATATTTTTAAGAAAATTAAAGTGTTAATCAGCCTGATTTGATCATTGTACACTAATGCAGACATGTATCAAATCGTTACTGTGCCATATATATATATATATATGCAAAAGTCTGCTAAATTTTCTATTAACAACTAACTTGGATCTGGAGCAATGGCCCAGTGGTTAGGAGTATTTGTTGCTCTTATAGAGGACTCAGGTTTGGTTTTTTAGCACCTACATGGCAGCTTACAACCATCTGTAACATCAGGTTCAAGAACACCTTATTCTGGCCTCTGTAGGTTCTGCTTATGTGTGATGACCTTGCATACATGCAAGCAAAACATTCATACACATAAAAATAAAAAAAGAAGATGTAAATCCTTAATAAAGAACTCACTGAGATTGTCCCAGCACTACCCAGATCATAGAAAAAGTGGTATTATTTTCTTAGAAAGTGGGATAGGAATTAAAGACATATTTAACTATTTGTATAACTTATATTACATTGGATATTACATATCTACAGGGCAGATCATTCCAGACTACATCTGTGGTGCTAATACTGTGGCTAACCTCTCTATGGCCTCAATTACATGGTATCTTTGTCTGTGTCCAAGGACACATCTGTATGCCTAATATCAGACTGGAACTTGAAAGAATCCTTTCCCTCCTTCACCACCACCTCCACTCCATATCTACACCCTGCTAGCCCACTAAGAAAGGATTACTACAGTAGAGTCGGATCTGATCTGCATGCTGCAGTGACCCGCATTTAGCCTAAGGTTTTTGACTTGCAATTAATGAAGGCTAAATTCCCACCTTCACTCCTCCCTATCCAAATTACCCAAAAGAAACTAGATTGGTGGCATCATTTGTCACCATCTGTTTGACCTCATAGAGGTAGACACAAGCAAAGTCTCTTAAGGTTTTATCTTATTTCTAACTCCGAGTCCCATTTCTCTCATTTCTTCACCCTGGGAGCCTGAAAGAGCCTCCTTGCTTACATCTTCCCTCCTTTCCTTTACACTTCAGCCTCTTTAATTAACTGACATTCCAGAAAAATTGATCCACACTTTCCTTATTTATAGGTCTCACCTCAAACCAACAGGTAATGATTAATATGTTACCACATGTAAGCTGGAGGAGACATGTAAAGTGAGTGCCTTTGGCCTGATTTGATATAGCAATTCACGGTTTTAAAACGACCTCATGAAGATATGTATTTGATAAGATATTGGATGAGGTTAGACATGTTGAGGAGACATTGCATCATATTTGAGGGAAAGACCAGTAACACTCTCACTATCTCACTATCTAGGAATTTACAGTAATGTATATCAGACAAAAGGAGATCTAAACCTTGAATACCAGAAGTTCAGAAACCTAGTCATATACTTATTTTCTTGCATAAGTAGTCAATCAGTTCCAGAGAGAAGGAAAATAGTGAAGTTGCCTGGATTTGCTGAGGCATCTTGAGCATTTTTAGGTGTTTTTTTTTTTTTCTTTTTTATGCTTTGACTTTGGAAGAGTAAATGCATTATGCCCTATGCAACTTTCCCCCTCACTTAAAACTATGTTACGGGAAAGGAAATTTAATCCTTATGCTCTTAATTCACTTGCATTTAACCCATCAAAATCTATCTTGGTGGGAACTGATGCTCGAGAGTGTTCTGAAATAAACCACTTAGAGACCACCCCCCTTTCTTTGAGTCTCACAAACCACAATGGGGAGCTATTTTTAGTGGATATAGTCAGTGGGACAAGATGTGAGCTCAATTTTCTCCCATCATTTTGCCATAGCCAACACATTCTATGTTGAACCACATCGCCATGACTTATCTTTAGTTCTTGCCAATAACCTGAGGTTTGAGGACCAGTTTATGTGAAAAGCCAACAAATCCAGACTGAGACCCAGCTCCCAATACATGCTGAGCTCTGTGTGGGCCCTTGGCATTAGGTCTCAGTGCCTACAGTGCTGGTGAGACAACCCTCCCCTACCCCTCACTACAGTTGGGTTTTGGTTTTGTTTGTATGTAAAGGGTAGTGGAGCATCTCATAAAAGCAACCCTAGTTAAACTCAAAGATATGATAATGTAGGAGTGGGGGACTTGTTGGGAAGAGAATAGAGTTGTCAGCAGTGATGGGTATAAGACAGGAAAGTAATTGTAACCAAAGATTATGTATGTATGTACATATGTATGTATGTATGTATGTATGTATGTATGTATGTATAAAATTTCAAACAAAAAAATGTTTCAAAAAATGCACAAATTAAGATTTTAAATTTATTGTCATTCAAAAAATTTAGTGGAGAAGAATGAAAAAATAGAAAGTGATTAAGAGAAAGGGAATCAAGTGAAGGAGAAGAGAGTATTATAATTTAGAGCCTGAGGGCATGGATTATGGGAATATGTAGAATTTGACTAATTTGATTAATCTGGATCATTTACAAAGAAAGGTCAAATTTTCATGTGTCAAGTCCACAAAAC
The DNA here is from genome assembly GCF_011064425.1 of Rattus rattus. Classification (NCBI taxonomy): domain Eukaryota; kingdom Metazoa; phylum Chordata; class Mammalia; order Rodentia; family Muridae; genus Rattus; species Rattus rattus. The sequence continues at coordinate 147,088,016 of NC_046157.1, forward strand.
AGACATTAATTTGAAATATGGAGAGATAAATGAAAATTAAAGAAGAACATGCCTGACTTGGAAGAGGCTACTTTATCAGACTAGATGGTTAATGGAATCCTTGCTGATGAATCCCAAGAACTTATGTCAGACTAAGAACTATGACAAGACTATGACAGCTATGAAATCACATGGACTTGGGTTCAGACAACTCCACCTTTGCAATTTGTATTTTCTCCTGTCTACAGGAGAAAATTTTTATATATGAAGTGTGGAAGATCTTCATAGATTTGTTGTGAAAACCCAGTGGAGGACAGATTGAAAATGCTTCGTGTAAAACAACAGTGTGAAAGATAAGGACATGGGAGTTGTGAAATGCCCAGACCAGACCTTGCTCTCTGTCTTTCCTGGGATTTTCATTGGCTGCTCTTTGTAGTTAGTGATCTAAAGTTACTATTAAAAGTTGGATATAGGACCTAGAAAAATAGCAATCATCTCCTGGGTGGTTATCACCTTTTTTACATTGTCCTAAGCACCAAATATCATAAGCAAAGACAATACTGTCTTTCCACAAAGTTGGAATCTAATACTAATAAATTGCTAAACTATATTTGCTTCATTAACTGTAACTTACCAAGTAGTTCTAATTTCCCTTGAGAATATGGCCATTTTTAATCACAGTTTCTTTTGTTCTAATCTTGATTACTAATGTTAATTCTCAAATCACACATTTTAACTCTTACCACATGCCTGGGTTATAGAATGGCTACAAGGACTGCTGGGGGCCACAGAGCTCATCAGACCCTATTGAGTGCAGAAGCTAATGCAGAGTCACTGCAGGCTGTTAGAAGAGTGATCCATGAAGCCAGTTAGAGAGCTACTGGAGGCAGGGTTTGGGGAAGAGTCATGGAGGCCAGAACTATCCAGATAAAGTGTAGAACTGGTTCAGTAGGTCAGACAAACCAATTGATAGAAATATGGTAGTCTTAGCAGACTACATCAAGCAATGAGGACCTTGATGAGCTGAAGTTCTGAAGTCAGTTGAGAGTACTCCACCTGTCAGTCAGAGTCCCCTGATGCATGCATTGGATGGTCAGAGCACAAGTTCAATTGGGCCATTGCAATGTGATGTTAGATTTATGAGGTCAAGGGGAGGATGTTACACAGTTCTTTGGTCCAATATGTTCAAGTTCTCAAGCCTGATTTTTATGGCATGGTTTTAACCCACTTGTGTGTTCTTGTGTCCTAGTCTTCTTTGGTAGTTTGTATGTGGTACTTTTTACTTGTATGCATGTTGTTTATCAGTCTCTGCCTGTGGTTAGTGCTTGGCAGGTCCTGGAGTCGATATGCACAAATGAAACGTAGTAATTCTTCTTCCTTTGTGCTCAAATTGGAACCAGCTCCTGCTTTACAAAACAGAGGCACACAATCTGAACACCACTATTTTATGACACCAGTTACTTTAAGCAGGGCATAGCCGGATCTCCACATATAGGTGTTAGTGAGTAGCTTAACATTCAGATATAATGTAGACACAAGAAGAGTAAGTTTCCACAATGATAAAGAAATGGGAGCATGGAACTCAGTGTGTAGGAAAAGTCATTTTGTGTGCATACTAACTGTTGAAGCTTGGGGAAGTCAAGCAGGATGCTGTAGGAGAAGAATGCAGAAGAGACAAGAATCTCCAAATAAGGGCAACTTGACAACTTTTCCTGGAGTCCATAAAACAATTAAAAAGCCTGTAACCTTCTATTTATGCTTGGAACACTGATATGTCACCTCCACAAAGACATGTCTTATTCTAGACCTCCTCGTGGAGCAAAGTCTCTCTGTGAGCAATGCATAGGAGGAAAACAAATGGGATTTGATGATCCAAGAACCTAACAGAAATGCCAGACATCTTCAACAGACACCATTCAAGTAGCATCTTTGTACTATTCTATAGTAGATACAGAGTAGTGGTCTCCAAAATGCAAAATGATTAGTTGAACTTCATTACCTAAATGATGGACATTTTTCTACCCATCTGCTTCACATGGATTGGAAGACAGGGGTGGCAGTGGGATAAAGGGAGATTAAAATGCTTGGATAAATAGTACCTTAGTGACTATTTTCTGAAACCTGATAAATTTGTTGACCACATCAAGGCTCTCTCTGTCTCAGGGTTTACATAGTGCTAAAAGCCCTGGAGAAGGAAGCATTTATTGAAAACATTTACCTGTGTTTTTACATAAATATTTCCTAAGGCAATGTCCCATAGTAACTAGAAACAATTAACTAGCCAAAGAGTTTAGAAGGAAACTTTGAGCAATAACCCACCCACATAAGCTTGAGAAGGTCCTAACACATTCCTGGAAACCAAGAAGTTCATACCTGTGCTTGGAATTGTGTCGCATACTTGGGAAAAACCTAAGAAGATTCTGGATTCCCCAGAGGTTCTCTTCAATAAATAAATGGAAACAACCTGAATACCAGTGAAAGATTAAGGAATAAGTCATATGTGACTGGGGTGATGTCTCACACACTAAAGTTCTTGTCACACAAGCTTGAGGACATGAGCTTGAGTCCCAGAATCCACATAAAAAGGCAGTGTCATACATTCATAATTGCAGATGCCAATAGACAGAGACAAGTTGATGCCTGGTGCTCACTGGATAGCCAAATTTGACAAAGAGAACACCAAGGTAGTAGCATAATCTTTATTTATATCCTAAATATTTCTCCTATGTCCACAGGTCAGTGTAGACCTTATCTCTCTTGCAAGGAAACTTTGCAGCATACAGAGAGCAATATAGAGACCACAGCCAATTATAAGTTGTGGAACCCAACCTCAAAAAATTGTATCTACAATACAGCTCTCATCCGTAAAGCTTAGGGTCATTATAGAAGAGGGCACAAAAAGATTACAAAAGCCAGAAAAACAGCATCTGTTATGAAATCGTGTCTCCTAGGAATGTCAGAAGTTATATCCCAAAACTGTCAACAACAGGACAGCCTAAACATGAGCTAAAAAAAAAAAGGCTATTTTGCTAGTGTAAATGGGTATGTTGGTTTGAATGAAAATGGCCCCCATAGGGAGTGGCACTATTAGGAGGTCTGGCTTTGTAGGTGCAGCTTTGCTGGAGGAAGTGTGCTACTGGAGTGCTACATGGTTTCAATTGCTCAAACCATGCTCAGTGTTACTCTCTCTTCCTGATGCTGGCTGATCCACGTGTAGAACTCTCAGCTATTTCTCCAGCATCATGTCTGCCTGTGTGCTATACCAATTTCCACAACGATGATAACAGACTAAACCTCTGACTGTAAGCCAGCCTGTTAAATATTTTCTTTTATAAGAGTTGCTGTGGTCACGGTGTCTTTTCACAGCAATAGAAACCCTAAGTAAGATGATAGGGGAAAGCCAATGAGGCCTTAACCCTACACAAAGAACTACTAGCAACTAAGGAATGCTGAGAGCAGGAGAAATAGTCTTCCCCAGGGAAGCACTCACCAATTGGTTATCCAGTATTGAATCATCAGCTCTAAAAGTATACATGGAAACAACATTATACCAACTGGGCATGTTACGGTTATTTATAATATTTCAGACTATGTATTATATAACAAAATGAACAAAGAGGCATAGATTTGAAAGAAAACACTGGTGTACTATAGAATGTTTTGGAGGTAGGGAAGGGAGGAAATGATATAAATATATGCCAGTCTCAAAAATAAAAGAAATGTCTGAGAGGTAAAGACGCCCGAGGTTGTCCTCTGACCTTCACACATGTACACTCACACACATAGTCATATACACAAGGAATGTGGCACATTTATATAATAGAGTATTATTCATCCTCAAAAGAAATAAAGTGCTGATAGGTTAACTTTAAAAACACTACACTAACTAAAAAGAGAAACACACAAGTTGTATAATCAATGGATATGAAATATTCAGTAAGCTGGAAATTTCAGGTTTCTTCGGAGACTCAGTTGTGTCATGTGATATTTTTCTAGAAACTGTCCTGTGAGAAGATATTTTGCTGAAGCAGACACATGAGAGGATGATTTGTTGGGGTGGACACTCGAGAGGACATGTAATGGTTGGAAAGGGTATAAGTATAACCCACCCAACAGACATTGAACAACAGACACTCTGGCATTGGTTCACCTTGCCACTCTTTGCTGGTCTTCATTGATCACCACTTACTGTGACTTTGTAGAGAGAAGTGCACCAAAGAATTTCTCATGATATTCTGGTGGCTTCTTGCCACTTTCGCAGACTCGGGTCAATTGGCAAAGCCTCCTGGTGTTTTTTCTGGATCGAGTTGTAGTTGCTGATTCATGGTTGGTGTTTGCAAGTGGACCGAACGATTCATGTGAACTGCACTGCTGATATCCTGACAACAAAGATCAGAATCACCCCAAAGAACTATTTATTTACAAATAGGTCCACATCCCTCTTTGCCCTATTAACCTTTCCTTTCTACTACATCAGGTGGGTGATGGGCCAGAAGGGATGTTAAAGCATTTAAGAACCCTTATTAAAGTAGGTTTTGTGAATGGCAAATGCACAGATGCAGAAATGGTGATTTCCAAGAGCTGAAAGGAGACAATGAAAAGGTTTCTTAGAGCTCTGGATGTTTGCTTGGCCCTGAGTGTTCCCTATGTTGGTTTTTTATTTTGTTTTGTTTTCGTTTTTGTCTGTTTGTTTGTTGTTTTTTGTTTTTGAGAAGCCTATCTGATTCTGCTTCTTCTCCATTCAAACCTTCCATTGCCTCCTCTCTGCCTGCAGATAAATCCCCAACTCCTTAGCAAGGCATCCAAAGCTTTTGCAAGCTGACTCTGGGGATGATGAAACTGCTCCGGAATTGTGGAGTCATGCTGGTGGTACTACACAGTAAGCACACTAAAAGCCACTGAATTGTAACTTTAGAATAGTGAATTTTATTATGTAAACTTCAGATGTTCCTTTCTGTGCCTATTACTCTACATGGAGTTTTAATTTTTCTTGGAGTTGTTTTATTTTATGTTTAGCTTTGCCAGCATGCATGTATGTGTACCACATTGTGCCTTGTGCTGTAGAGTTAGGCAAAAGCATTTGATCCTCTACAGGTGGAGTTAATAGATGGTCACCATGTAGATGGTGGGAACTAAACACTGGTCCAAGTGCTCTTAACCACTAAGCCAACTCTTCGGCTCCTTCAACTTGAGACTTTTAGCTCTAATTGGATTTCTATGCCCTAGACAAACCTTTGAAACAATGTGCTTACGGTTTCCCAGTGTCTAATACATAACTCAGTGCCAGTGGTTTCTTCTACTTTGTATTGAATTCATGCATTTGGCCAAATTCGACTCCCCAACATTAACTTCAAATTTACTCTCTCACTGTCCAAAAGGACTTCAAAGCCTTCTTCAACTTCAGGGAGACTCTCAAGGCACAGCTTTCTTTCATGCATCCTTTGAAAAAATATTTTTACTCCTGATTTCTTCTTGACCCAGACTGTCTTTATGTTTCTTCCATCTTTTGAAGAAATGTATCATATTGTCCCCTCTCCAAAATATTCTTTACTTCCTCTCTGTCTCCAGAGTTAAATTCTGGACCTGTCAATGTCACACAATGCCCTCCCAATCAGACTACAGCTCGTCTTTCTCACTCTCCACTCACTGGCCTTCATACACTCTGAGTACAACTCTCTAGCCCTGTAGTGTTTCTTTCTTTTTCTGCCTTTGTAATTTTATTCCCACCATGGCTTCTGCATATAAAAGTCCCAATGTTGCTCTTTAATCCCAAAAAATATTCATCCTCCAGGTCTGAAACAATTCATTCATTCATTCAACAAATCATTATTGACAACACAAAATGTGCTAAGCACTATGTTGGGCATATAATGGTGAACAGGACAGACCTAGTCTCTGCTTCCACAGGACCCAGTGTCTAATGGGGAAATGAATGTTAACTCAATAATCTTTTAAATTGCTCCATAGCCATAATTGTAAATAAGGGCCACGAAGGAAAATTATAGGGTGCTCCATCGGGTCCTCTCTGAAGCCCTCTGAAATCCCCCAGGCGAGGGTTACTTGTTCTCCCTTGGCTCCCACAGTCCTGTATTTATGTTTTATCATGTCTGTCCCAGTAGAATTGGAAAGAGAGACTAGGTTATATTTTAATCTTCAGCGGCAGGCAACGTTTTCAGTCTGACATAGATGAAGACTGTGCACACAAGGGATGACTGAATGAATAAATAAATGAAATAAACAATTTAGACAAAATGATGACTTGAAAATTACCCTGAAGATAATGGCGGTAATAGTCCTAAGTGTTTCCACTGGTACCAAAAGCTTTCGCTCCCTCTTTTAAGCAGACAGATCTCTATTTTCCAAGGGAATATATGTCACAAGAAACTGTGCTAATGGCTTCTTTGTTCCATTGACTGACTCACTATTGAGCCACTTGGCTATGAAAAACAATTCTTCACTGGGTCTCGTTTTCATCTGAAGTTCAATCTTTACAATGAAATATGGACACCCATAAATCTGGGGAGTCTCCTATGAGCATTTGTGGGATGCTTGTCTGTGGGCTCTTACTTTCAAAGGCGTGCAAGCCCCTCCCTGTGAGAGTTTTGATTCATTCTTTCCACCGCTCTTCTTCATCTGTTTTGAACACTTTGCCAGTCGTGTGTTTGGATTCGTTTTTCATCTTTAACCACTGGGATGAAAGTTACAGTTATCCTGACCCCTCTTCTCTAAATTTCCCATCATTTATCTCCTGAGAGCAAGGACCTGCTCTCACCTGTTCACAGTATTATTACTACTCAACAGCTTCTTATTAATGTTCCAATACCACCAATAGTATATAACCAATATTTATTGACTAATATATCATCACAAATAAATATATAAATAATACATAAGAAGTATTAATTGAATCCAGAAATCAATTAATACTCAAACTCTCACAATTATAAAATGATGTATTTTTATTTTTTTATATTATTCTAAAATCTTTCACTGTTATACATTTTACCTGTTTGTTGGCATGCTTCTTCATTCCTAGTTAAGAATTCTTTCCCTTTTCTTTAGAATGAGTTTTTATATGGTATTTATATGAATTTATTGGGAATGTCATACAATGCATTTTGGTCACATCTGCACACACACATACACACACACACACACACACACACACACACACACACACACACGTTGCTCTGCTGACATATTACAGATTCATGCCCCACCTCCACACTTCAATGGCGGCATAATCATTGCTTTCTAATTTTGTCGTCCCTTGTCCATTCTACCAGAACCCTTCTCTGCCCTCCTGCTTGAACTCATTTAGTTGGCTTTCTTATCTTGGTTTTACAACTCTGTGTTCTGAAGAGCTTCCTACCCATTTTTATGCTTAATCTGTTCATAATTCAGCCAGTGGGAATTGATTTCAATTATTCTTCTCTTTATATGGTATGTCCACCCTAATTTTTAAACTCTTCCTTATTACATTAAGCATACTTTCCTTTCCTCAGACCACAGCCAAGTCATGCAAGTGCTTAAACCATGAATACATTCTAGTACCTTTGAATTCCATACAGAAGGCCCTTCCTGCCTCCCCCGTCCCTATTCATAATAGCTTCTGTCTCTCAGAGAGGCTGAAAATAGCTAACAGTCTTTCATTTTCTATCCTACAATTTTCTCCAAGTTCTGCGTAAATTATTATACAAACACCAACCAGAGCAAAGTGTAAATTTCTTTTCATGTTGCTTTTCCCCTTTGACTGTATGCCACTAAATATATACCAGTTAGAACCACATGTCATACTAAACTCTTCCATGGTCTGTGCTATTAATTGACTGAGTGGTAGAGATCTTTTATTTCTCTTTATGTTGAAGTTGAAGCCTTTTTTTTTTCTTATAGCCCTTTGCTTATTTGATTTTATTTTATGATTTCGTATAATTCTAGCAGACATTAAAAGTCAAACTGTATTAGAAAAGTGCACTTAGAACATGGTTGGTTCCTTCCCACAAATCTGATGGATGATATTGACCGAGTGTTTTTGTTTGCTTTGTTTACTTGTTTGGTTTTTGAAGTTTAGCTTCAGAATAAACATGGAAGTTAGACTCTTGAGTGTCGTAGCTAGGGATTGTACTGCTGCGATAAAGCACCTGGGACAAAAGCAACTTGGGGAAGAGAGGCTTACTGAGTTTATACTTCTACATTATAGCCACAGAGGAGTCCTGCCTACCAGCCTACTCCGCAGGGCATGTTCGGCCCACTTCTTACTCCATCCAGAACCTCCTTTCATAGGGGCAGCACCGCCTCCAAGGAGGTAGACCCTCCCATATCAGTCATTAGTCAAAAACGAGGCCCACAGATTTGCTTTTAAGCCAATCTTATAGATGTGTTTTCTAAATTAAGATGTCTTCTTGCCAGATATGTCTAGTTTTATGTCAAGTTGACAGAGAACAACCAGAACACTGAGTCAAAAGACAAACACTCCATATAAAATTTTTGACTATTCAGAATTCCATCCAAATGACTCTTAACCATTTAAACTTCTAAAGTAAGGTAGAATATGCTTGTACTACTGTGTCCCTTACAATTTCACATGTTGAACTTCCAACTAAAGGTATTTCAGAGTTTAGTAGTATTTGGAGATGATCCTTGACGGGTAGGTTCAGTTGCCTTGTACTGGGAGGCTCCAGAGTATAAACACAAATGCCTAGCGTGTGTTGTACGAACCCAAAGAAAATAATGCAACCTGTCTCTCCCACAATATCAACAAGAAGTATTGTCATTTTTTTAAAAAAAATATTTGCCAACTTAATCAGTGACAAAAGTATAGTGTTGGTCTATATAACTGTTAATTGAACATGCTCCCTTATATTTAAAAATAATGCTCTTGGAATTTTAAAGAAATGTGTGGTTTTTATCATTTCTCAATTTTTAAAACTCTACCTTTTAAAGAGTTAATCATTGGTCTCTGATACCTTCCACAGAGCCACTATTTATCTGACTATGTTCATCACACAATTCAGTCTTAATTTTATATAGAACTAATTGGTCTTTTTCTCAGTGTCTATGAGTTTGGAATAATCATATTTAGAAAACCTTTCCTACATTTAACTTATAAAACACTCATCCACACCTCCACATTTCCCTCTAGGATGTGTACAACTGTTTTATTTTGTCATCTCCTATTAGATCGTTGTTATTTTAGTATAAAATGAGCATCTAGTTTTACCTTTTTCCAGGTAGCTACCTAACTGTCCCACAAATATTTATGAAAAAAAAAAGTCAACTTTCCCAGTGTTTTGAATGCACTTTATCAAGCAATGCTTTTGTGCTTGGATCTAGGGCCAGTCTCTCTACACTGTTCTTCCTTGCCACACTGTGTCAGTCATGGAGAGGTTTTAGTATACCGTAATGTCTGCTATGTCGGTGTTTCTTGCTTTCTTCTCCTCCTTGGCCAGGATCTCCCTGCAGCTCTTATATGTTCCCTTCTCAGCATGATTTTAAGAATTAATTTGTTTAGCACAAAATCTAGAAGCTTGCTGACATTTTTATTGCCGTTGCATTTAATATAGATTGAAGCGAGAGGAAGTGACACCTGAATGGTGCTGTGAATTGTCCAACACCAACACATCTTGTTATTGACTCCAATCAGCTTGAACATCTTCGGGGAATACTTCAATTATTAACCTCGTTGAAAATTTGTGTATTTCCTTTTAATCTTCTCCTTTTTTACCTGAGATTATAAGTGAGTTTTTCTTTCTCCGTTATAGATTGGACTTGCTAATGATCTTGTATTCAGAAAGGTTGTTAGCTTGTATTAAGTTAATGTAGATCCCATGGACTTACTGGATTCCTTACTTAATTCCAATTCACTTCATTACCAACTCACTTGGGTTTTCAATCCATACTATCATTCCGTCTACATATGGAAATGGTATCTCACGGCAAGTTGCTAAATTTCTATGTAACTGTGTATAGCATGAGAGTGGGCACTTTACAATACAAGCAAACGTTGTTGCATATATGTTTACAAAGGGCACTGCCTTATAATTTCATATGACAACACCTAGAGTCACTGTTCATGCTATCAGTCTTCTAGGACTCCAGTATTACATTTATAAAGGATCTTCGTGGTCTTTATGTCTATAGTCTGGAACACTGAGGAAGCAGCTTACAAAGTCATCTACAGAGTTTCTCTCTGAAGGATCTTCAGTTCCTAAGTTAGGAATTTTCTGTCTTCTTTCCACCCTGCAGAGTGGCCTGCCTAAACTCTAAATCGAAAGGTGTTCATTTTAGAAAAGTCCATTCTCATGGAACAGAATAAATTTCAGGATGTTTGCTTGCATTTGTAAAGTGTCCGCTTGTGGCTTGCGTTCCTCTGTGCGGGGTTATGTTCCTCTGGTCTCTCACTGGTCATAGTTTTGCAGTTTGCTTTGCTCTCTGCAATGCTCAACTACACTTCATTCCTTCTGTCCATATCACGAGAGTTTTCTTTCTTAATTCTGTTCTTTTTCCTTTCTCTTAGCACAGAATTTTCTCCTCTTAACTTTGTTAGCTCTCGTGCTCTCTTCTGATTCCCTTCATAATTCTACATCTTTGAATTTTGAGCTAAGGTTGTTTAACTATTTCTTGTTGGGCTTGGTTTCTCCTCAGATCACTGTCGTAATTGTATGCCACAAATTCTGGTAGGAACCTTTTCGTTCTATCCTTGCCTTGACAGAACTGCCTGTAGTTTCTGCTTATGTCTCCTTGCAATGGTTGTTAGACAAAGAAATGCTGTATTTGGTAATTTTGAGGTTGGAGTATTAAAAACCGTTTTTCTCACTAATAGCTATTTCTCAGTATTTACCAAATTCTCGTGTCCCAGAAAAATCAAGCAGTTGATGTCTTAACCCCAAGGTGCTAACACTAGGAGTGGAAGCCTTTAGGAGATGACTAGGTTTCTAAGGCTCTGCCCTTACAAAGGGGGCTTCCAGAAAGATAGCTAGTCTTTGGCTCCATACAAAGATACAAGCAGGAGGGGACCCCTCACAATGCATTGGTTCCAGTAGCACCTCCATGTTGGACTTAGCCGTCTCCATGTCTGTGAGAATGTAATTTCCCATGTTTGTAGCCTACTCAGTCTACAGTGTTTTTCTTTGTTTAAACTTGAACACACTAAGACATGTGGTCAGTTTTTAGTGGTCAGTTTTTGTTAGGGTTCTAGTTAAACTTGACAAATGGTCCCCAATAGAAAACTACCCTTGAGCCCTGCAGAGGGACCATGAGTACAGCATTCTCCATGGTCTGTACTTGCAAAACTCCTTATATCCCCATTTCCTTTTGTTCTGTGAATCTTCATTTTCTTTCCCCTGCAGCATATTTGGGGTGTTTTTTTGCCTGGAGATCTGGGTTTCTGTCGTCATTTCTCTTTCAGTATTTTCCTAATCCAGTCTTGATCATCACCACACCAGGTCTCTCTGTGCAAGTATCCTGTGGATCTTTAAAGATATAGCTTCAGGTCCTCATTTCCTGATAGAATTCATTATAGCCTGAAGTTTTAGGTATATGTTATTTCTTACTATGTGTTTTCTATTTTAGACTCTTCTGAGACTACCTTCCAGCACGAGGTCTCTATATGACTTTTGTTCTTACCTTTGCTTTATCTCCGTTCTCTTAACCTCTCTCATTTTCTTCAAGATCTTACATCCAATGAGATTTTCTGTACATGGGTACTGATATAGCATTTCTTTGTATTTATTTTATTTTATTTATTTTTCCTTCTATTGCTTTCTGACGTTCATTCAATTCTTATTTCATGTTTTTCTTGAATATGTAAGGGGGTGCGGGCTATTTTTGTTCTTAGCTTTGTAATTTAGGATTAAAGTTCTTGTCTTATATTTTCAAATGCTGCTTTTAGACACTGATTCAGCCAGGATTCATGTTAAAAGCTTTCTCCTGCCTTCTCTGTGTGATCCAAGTCGGAATATTTTTACTTACTGGATGGCTTTGATGCTCCAGTTTGTCTTCTTAGTGACTCTGCATGGATGCTGACTGCCATTTTCTGTGTACCTGCAAGAATTTAACACAAATGACTGTACGGTTGCACAGCTGGGCAGCCAAGTGCCTGAGACATTTCCTGGTTCAAGTGCGCCCTCTTCTGGTGTGAAAAAGTTGCATTTCTTTTATTAACAACATCTAAGGTGGAGTAGAGGGAGGTTGGCAGTTGGTCTTCCAATTTTGAGGTTCACTTTTGTTTGGTTGGACACTTCTTTATTGTTCTTCACTAAGAAGCCCCCAGTTGCACCTCTGCCACATGACCTTGTCTCACGTGACCTCCTCTCTCACATAAAGGGTACCTTTCTTATATGACACACAGCATTCTCTTGTTCAATACCCTAGAATCACAGCTCTTGGGTGACCAGGTCCCAACACGTTACTTTTCATTCAGGTGTGAAACTTGATTTTCCAAGATTTCATTTATCTGAAGTTTTGCCACAGTGATGTCTCCAGAGACACCTCTCTTTAGCTTTCTATCCAGCATTCTACCCAATTCTTCTCTCCACATTCTGATGCCATGGGACCTCATGTTCATGTTTCTATTTGCATGTAATCTGAGGTTACTTTTAATTGTATTGTAATATGAGTGTATATATTTGGGAGGAGAGGAAGGTTTAAATGAATATCTGGAAGTCTATTTTTGATTCAGAGAATTCTTGAAACTGTTTTGAACACAAGAAAAAGTAGCTTTTAGGGTTACTAACTATTAAAGCCTACCGCCATGGCCTTCGGTGTCCAGCCAGTTTTATCCTTAATATTTCAAATCTCCTTGAGTCCATCATTTAACTCCTCCAGACACCCATTTTCTCTTTTAATAAAAGGGCACTTGTATCTTTCAGGTAATGCAGCAGGACCCTTGCATTCTCACCAATCCTTGCCTCTGCTTTCCACCCCGTGCACACAAAGGAAATTAGCTTGCATTCATAACTTGATAAGAAAATATTGAAAGAAAATGTGCCCTGTCTTAACACAGTCTTAGAAAAATGTAAATATAGACTAGCTTGCCAAGTCTTTTAAAGAAGACTGGGGTCTCTGTTGGTTCTGTTTGCAGCCTTTAACCAGTGAGAGTTCAGTTAAGAGTTGTCACTCCTCTGCGTTAGATTTCTTTTACAAGGTCAGAACGTTCCCTTTCAAACTCCCAATACGCACCAAGTCCAAGGAGAAACCCATGGCTTTAACCTCCTCCCCTCTTTTCCATGGCCCTCCGGGCTCAGGGTCCAGCCTCAAAAACAATTCCTACTCTATCAAAATCTCTCCATCCTAGAGGAGACTATAATTTAAAATAAAACGGTAAAGAGTCAGAACTTTAGAGCTAAATGTGAAAGCACTCAGGGTCACTATAACCATTCTCGTTTAATAATGTGTATTTATGTTACATCCTTAGTTTCTCATGTGGCTAAAGGAGTGGCTGAAAACACAATACCACAGACGATTAATTCCAGAAGGTCCTTTACCAGTTTTGGCAATGTTTTTGCTTTGCGTCGAAAGGGCACTCGCCCAATTTTAAACAGATCCATGTTTTTAGTGGGTAAAGAAACTCACACACTTTTAAGGCATCAAGGTTGGGAGACCAATCTGCTTCTTCAGCCACCTGCTCATGGTCCCCAGCACTACAACACCCACCAACTCAAGTGGAGATGGGCTTCCTTTAGGAGCATCCAGGCTCCAAAACTATGTATTTCCAAACTGCAGCCAACACTTGCTCGCAGGCTCTCCACCTCTCTGTATTTGCATCCGGAAAGCTGGGGGAAGCAGTGCCAGGTCAGCACAAACCTAGAGACATACATACACGAGATGAACATATCTGGTAGAGTGGTAGAAGAAAAAAGATGTGCTAAAATGACTGAAAAACAAGAGACAAAGATCAGACACGTAAGCCTCTGAGGATGCCCAAATATAGTGGTTTCCTCGCCGAGACTAATCACCCCCACCAGTCCGAGTTCAATACAGATTCCTGATTCCATCCAGTTTTCTCCAGCTACCTGTTGGCCTGGAAAATGGCCAACACCAAAATTCAAAGAGCTCTTTTTCTCTGGCTTAACATTCTGCATGAACATCCAATTTCTAAGCCAATCAAACAAAGATATGAGGATACCTAGTGGGATGTGCAGAGTGTGATAACAAATTAAAAGAATATCCTTCCAAAGCAATGAGAGGGGAAAAACTATGCCCAGGCAAAGCTCCACAGTGAGGGTGACATTCAAGACCCCAAAGAGACATAGAGACTAAAAATCTTTGTGGACAATAGTGTAGGGGATGCGAATGCTTCTGTTAAGTACACGTGTAGGAAGATGGATGGGATACTGTCAGCAAAGAAGTAAGGTGGGACCTCATCAAGGAATATGTGGAATGCTAAACTTCATGAACCACTGTGGCATGCTGCTACCTCCCATGGGATCCTAAAGAGGGAAAGTTCTGATGGGGAGAGGAATAGTGTTGAGAATGTGAAACTTTGAAAAGCCAGTCTGCAAGCAGCTGGCCTATAGAAGGTGCAGAAACCACTCATGACCTTAGAGCTAGTTCGAGCTCATGACGTAGCTACTTTGGACTTAGGCAGAAGAATACAATGTTGTGCAACATCATAGTCAATGTCAATAGGTCAGGTGACCATCAGAAAACCACGGGAAGAGGATTTGAATGCAAGTCTAACCTGGCTGATAGATCTTCTCTGCAAGACTCTACTGTTGTTTGCACAAAGAGCCTGAAGTGTGGCTTTGAGGATTTCTCATACGGGACTCTGAGCACCTACCTGGGCAGATGGATCTTAGACTTCAGTCATTGTTGCTGAGCGGATAACTCAGCGAATGTGATTCAGTCAATGTTATGAATGATGAGTAATTAATCCAGTATTATTAAACACAAAGGAAAACATAGGTCTGACTTATTAAACTTTTTCTACTCGTGACCCCCTTTCATTACAGAAGTGTTATGAGACCTCAGGCGTGTGTACATACATATGTACACATGGCACATATAAAAACTAAGCATTCACTTTGTTCAAAGTCATAAGTAAATTTATTTTAAAACTGTTCTTTGGGATGCGTATAATTTTACAATTTACCAAAGATTCGTGCAAATTTGCACACTAGTGGAATGGATTGCCTGTTTGTTTTTACATAAAGAACAAAGTCTTGGCTAGATATTTGATACTGCATGGTGTACAGCATCATCAGCATTTTTCCAGAGTGGCTCAGTATTTAGGTCTTATAATCATCAACATTGAAAACACCACTTCACATAAACGTGTAGGAGAAAACAGCAAATTTTCTAGGGCCGTTTTAGAAATGTTGGAAATTCTATCCAAAGCCCAAGTTAAAAGTCATTTAACAAATTTATATTAAAAAGTTAACAACTCTAAGAGAAAGCTTTAAAATCAGCCAGGATATAATATGAAGCAATACTGATTTGATATGTGCTGAGGCGTGATACTAAGAAATATTACCAGCATTCATTTACCTGCTGTACCTAAAGCATCTTGTTTCCATGGGAACCACAAACTTCATATGTACAGTGAAAATACCACAATTCGTAACACACAGTGTTTCAGGCAGGCAATGGATAACATGAGGACATATGTAAAACAAAGTACATGCTATATGTTCAGAACCACGGCTACAGAGGGGTCACACACATATTAACCACCATCCCCAGAAACGCCCTCCCATTTGGTAGTTTAAATTTCAAAGAATTTTTGGATGTTGATCATTCAAAAACACTTATTGTCAAGTGTACCCCACAATCCCCACATCTAGTTACATGACCTAAAATGGAGTCATTACCTACAGTTTTCGGGGCCATGAATCACAGATGACTACTGTTCTGCAAGGCTCACAATCAATATTAAAGGTTAAAATCAGTTTCCTAGTGTTCTGACTTCAGGATGGCTAAGAGAATTTCTTTAGTCCTCCAGTACTCCCTGGGGTTATCCACAAATCCAAACACTTTTTGAGGAAATGTTTGGTTACACTCTATAGTGTGATCATGTCACTGTAACAGACAAGCCAGTAGGACATCCTCTCCAGCCAAGACTCAATTCTAGAATGATCACATTTTGTCTGAAGAGGTTTTAGTACAAAGGTGACCTTCCAGAGAAAGTAGAGACTACCCCTGGCCACCTCAAACTACAACAGCCTAGCCACTCCCTCCTTTTCCTCCCTCCCAATCCCAGAGCCAGAGCACAGAGCGGACCTTAGAAGAGTCTTTGCTCTCACCTTCGTACATCCCAAGCTTCCCAGGGATGGCCCCCAGGGCCATTACCCACCTTTTCATAGACTAGAAAATACAGACTTGCTCTTTGTCTCTGGACTTGAGAAGCCTCCCATGAAGTTCTTATCTCACAAACCTTGCAAAGGACAGGCACTGGTGATTCAGGGCACTCGGTACAATTTAGAGCCATAAATCAAGAGACTGTCTAAAATTAAATTGCAAGGAGCCTTAGGCCAGACGCAAGAGCCCCATGTTTAAACAATCTTCTCTAATCCCCTTGGCTAACAGGCCCTCCTGCCTGGGAAATGGCAGCCGGGGCTGCCTAGTGTGCAAGTCACAACACTGCCCAGTGCTTCAATTGGTCCTGAGTAGGACTCTAGGAGGCTGCTGTTTCAAATTAGAGCCATTTTGATCTCATTTCTTCTACATTATCCCAAGAAGAAGCAAGAGTCAGCTCTGTCACTTTTGTTTTTTTTTAAAGTTAACTATATAAGTCTACTGAAGAAAATTCCCTAGGTCTTGTCACCCTGGAAAACATGATATCAATGTCATAGATTTTTCTGGGACCAGACAGATGGATGCCCAGCTTTTTGACTCATAATATCTCCCCTAATATAAGGTGGCAATCCTTGGGGCCTCAATTTTTCCAGGCATAAAACCTTCAGGGGCAATTGAGCTGTATCAAGTTGAGGCATCCAAGGGAAGCCCAGCTCTTGACCTCTGCAAGGAGGGAGAGGTTAGAAAGTCTCACAGGGACACCAGCCAGCTCCCTGACACCTGTGCCCTTTTTTTAACTGTTCAGAAGAAACAGGCTGTTCTGAATAGTCAGGTGGCATCTCAGATCTCGAGACTCAAGGGTTTGTGTCTCATTTATACTTCCTGGAAAGTGTGAGGAACGGATTCCAAAGAGCAACTGGCAAACAAAAAGACGTCAAGTACAGTGTGGCCTCCATCTTTCAGCCTGACCTTCCTGGGGTGCCCAGGGATAGTGTCTCTGCAAAAGAAAAGCACAGTTTTTAGACCATTCATCTGCCACTTCTAACATGGCTACCTTGCTACAGTGCCACAGCAGCATCTATAGGAACAAAGCTCCCTGATGAAGCCTGTGAGGATGCCTCTAGCCTCACTGTGGTACCAGCCCCGGGTTTTATTTCCACCTAGCTTCACACTGACCTAATGGTGAACACCCCTGAACATGTCATGTTTCGTCATCTTGGAACTGGCCAGGAAGGCATTGAGGTCTATAGGGTTTCATCTGCTGAGAAGGAGGAAGGGTAGAAGGGAAGCATGGGGGAGGGGAGGCTAGATTCTGAGCAGTAGTGAGAGCCAAGGAGCCAACTAGCTGTATGACTCAGAGAACTGCAACCAAGGAGAGGAGGCTGATAAACCTGAGATCCACAAATTGATAACAGCTAATAAACACGCTGAAGGGCTAGGTGTTTTCTACACATGTCCACTGCGTCCTCCTGGCAAAGCTGTGAAATGGGGTTTAGGATTCAGTCAGAAACAAGCCAAAGAACCTTTATAAATGTATCCAGGTCACACCTGCTGAAACACAGAAACAAGACCTGAGGTCCATGCATCCAGGCCAATGCCTGTCTTGTGGCACCAGTGGCACTATTCCCAGGGCCACCAATTGAAGTGAGGTGAGTTCTAAGGCTCCTGAAGTATTTCCAAGGTGTACAGTCTGAAATGTAGAGGAAAGGTCTAGATTCCATGGGAAAGTGGATTGATGACTTTCACCCAGGAATTACTTTTTCCTCCAAGAAATATACGATCATATCTGGAGACTGCTGATTGTCACGAATCAGGGAGTCATGTTCGAATCTAATGGAGAGTCAAGTTAGCTAGCTGTTGGTTACCTCCAAGATATATCACTATTGTAGCCTGAAGGCTATCTTCCCGTGCTGGTCTCTGTGATTCACAGGCTTTACAGCTGGAGGACTATTGACTGCTTTTCTCCTTTAGCGGCACAGCACCTTCATATACTATGAGAGCCAGTCTCAGTGAAGAGGCTACCAGGTCCATTCCAGATCTATTCTTCTAAGTCCCATGTCTGAAGTGTTAGCATTTTGTCTAAGCTCCGCCCCACAGTTACCTGGCAACAGTCAGGTGTGCCTGACTCACTATAAAAGGGCCTCCTTGCCCCCTCTGCTCTTGCTCGATTGCCCTCTTGCTCTTACTCTGTCCCTCTCATCCCTCTCTCTTCCCATTCCCTTTCCCCCTCTCATGGCTGGCCTCAACTTCTCTCTCCTCCTCCTCCTCCTCCTCCTCCTCCTCCTCCTCCCCTCCTCCTCCTCCCTCTCCTCCTCCTCTCTCTCTCTCTCTCTCTCTCTTTCTCTCTGTCTCCACTGTCCCTCTCTACTCCCATGCCCTGAATAAACTCTGTTCTATACTATATCATCCCTCAGGGGGGAGGGATGCTTCAGCATGGGCTTGCAGAGTAACCCCCTTTCCTCATATCTGACTGCACATCCACCAAATATATTCCCTCTCTCCCTTATCTTTTTATAAACACAACATGAAATATTTAGTATCTTCAGCAACAGGGATTTACCTTCACTAGCAATGAGCTCACCAGTAGGTTATCCAATGCTTAGTGGCCAAACTTAAACTCATGTACATACAAGCAACACTAAATAGACTCAATAGGTCATACTTGCCTCTGTGTGTACATGAAGGTGTATGCACATGTATGTACATGCATGTGTAGCTATAATAGCTAAAGAAGAGACCATGAATTTGATAGCCAGTGGACAGAGATACAGGAGGAATTAGAATGGAAAGAAGGAAGGATGGAAAAGGAAAAACAATCTAATTGACAAAACTAGAGATGCTGCTGGAAATCTCCCCCAACACAGGACCACCCTCGTGTTAAGGCATCATTGAGCATAGAATATGCACAGTCCTGAGGCCAAGAAACCCTGGCCTTGGTGGTCTTAAGGTCCCTACAGAGTGAGAATTGGAGGCCTAGATTTGCTCTCTTTTTTACTCACAGATAGGATTTAAGTTTGTCACCCAATGTTTCTCAGAGCAGGGTCACAGGGGCAACAAGGATGCCACATGTCTCTAGGACCTTTTCAAAGCCCTCCCCTTTGACACGGTAGAGCCTGGAAAGGAGGACATGAATCTGACCTCTACATCCTACACCCATATCCGGACTTTCAAGGTGAATCTGGACCCAAGAAATGGAGCCATCTGGAGTGTTCCAGGGATGGGGATTCTAGAGAGGCCCAGAAGAAAAGGTGAGACTGAGTGGAATCCTTTAGCTCAGTGAAAAACTATTTCAAAGAATGCCCAGTTTTCAAAAACAAATTCTCTGAAAGGCCAGTTTTCCAGTTCCCAGGAAAGCAGTTCTCAAAGCCACTTTGCTAAGTCACCAATTCACCAAGCTTTTAGAATCCAGTATCCCGGCAGCTAATGAGAACAGCAAGCCTTCTGATTGTTCTGCACATCTTCCGCAAAAGCTCATTGGTATATTCTAGTTTTCAAAGGGGATTTCCCCCTCGCTCACTAATTCTGATTTCTTTTAGGTACCTCGAATGGAAATTAAATTTTAAATTACATTTTCAATGAATATCGTTTATAGTTCTGCTTTATTTTGAGTAGTTGTTTAAAAGTAATTTATTTTAGTTAAACTAAGAACTAATTGGAAATATTTATCAACTTCGCAGCAGGAAATGGCAGAACCAAAATGAGAATGGGATCTGAGCATGCCCAGAAGAGAGTCTCCACACTGAGGGAGAGCCCATTAGAAATTGGAGAGACAAGCAGAGTTGCTTTTAAAACATGACTAGTGTAATAAACCAGGGTAGAGTGGTATTGAGAAAGAATGCTAAAAATCCACCAAGCTCAGTGATGCTAATCCCTAACTACATTCTAAATATTTGTTCTTACACCCACCGGTAAGTATACTCCCTCTTCACCCCTCATGAAGGAAGTTTCTCTTTGCAACAGACAGAAAACCACAAGCAACAAAATGCAGAGGGTGCCAGTACCAGATGATACATCTGTAATACAAGTCCTGCACCTAAGGCTCAGGACACAGTGGGGTAATGAGGGTAGGGAGATTGTAAGCCAAAGGATAAGGAATTTGCCTTGAGACTGGGACTCTTAGAAATCTCAGAAGCTATGCTCATGATGTCTCACCAACATGGCTGTCTAAACATGTGCTCTCACCAACATGGCCGTCTAAACATGTGCCGAACATGTTCCCCCATAGACATGCTGATGTGGATGGGGAAAGCCTCAACCCTGGACAAAGAGCCACAGGCAGTCAAGGAATGATGTCATGGGAAAAGATCATCTTCCCCAGGGAAGAGCGCACTAATTGGTTATCCAATACCGAATGGTCAGTACTAAAAACATACATACTAGTAACATTATAGAGCCTGAGTGGGTTGTTTTTATGTACCTAGGAGTGTGTGTGTGTGCGTGTGCGTGTGCGTGTACGTGTGTGTGTGTGTGTATGTGCATGTGTGTATGTGTGTGTGTATGTGTGCATGTGTGTGTATGTATGTGTGTATTTTGTGTGAACAACAATTAAAGAAAGAATTTAAAAGAAAGAAAGATGTGAGTATATAGGAAAGTGTTGAGAGAAGAAAGGGAAGGAAGAAATTATAAAATTTTATTATAATCCAAATCCAAATCTTTTTAAAATTTATTTTATCTTATCTTATTTTTTGGCTGTTTGTTTGTTTATTTGTTTGCTTTTGAGTCAGGATTTTTCTGTGTAGCCGTCATTATCCTGGAACTCCCTTTGTACACCAGGCTGGCCTCAAACTCAGAGATCTACTTGCCTCTGCCTCCCAAGCCTGGGATTAAAGACATGTGGACCATGCCAGGCCTTAATTTTTTTAATAGAAATTTTTTTTAAAAATGATAATTGCTTTGCTGATCTATTAAAAAGGGACAATTCACTTTTGTTGCAGAATAAAGGTTTTTCTGATAATACCTACCAAGTCAATAAGTCCCCATTGCTCCTTTTCAAATTGGCATGTTGCTGGTAATGGAAATTATCATTTTAGTCATTTCTGGCTTTTTATGGTGCTTAAATTGCCATTTTTCATTCTCAAAAACATTAAGCTCTTTTTAATAGCATTTGTCAGTTCTCCAAACAGCACATCTGCCTTAATCACCCATTCCTGGCAAGATGACATTTAAACTAAATTTTACATTTATATTCAAAGGCACTGGAAACATTCTAGAACTTCAAAGTAAATTTAAAGTAAATCTTCACTATTAAGAAAAATCAGACATTTACATTTAAATTCGAAGACAAAGTAACCTCGTTTGGGATTAGACTCAACTAGCATTTGTATCCCAGAGTATGGGAAGGAAACCAGAAGCACCCATCAGGGGAAAGAGCTCCCCATGCTTAGGAACAGAAACTTCAAGGTTACTGCTAAACCACTGAAACTCTGATGCTAATGAGGAAGGGTTTCATCGTGTGCTATAAGGAGGAGTAACAAAAAGGAGACACCCACCCCCACTAAATTATTACAAGGTTCTCAAAGAAGCAGCTAAACATTCTAAGAAAATATGACAAAGTATCTGGTTTGGGACACAGTACGCCACTGTTAATCAGTTACTTTGCAAATTGCACACCTAACAGAGTCCAAGAGCATCTGCATCTGAAAGGAGATTACTGTTCAGAATGGTGTTCTTTCTGACTGAGTCAGATGCTGCTTCCCTGTGGTACTCCTCCTGAAGACGGTCACACGGCTTAGCTTTAACATCACACATGAGCAGCAACTGTGCTGATACAGGGGTGCAAGACAAGTTCCCCACCCCAAAGTCTCTCTTGGGGAAGGAAATTAGATATTCAAAATAATAACAACTATCAAACGGCACCACCATAATAAGCTCTCTCATTGACAGGGGTGATAACATGGGGACAATGATCAATATAGAATGTAAAAGGAGAAGAAACTCAAAGGAGCTATAAACCAGCAACTACACTCAAGCTGCAGAGCCTCCTGGACAGAGAACCTACTCAGATCTCATTTCCCGGGCCAGTGAGAAGCTCCATGGGTAAAAGTATTTACCCACCGAACAGCAGAAGGGGAGACCTGAGAACACGCATGACACAATGGAGGCTATTGTTCGTGTTTTCACTCCCCTAAACAAGCTTGTTTGACCCATGTGCTTGGGATGTGCTTGATCACATGTGGGTGGGAGGTACGTGGGCAGGACATAGTCAGGATGCATGCTCATCCATGATTGGATCTGAGGGAAAATGTGGTGAATTGTGGGCTTTGTCTTTGTTTGTTTGTTTGTTTGTTTGTTTGTTTGTTTTGAGCAGGGTTTCTCTCTATAGCCCTGGCTGTTCTGGCTGTCTTAGAACTTGCTCTGTATAAGAGGCTGACCTGGAACCCTCAGAGATCCACCTGCCTCTGTCCCCCAAGTGCTGGAATAAAAGGTGTGGGCCACCACCATCCAGATGGTTTTGCCGTTTTAAGCCTCAGCAAAATGTGACTCATGACCCTTTCCTGAGAACCTGAGTATGGACCTGGCCAGTATTTAATTAAAGCTTGCTTCAAATTTGGCAAGTTTGGTCTTAGTCTCAACACATGGGACCATACACAGAACAACTTTCAGAAGTTTGTCTGTCAATGGTCTTCACACAGAGACTGCAGCATACACATACACATACACACACACACACACACACACACACTCACACACACACACACACACACACACACACACACTCACACACTGATCATAAATAAAATCCTTGTTAAAAGAGATCTCATTCTCCAATGTCATAGGCTATTTGTGCTAATGTTTTATTCTTTCGCGGCTCAATGCAATATCCATCAAATGGTAAACTGGGTATTCCCTAATTTGGTGATATCTGTTCAACCATAACAGGGAAATGTTCCTAATTTAGGGAGACCTGAACTACAAGAAGGACGGGTTCCCATGCAGGGCCTGAGACTGCCCAGCCAGCATGGGGTACGGCTCTGCAGCTCCACAGAGGAGAAGAGACACCCATGAGCTAAGCTCCTCCCAAACATGCCACCTTGATCATTTGCACATGACCTCCTACTGATTCTCACCAACCTTGTGAACAGAAAAGGTGTACACTCACATCTGCAGCCCAGACTCTGTCTCCCTCCCAACATCCAGTCATCAACTGTGTGTTGGCTCCCTTGAAATGCCTCTTTTCACAAGGCCTTGTCTGTCCTCCCAGTTACACCACCACCCACCCTCAGCATCATATGAATCTGACTTAGCACAGAATCATACAGATGGGAGGAGCCGGGTGAGTTTCCGGTTTTATTTGTCATTCTTTATCAGATTCCTAATAGAATACGGAGAGAACTCACTCACCACTTGTCAAATGGCAACATCAGTAGCCAGACTTTCCTGGATATGATCCTGATCTTCCTCTAGCAGACAATAAAACTAAGGAAAGGAGATCTAATAGGTTCCCAAGAACACATGGCTAGGAAGAGCCAGGATTTGAACCCTGGCATCTAAGAGTGGTAGGATAGTGTTTGGCCGAACATATTGATTACCTCCTGTATCCTGCACATTGTACCTGTAGCTGCTTAACTTTTGATGCGTTTAAGAGTCTCCATCCTGGAAAGCTGCTATTTAGAGCTGGTGCCACCAAAGTTTGCAGAAGCCCAAAACAACAAGAGCTAGTTGGATCTGAGATTTTAATACAGTTTGTCTAACTTCAATACCTTTTTCTTCCCACTGCTCCACTGTAAGATACCAAGAGTAGTAACAGTAATAATAGTACTATAACTACATAGCACATGTCTGCTCAGACTACAGACTATTCTTACCAGCCGACCAGCCTCCCTGATAAACAGGAAACGTTACCTTTTTGTTTTTACTTGTACTCGTGGTAAAGCTGTGAGTCTGAGAAATTAAACCACCTATCTAACTCCACACAGCTGTCAGTAAAATGTCTTAGAGGATACCAACGCTGTACCATCCAACATGGTAGCCGCTGGATACCCTAATTCATTAAGACAAGGTAAAACTGAAAAGCTAGCTCATTGAACTCACCAGCTAGGCTTTAAGTGCTCGGCAGTCTCCTGCAGTAGGTGGCTTCCCTACTAAAGAGCACAAACAGGATGTTCCTATTTATATAGGAAGCATCCCAGACACAGTACTACACCCTTGCCACTATAGATAAGCAACAAAAGCAGCCCCGGGATTCTAAGAAACACAGAGTCTCAGGTTGCTCTCAGACCTAGTCGGTCACACCTGCCCTTCAGCATGCTCCTCGGGAGGCTCCTGATCACGTGGTCTGTGAGAAACACTGGCTTAGTCTCTTCCTCTTCGTTTTGCAGATGAGAAACTGAAGTCCGAAATGATGAACAACTTGGCCAAATCACTTGTGGGGTTGGAAGAGGACTCAGGGTAAGTAGCCAAGACTCTAACCTCTGCTGCCCTGCTCCAGAGTAGGCACGGGGCCAAAACAGCCTTGGTAGCGCCTGAAAGTAGAATGGGGAAGGTGGGTGCTAGCATCCCCTCCTTGCAACTACAGATGAAAGGAGAAATAGTGTTTGCCCCTAATCCAATAAAAGGGAGGTAATGCTAATGTCAAGGGCCTCCATGAAGCCTGTGAAGGGACTGCACTGGCTTTTGGTCTCTTATCCAAGCTGAGGTACAATACAGAGGGCAAGGGGCTGAAGCAGGGTAGTATTCTTCTGAGATCCAGGACTGTAGTCAGAAGTGGTGAATGTGTAGATCTCTAAGCAGCCTCCCTCTCCTGGCAGGGGTCTTATCAGCCTCTACAGTGCTGTTGTCAGAGAGCTTCTCTTCTAGGTCCTTTGAATCCCTAAACAGGGTCCCTCCCCAAAGATTCAGCCAGGCTCTCTCTAGTCAGCCAAGCCTTTAGCCTCTTGCTACAAATCCAATGAGAGTGAGCCAGACCAAAGTGGACAAGCAAATGGAGAAGGCAGGCTTAGGGCTTTAGAGAAGTTCTGAACCTTTTCTGACAGCCATTCCCAGCTACCCACAGTGTCCCTGGGGAAAGTTCCAAGGCCTGGTCAACAGAGGACAGGGCCTTCCTGCCTAGAGTTCCCTCCAAATCCGGCAGCTTGTGTGCCAGTAGATCAGTGCTGCTGTGGGTCTGACTATTATCTACTTTACTGGGTGGAGTCCCCACCAGCCACAAGTAGCACTTGGGCCCTAAAAAGCAGCCAGTGTGACTGAGAGATAAACTCTCCATCTCTGTTTATTTCTGCTTCTATAGACACACTCTACTCCTATAGATACACAGAGCTACAGGCCACCAGGCTGGATGGCATCACCTTGGATTAGACTCTTCCAGTCGCTTCAGACTTGCCAACTATAAAGTGAAAGACTGAGATTCAGTGAGCTGACCCCGACTCAGAATGACATCTCATGTGGCAGAGCATTTTGAGAGCCTTTCGGACAACATCCCATTGGTGGGTGATATCCAGCTGCCCTTCTGCCCTGAACTGGTACCTGCTTTTCCACCCATCACCTTGCCCACAGAGGGATTAAATGACTTCAGTCAAATGAAGGCACAAATTGCCATCCTAGGCTTTTTAACTCTTTAAATGAGAATCAAACAAGCATAGTCTTTAGCATACATCAGGATCTCAATCCATCCAGCCCACTTATTTACTGACCCACAATTTTATCACATCTGGTGGCTTTTAAATATGTCCAAAGTCTTTGACAATGTGCTATTGAGTTGGGGATGGAGAATGTCCCTTTCCTATAAAATGAGAAGTATGTAATTACTGGGAACATGTGGCTTGATGATGCTCAAAGCCAGGTCATAAAAAGTCATGCAGACCCAAGTCATTCACTGTCTCCCTCTTGGAAAGTGGACGTTCATGTCAGAGGTCCCACTATGCTGCAACTGTCATTCCAAAGACATCACAAATAAATGTTCTAAGTGACACTACCCCAGCCAAGACATCAGACGTAGAGATGGAGAAGCCAGGTGAAAAGAATGGGTCTTTGAGCTCCATGCTCAGGTTTGTACCACAGTGGTTCTCTGCCTTCGGATGAGATGCCTAACCTCTTTGACTTCTGCAAAATGGGATTCTTGTTGTGGCAATGGCAGAGTGTTTGTGAAATCCTGAGCAGAGTTCTTGACTCAGGAAAGTCTGAAGGAAACACATCAAAATGAGGCAGCCATACATGCCATCCACTCTGCAGATCTTGGGGCATGGCCATGGACACAGTGTGCTTCTGAAAGTGGCTTTTGATGACAGAACTTCTGGCAGGCTAGACTTTAGAGATAATAAATGGTTCAGATTTAGAGAGATGGCTTGCCATGTCAACTCCGCCTCTGCTTAAGAGATTGCCACATAGTGTGTAAATCTGCCTGCATGGTAGAGGAGCTGAAACGGCCTGCCTCTTCAGATGATGGTGATGATGTTGGACTAACAAAAGGAAAAGGATGTCAGTTCCATAATGCTCTGTGTAATGGTTCCAAATGTCTGGAATCTCTGTGCCCTCTATCTCTTTGCTGCTCACACCGTGGCACCAGTTCCAGAAGCTATGAAATGACACTTGTCTTCCATCATTAGCCTTAGTATCTGTCCTACCTCCCAAGTGAAAATTCCTGTCCCACCTCCCTATCCCTGTCTTTATCTTCTTCATCTTTCTCTCTGCCTTTATCTCCCCCACCCTCCTCTTCCTTCCCTGCCTCCCTCTTCTTTCACACTCCAACTTAAGACATTGCCTTGCATGAGGAATGATTGAGGTAAACCAGTAATGAGAGAGAGAGAGAGAGAGAGAGAGAGAGAGAGAGAGTTTGGGCACTGGAGGGAGGGGAAGTATCTTCTAGAACCAAGTACCATTAGTCTAGTAAGAGAGCATCCAGGTCAATGCCATCCTGAAGAACTCTCTTCTCTACCCTGGAGACTGAAACCAGCAGGCTCTCTCAGTAAGGAAGAGCGGATGGCAAGAAGACAAGGACTTTATCTCTGGAATTTTACTTTAGCAGTAGCCAAGAGACTAACAGGGCAGGGCAGGCCTTTCATCTTTCCCCACATGGATCTCAGGTACCTGACACAGCCTGGCTCCTCCTCTGATCTTCCTGTCACCAGGAGCTTGGCTGTGGTGGAGTTGTGAGGAGGAGAGAAGTATGCTCCAAGGTTGCAGCAAGGAGCTGAACAACACCCAGAAGGAAGGATGGGAGAAAGAAGAGTAGGGGTATTGTGGCAAGAATGGCAGGAGGTTAGAGGAGGGCACACCTAAAAATTTTTTTTTTCTTTATTTGAAAACAACTTGAGAAAAAAAGAAAGAAAGATGGGTAGCATCCGAAGAATGACATAACAGGCAGAACTAGTCTAACTTTGGGCACACTCTTACCTCTAAGTTTCATAGTTCAAAAAAGGGTCTTACAGAGTGGACCAAGCCCTTGGCCCCTATGGCTTAACTTCTCATGATTTTGTTGAGCCTTACTTTCTTTATCTGTAAAGTATAGCCTCAAAGATCCAGAGTAAGGCTTAAACTGAATGGTACAGGGATGTGTCTTAGCAGAGGCCCCAAAGAGTTCAGTGTTCTCCAAACACAAGTTCCACTTCCCTTCCTGTTTCTCCTCACTCACCTTCATGAAACAGAATGTCCTTTCTTGCTTTAAAAAGCAAAAAAGTCAAGGGTAAAGCCATAGGCATAGGAGCAAGTTCCTGCAACACTAGTTCAAGGTGCCTACATGAACCCAGCCTTAATAGCTGGCTTTGACTTTGCACTAGTTGCTGAAGTGCTCTCTGCCTTTAAGGTTGATGGCGTCAGACTTCTCCAGGACCAGCTAGGTGAGGTTAAGAGCAACAGCCCGACTGACACTGAAGAGCTGCACCTTAAGAAGGTGAATGGTTCCCTCATGGCCTTCATATGCCAGAAGTAAGACTGGTACAACTCACAATACCGCCTTCAACCACAGCCAGGATTCTGCAAAGGCCGTCTCCATCTGTCACTCTGCGCATGTGTGTCCAGGATTCCCCATACTTGCTGCTAACATCTGGATCTCAGTGATCCACACAGCTAGTGAGTGACAGAGTCTTGAGGGAGGTATGTCCCAAGGCAGAAGCTCTCCAGGGATATAGTTCTCATCCTCCTAAGAACCACTTCCCTCCAGCTTGGATATTAGACAACAGCATGCATATGGAATGCCCAAGTGCTTGTAAAAAGATTATTACTAAGTAAGAGTGGATGATGATAATTAATTACCCTCCATTAAAGAGAAAGTCCCTGGAGCAGGAGCATCAAAGGCAATATTCTACTGAGTCGGCAATTCCTTTGGCCATGCAACAGGATGACTCCACAGCCTACTTCACATGACTGTTTGTTCTCTCCAATACTGACTTAAAGAACGCACTTTGGCTTTGGACAGCTTCCTTTAATCCCCATTTTCTCCCCATCTACACTCTAGTAATCATCATTACTAAAACCTCACATCAGAAATAGGCCACAGATCTATTTCACAGCATTCCTTTGATGGGTTAGTTCATGGCTACTCTCTAAAGTCTAAATTAAAAGAAAGTCACCTTTAATGAAGAGCAAAATCTATCTGCCATTCAACATGGAGGAACCTATGACAAATAAACGTATAAAGACACATTCCATCTCCTCCTATACAGTCCACCAGGAGAGGCGTAGTCATAACAGGAAGACATGGCATGGCTCCAGAAGAAGCCAGAAGCCAGCCTAACTTTCCTCCAACTCCTGGCAATGAAGCACACATCCATTCTCTTAGAAACAAGTATTTGGGGAAGATGACTGAGTGGATAAAGCGCATGCTATACAAGTGTGAGAACCCGAGCCAGATTCCCTAGTTTGCACATAAAAGCCAGGCCAGGAAAAAGTGTGTCAGAAATCCCAGTACTAGGGAGACAGACACAGCGGATCTCACTGGAGCTTGCTGGTCAGCCAGCCTAGCTAAGTCACCAAGTTCCAGGTTCAGTGAGAGACCATGTCTCAAAATATAAGGTGGGGAGTAACAGGGGAAGACACCTGACATTGGCTTCTAGCATTCTTCACACACAAGAGCACACACAGAGAGAGGGGGGGACAGAGAGAGACAGAGAGACAGAGAAAGAGAGACAGAGAGAGAAAGTGTGCATAAACATGTATACACAGATAAAACAGATTCACAAAGAAACAAATATTTGCTATATGGTCCTTTGGAAAACATATTCTGCCCTGTAATTCTGATCAGTAGGCTTTGTGACCAATGAGAAGGTCTTTGCTTACTGACCAAAGCTGACCATGAAGGGACCCTCTGGGAAGGAATATTAGAATACCTGCATAATAAAAGGGGTGTAGGATCTATGGAATCAGGCGGTTGAGCAGGTTCTGCTATTCCTGTTCACATCAGTAAGAAAATACAGGAAAATAATACCTAAAGTGAATCTTAAGAAAAATCTTACCTAAAGTGATTCTTAAGGAGATGCTGATAGCTGCCAGGACCTAGCTCAGCTTCCGACCATGATTCTTTCTATCTATCAATTTAAATAATTACTTTCTTGTGACTTGGTGGTAGGGAATGAAGCCAAACTCCATTATATCCCAGTGTCCATAAAACTACCTGGACCTTTGTAGTACCTAACCTCTATTTGTTAAGTGAACTAATGCATTAGAACTATATTTTTGCAGTTGGTGCATTCAGAATTTTGGCAAATTGGAAGACCTGTGTACCCTAGAGTAGGGAGGAGTAGAAGGGGTACGATTCAGAGATGTCAGGGCTCTCGTGAGGCCAAATGTAGTAGAGATGGGTTGGACAGATGGCTTAGTGGGTAAAGCACTTTTACTGTAAGCCTGAGAATCTGGGTTTGAATGATAGTCCCTGTTTAAAAATTTAGGTGTCATCACCTGTATTTTCAATGCTAGTGGGTAGAAACAAGAGGATTCTAGATGCTCACTGGCCAGCTAGGTTAGTCAATCTGTGAGCTCTAGGTTCAATGAGAAACCCTAACTCAGTACTCAGTAAATAAGGTCATGAAAAATAAAGGAAGATATCTAATATTTGCCTCTGACCTACCCACACACACACACACACATGCACGCATGCATGCACACATGCATGCATGCATGCACACCCACACCCACACTCATATGCATACACATGCCTGTGCACATATATGTATACACCATATATACACAGGAACAAACTTGTGGAGACTGTATAAGACTAGAAAGGTAAGGGTTCAAGGAAAAGAGTGCTTTTGCAGAGGATTTGAGTTTAGTTTGTAAACACTTTCATTAGGTCACTCCCAACTTGCCTTTAATTCTAGGACCAGGATTTCCAATGCCCTGTTATGGACACTATGAATACAACACTCACAGGCACAAAACCACACATAGACACATACATGGACACATAGTTAATACTTACTTAGTTAATTAATTAAAAAAATTTAAAGTAGAAAGTTGCAGGCCTTCATCAGGACTTTCAGTCTTCTAGACTGCCCCTCTGAACACATCCTAATCATCATGACCAGAATCATTAGGGGCCAAGACAGACATCTAATCTCAGTGTTTCAACACAACCAAAGCTCACTTTCCACTCTCCAATTACTCTTTGTGACTTTGTAGAAGTTTTCCTCCAACCATTGCCTTTCCATCTCATCACAGGCCTTTCATGGTTGCCCCAGCAGGCTAGAGGGAGGTGGATATGGCATAGTGTCCTTTTCCACCCAGACTCTAGGCTGGCAAGAATCATTTCTGACCACAGCCATGAACTGCAATCCAGCTAAATACAGAACACAGGTAATCAGTGGTCACCACTGCTCTGGGGATCCTGTGGCTGGCCATCCCAATAACCACACTGTGGTGACTGACTGGAAGTGCTGGATTC
This sequence comes from Rattus rattus, assembly GCF_011064425.1. Classification (NCBI taxonomy): domain Eukaryota; kingdom Metazoa; phylum Chordata; class Mammalia; order Rodentia; family Muridae; genus Rattus; species Rattus rattus. The sequence continues at coordinate 147,119,040 of NC_046157.1, forward strand.
CCTCCCTCCTTATGTCTTTACTAAGGCAGACATGGGGCTAAGAAGCAGTGGAAGCTTGGGGAGGAGAAGGTCATTATCTTTCCCTTCTTCCCTGACAGACAATGGCTTACAGAGGAACTACTCCACAGTCATGGTATCTGTTATGGTTTGAATGTGAGTGATCCACAGACTCATATGTCTCAATATCCAGTCCCCAGCTGATGGTGCTGTGTAGAGGTACTGTGGAACCTTGGAGCAATGGCCTAGGGAACAAAAGTGGGTTGCTAGAGTAGGCTTTAAAGGTTAGATCATCTTCCAGCGTCTGTGTTGCTGGAGTAGGCCTTAAGGGTTAGGTCAATGTCTGGTTCCAATCTAAGCTGAGCTGTCTTTTCCCAGCCTACGAAGATATGAGGAGACTCTACTGCACATTTCCACTGCCTGCGCTCATGGTGCCTTCACTGACATGATGGGCCAAAACAGTGAGCCAAAATAAACCCTTCCTCCCTTAAGTTGCTTCTGTTGGGTATCTGATCACAGCTGCAAGAGAAGCAATTAATATGATGTGTTGTGGCTGGTTCCCTTGCAGCAACTCAGTTGACAGAGATCACAGAAAATCTCTCATGGTACTCTGTCTCTCTCTCTCTCTCCCTCCCTCCCTCCCTCCCTCCCTCTCTCCCTCTCTCTCCCTCTCTCTCTCCCTCTCTCTCTCCCTCTCTCTCTCTCTCCCTCTCTCTCCCCCCCCTCTCTCTCTCTCTCTCTCACACACACACACACACACACACACACAGGCCATCCCTCACTCTCCAGAATGTTCAGAGAGTACTTACTCACAATCTAAGTATGCCTGCCATGAACAGCGCTGTCTACCAGAAGGAAGGACCAACCCCTTACATCAGACAACCCAAGATGACTTTGTTACTGTTTACAGAGGCTGAGACCTGCAGGTGAAGAAGGTACAACTCCTGTGACCAGCTCTAATTCAGAGAGCAAGATAAAGTAGTGCTAAAGGGAAAGATGTGCTGGCCAGTAAAGCCCTGGGGTTTGGAAAGGACGCCTATATTTCAAGCTGTGGCTTTGCCAAGGGTTTTCTGTGAGCGAGGAAAAGCTTCAGTGGTTTTGAATTGTCCACTCCTTGGCTGTGGGCCAACCCACACTTCCCAACACCTTCCTAAAGCACCCCTCACTGTCCCCAACTCTGTGAAGGGGGCCATCTCTATGGCCTCCCAGAGCTTCAGCATTCTATTGTGGCAAACACATGGAGAGTTTTGTTAAAAAAAAAAAAATCCTAGAAGAAGAAAAGGAGAGACCAAGCTTATTAAACTCCCCCAGCCCCCTTCATCTGGCTGTGTGGATTCTTTTAAGTCAGTGACTGGATTTCTTTGAGGTCTCAGTACGTGCTGCTGTGCATGGCTGGTTTAGTGGACGAAAAGGGAGGTAAGAAAAGCTTTGCACTGGGTAAATAAAAACCCCTTTGTTAATTCCGGAGCCACTGACAAGGCCATGGTCTATGTCAGGCAGCCTACACAGAAGGTTCAATTCTTCTGGGACTGAAAACAAGGAACTAGAGAAACTCTCCCCCAACCACACTGCATAACTTTGTCCTGTGCCTGCTAAGTTATTCCCTGCTAATGCATCAGCTATGAGAGCCTCATGAAACACACCATGGTTAAAATAAAACTCAAGCCCCAAGCATAGATTTTTATTTAAAAAGAAAACTGTTAAGTTGTCTAAAAGTTAGTATCCTCCATCTCCCTCCCCCCCCCAAAAAAATAACCTAAATCATTCATTTTCTGGCCAGCCCTTCGTGTTCTCGAATCCTGACCTAACCAGAGTGAACTCTAATGTGCCCAAGGGTTGTGAGCAGCCTATCTGAAGCAGCTTAGAAATGTTGGACAGAAACAGGCCTCAGGTGATATACCCCAAGAGCTGGCTCCCAGAATACCTTCCGCATGCTTCTCTCCAGGAAGCTTCTACTAGTGCTTTATAGATCTTCACATATCTAGATTTCCAAAGAACAGTCTCTCCTCTCTCTCTCTCTCTCTCTCTCTCTCTCTCTCTCTCTCTCTCTCTCTCTCTCTCTCTCCTTATTTATTCAATGTGAGGTGACTGTTAAATACTGGGAATTAAGCTTGGCCATGTGTCACATGTCTATTACATTCTAAATACACCAACAATAACACACCAAAAAACAGTATTAAGAAGCCACACTGCTGTTACTCATGCCATCTGCCTTCCTGTGTGTGTCGTGGAGCACAACCAGTCCCCTCAAGGAACGCTAGCCACTTGCAGGTAACCCAAAGTGTAAACTGGGTGAATTATTCCTGAGAGATGTGAACAGAGCAGGAACAGATACCCGAGCCTGAGGTCACTGCAAACTCAGATTAAGACCCTGCTTTCCTCAGGACCGTTCTCTTTCCATTAAGTGAGCAGGTGCACATGGCCAGCCTGGTGCTGAGATCTGCCTCATTGGTCTCTGGGAATCACAACTCTGCTGTTTACAGAGCTCTGGGACCCCAGCTCCACAACCACTTTGGCACATTGGTCCTGCTGTAAAAATCATGGCAGCATCCCAACACCCAAGCATATTCACAGAACCTCTCAGCTTTGACCAGACACCTGGTTTGCTGCTTTCTAGAAGGCAAAGGCTGTAAGCCATCTTTAACAGAGGCCCCCTCCATAAGACTTGACTTAGCTCCAGATTTTTCCCACTGGATGAAGAGTGTCCCGTGGGAACCTGGCCTACTGTCACAAAGCCCTATGGCTTCCCTCTTACAGAGCCAAACTCCCTGATGATTATCCTAGAGTTGGTCTTGCTGTGTCCCTCCTCCATTTTGCCACCGGTATAGGGGCTGACTAGACTGACAGCCATGGAGCTACAGTGCTAAGGCCAGCTGAGGGATCTGGGGAGGCAAGCTGTAAGTTGGTCATGGCTTTTGAGCAAGCCCTGGCAAGTGAAACCCTGTATTCACTCCAGTTCTTTCTAGTCTAATAAGCCGCATGCTGGTTTTCTTAGCATCACAGGACAGCATGCTGAGGCCGAGAGGCCAGCCTGTTTGATGTCCTGCTTTGGACATTTGCATGTCAAAGCAAGGAGGCTACATGATTATGCGTCACGAATTACATGAAGTTTCCTGTCTCTCTCTCTCTCCTAACTCTGCCCTGACAATTCCATCCCTGACCTTGACCGCTGTGAAATCCGCACTGAGGGGGCAGGATTAAAGTATTCCATTTGTGTTGTGATTCTAACTGCTCTACCTCCAATTACTTTTAGAGTTGAGTTCTTCCAGCCTCCTCAGAGAACTGCAGTCTTAGAATTACCAAGGAAGGCAGAAGGAAAAAAAAAAAAAAAAAAAAAAAAAAAAACAAGGGAGGATTTAGGAGTCAGACAAGCCTGGATTTGAATTGTGATTTAACTACTTATTAAAGAGTCCTTGCCAGGAGTCCTTAACTCTGCAGTTTCCACAGGTAGGAGGTGGAGGCAATACCTTTGCACAGGATGCTCTGAATGTCACCTAAGAATGCAGCACAAAAATAACCGTCATTATGGAAAGGCTGGTGTTTTCCAAACAACCTGCCAGTTCTTTGGTTCTTTAAAGGCCAGTGCAACTCTCTGAAACCCATTGCCCCAGATTTACCGAAGGAGACATCAAAACTCAGACTATTTAAGTCAGTTCATCCAGGAACAGATCCTGACACACACCTCAGAGTTTATACTCTTTCTCCAAATCTCCTCCCTCACAAAGACTCTCATATCCCCAGGGCCTCTTGTCCTATACCCCCACCCCCACCCCAGAATCTGTGCCTTGATCTGTGAGCCCCCAACCTCCCGGCCTGACTCTGTCTCGCCTTGTCTTGTCTTTCCTCACTCCCCTCTCTGAACGCAGCCCTGGCATTTTGCCCTCCTCGTACTTCCTTCTGGCCTTCACCTTGGCAGTTGCCTGAAGTGTGCTCTCACCTTGAGTCTCTTCTAGGCCTCTTGAAGATTATAATGCTTGCTGCACTGTCACTTTTTGATATTTCTTTTTTTTTTTTTTTTTAGAGGTCCTGTCATCAGTGTTTCTAGCCTGATCAAAAAGTTCTTCGGGGGCCAGGGATTATGGAGCACAAACTTTGTTGGAGTAAGTTTTACATTTAAGAGGAGAGTTTTTGATGGCTTCTTTCTCACACCCCTGTGACCTAGGGTATAGAAGCATGCTTGGGACAGTGGGGATGTTCACTAAGTCATTGGTAGGTATAAGAACACAGATGCAAAGAAGGACGCCTCCTACATGTGTGTTCCCCTCACTGGAACTTTTTCACACCTGAACTGTTTCCCTAGGAGTTTAAGCTAAATATTTGAAAGCAAATATAAACATTGCTGATGTCTTAGCACTAACTAGTAGTTCTAACCATTTAGTGGGGTAAAATCCCACACTGTTAAAACTAGGATAAAAGCAGCTGACCCATCAGCGAGCCCTCTGCTAGAAGGGTTCCTTTCCACCTTTGAATTTTATGGTCCTGGGCCTGCTTCCGTTCCAAGAGCAGTCATCTGCTATCTGGTGGCTTTACTCCAGCTTACGGATATTTTATTAAAAGCTGCATCCGGTTAGGCCTTCCAAAACGTCCAGCAAAAATTTCTCCCACTAAGGTAAGGAAATGAACAACAGTGTTCAAGTCTCAGAGGGATTATTCTACTCAGAGAGGACACCAGCTGTTCTCTATCCTGACTGAAGACACAGCGAGAGCTAAACCTGCTGAGCCTGCAGCAGGCAAGATGCAAGTGGCCTGGGTAGAAAAGCACACTTAAGACAAAGGATTGGGAAACAGAGGCTTAAGGCACTGACCACCAAGCCTAACAACCTAGCCGGGTAAGAGAATCCACTCCTGCAAGTTCTCCTCTGACTTCCACGCATGCACCATGGCCTGTTCACATGTACTCGTGTACACACGTACACACTAAATAGATGTCGTTTTTGAGAGAGAGAGAGAGAGAGAGAGAGAGAGAGATATCAAGCACATTGACTCACAGCATCAGCAAGTCACTAACTCACTTCAGGTTCCTGGCCGTAATGTTTTTCTTTTGTATTAGGCAAGTTCCTTAAACTCAGTCTGGTTCCCTATAATTATAAAATCTGAGGACTATTATTTTCCTCTTTTCCTCTAAATGTGTTAGAGGATTAAATAAAATAATGTGGTCCAAGCCTTAGGATATATGAGTTTTCAGTGTCACTATATTCCCCTGCACCCACAGACATAGTTGAAAAAAGTAATCACTTCCTCGCTCTAACTGCAAACAGATACCAAAGGCCTCCTCCACCTTTCCCCCCTCAGTGATCTACCTGAAAGAGAAAGAGTTGACGTCCATTGTGGGTTACATCAAAACTAAGCCTTGACTCATCAAACTGATCTTTCCAGATCTCACTCAGAACAAGCATACAGGCCCCATGTTCTTAGGAGCACTGTGTGAAATAATATAGAACAACTTAAAAGGAGCTGGTTATATACACCCAGCATGTCCAACCTCTTCAGAAGTCCTCACATTCTCAGTATGACAGACAGACAGACACACACACAGACACACACACACACACACACACACACACACACACACATATCACCACCACCACCACCACCACCACCAGAACAATGGTTCTCAACCTTCCTAATCCTTCAACCCCTTAATGCAGTCCCTCATGCTATGGTGACTGCCCCAACTATAAAATTCTTTTTATTGCTACTTCATAACTGTGATTTTGTTACCATTATGAATTATAATATAAATGTTTTGAGATAAAGGTTTGTCTTAGGGGGTCACGCCCCACATGTTGAGAACAGTGGCACTGGGTGTGTAACACTATAGTAATGCATCAATGAGTGATGGATAGCCCTAAGCCATGTAAGTCATCCAGGAGTAGAGGGGCTGCCCCAGAGTTCTGGTGTCATAAGAGTCTGGTGTAAGAGGCATGGCCAAAATGAAAATATTCTGAAGAGACACCTGTCAATCTAACAGGCTAGTGAAACAATGAACACCCCTACCCCACCCTATATACACCTCAAAAATGGAAATTTCCCCGAGAATCTCATGCTAAGGACAAGCAGCAGCCAGAGGGGGAATGCGTCTCTCAGGAGGAGATTTCACATCGTTCTAACAGCTTATCTGGTGAGATGAAACCGAAGCCCAGACAACAATGAGTCAAAGGTGGGTAGGACCACACCTTGCCTGAGACTGATGTACAAACCCTTGGTTATCTGTTTCAACTTTAATCTCACTTCAAGATCCCTATAGACAAAAATACTCAGGAATAGTCACTGGATCTTTCTGTCCCTCTTCCCAGTGTAGCTACTTGTTTAAAGTTGTTTATTCTATTTTTTTAGATTGATATAATTCCATCATCTCCTTTGTCTACTTCAAACCCTCCCATATATCACTCCTTGCTTTCATTCAAATTCATGGACTCATTTTTCACTAATTGTTACATGCATATTTTATATATATGTATGTATATATATATACACACACACACGCAAACACACACAAACACACATATATACATACATACATACATACATACATACATACATACATACATATGAATATGACCTGCTCAATCTGTATAATAGTACCTGTAATGTCTTCAGGGCTGACCATTTGGTATTAGGTAACCAACTGGTTGCTCTTCCCTGACAAAGACTATTTCTCCCACCATCAGCATCCTTTAGTTGCCTCTAGTTCTTTGTCTAGAGTTGAGGCCATATGGCCTTTCACTTATATTAGCATGTCTATTGTTATCTATATTCAGCTCCCGTTTAGACAGCACTGTTTGAGACTAAGTGTGGCATCTGACTTCCCTAGGAAATACAATCTCATGGTAAATGCCCAGTTTCTCTGGCTCTTAACAATCTTCCTCCCCCTCTTCCTCAATGATTCCTATGCCTTAAGTACAGAAGTTGTACTGTAGATGTTTCTGTTGGGACTAAGCTTCATAGCTCCTTATTCTAATTGGTTGTAGTTTTCTGTAATGGTCTGTCACAATGTAACTGTCGCAAAAAGAAGTGTCCTTCATGAGGGGTAAAGACTACACTAATCTGTGGGTATAAGGACAAATATTTATATTCTTTACCCTTTTAACTTGGCTCCTTTAATTGATTTATGGTAGATGGGTAGTTAGATCTGATTTAGCCATAGATTATGTCCCCCCAAAATTAAACCACACAGAGACCTTGAAATCTGTAGCAACAGTATGTCAGCTTGAATACCTCCACACACAAAAATAACCCAAAAGGACTGAGAAGTTAAAGTGTATTTATGCTCAGTTAATGAAAGCAAATGCAGTGTTCTCTGTACACTGGAGTGTGTAAGCCAAATCAGTACCTGTAACTAACAACAGACTCAAGAATAACGGGGTCAGCCTCTACACAGAAGCCCTAGGGATTTCCTGAGGTAAGTTGCAGAGATAAAGTTGTGCCTGAAAATCTAGAAAGGTTCCTGAAAGGCTATTCTAGAAGGGATCTAGAGGAGAAACAAACAGTTCTGAAGAGAGTGGTTAGAAAGGACTGGTGCACATAGAGGGCAAAATAAAGGCAGGAACCTGTTGGGTCCGTAGTGCCCCCCCCCAAAACTGCTGTGCTAGTGACAATGACCTAAACAGAAGGTCTCTAGAAGATAAATATAAGACTAAAGGTGGGTTTCTGTTACTGGGAACCTCCCTTAATCTACCCCACATCCACCCAGAGCTAACAACCATCCATCCAAACAGCCTATAGCAGCTCAAAGTCCCACACCCGGCTCACTGTCATATAAAATCTGCTTACTCTTCCACCATTTTCTTCTCTGCCCACCCTCCAAATATAGCCTTGGCAGTTTGATCCCCAATAAACCTTTCTTTCTATCCATGGTCTAGTTTAGAGGTTTCGGGGCACGTTCCCTTGCAGAAACATTGAGCTAGTCTTGACATGACTCACGTCTCCGGATGAAGCCATGAAGCAGTGATTTGTGTGTGAGAGTCTCAGGTCGAGCATGACAAGTGGTCTCTAAGTTCTAGAGTTAAGGTCTTCGCTTTCTCTTCTCCCACCACTCACAGGAGTCCTTGGTTTTGGTTGTTTGGTTGTTTGGTTGTTTGGTTGTTTGGTTGATTGGTAGGTTGGTAGGTAGGTAGGTAGGTAGGTAGGTAGGTAGGTTGGTTGGTTTTTCTAGACAGGATTTCTCTATGTGCCTTGGCTGTAGACCAGGCTGGCCTCAAACTTATAGATACATATGCCTTTGACTCCCCGATGCTAAGATTAAAGGTGTGTGCTATTGTGCCCAGCCTTAGAGCAGTTTTTGTGCTTATCGCATCTTTGCCTTTTCTGTCAAATATCAGTGCCATTAATCATCTAATTCATGCTAAGTTATTAAATGATGGTGACAGTTCTTTAAGGCAAGGGGTAAATGAACACATCTGTGTGGTGTCAACATTTCATATACTGGAATTATCAGCAAGAAATAAATCTGGCCACGCTGGATTCTGAAAGAGGTCATTGTGATGACATAGGTATCTACCTATGCCCAGACATCTGTTTAACCACATGTTCTGAAGATTCCCTCCAGTATAAGTTGGAAAGTTGTCAAAATACAGATAGCCTGTTCAGAAACTAGGACCTACTGGATCCCTATTAGCTAGGATGGAAGCCAGGCACCAACAATAATAAACTACCTGGTAATTCTTATGTGCTATAAAGTCTAAAGGTACTTATCTGCCTTACAGCAAATTTCATCTTTTTCTAAATCCTTAGCACATATCCCATGGCATGACAACAAGTCATTATCTGTCTAATCTACATAAATTGTGTTGTAGATAAAAGTACCCAAAACAAACAAACAAAAATAAAATGGACCATCCTGGAGAACTAGGGAGTCTTAAGAACATAACAACAACAATAATAATACTGTAAAGGATGAGTGTGAGAATTTAATGAACTTAGTTGATTTTACAAGGCACCCAACACAAGGGTTAGCTTTCTTCTTGTTCCAGTGCTCTGTAAATTCCATTCAGTTTATAACTCATATGCAATGTGGCTTCTCAAGGGCAACTACTTTGTCCAGTTTTCTTCAGAAAAGAGATGAGTTCTCAGTCGATGTTCAATCTCATAGTTTGTGAGTGGCTGAATTCACTGATGAGTTCATGGTTATGGCCTTCTTGGCCACAATTTAGACTACATGGCAAACAATGCTGGTTCCCAAGGAAAGAACTTTTGGTTGAATGAATGATTTAATCATGACATATGCTGCTTCTCTGCTCTACCAATGCTGAAAATATTTAAATGTTAAGTGTGTTCATATGTAGAAATAAACATGTGTTTTACAGACGCAAATGGTGCCTTAACGGGTCACTCAACAGCCTGTAACAACCCTTCTGATACAAGTCAAACCAAACCAAGAAATTTGGACACATAGCTTGCACCACAGCTGAAACTGACAAGCCATAAAAGGTCACAAAAAATTATTTGATTCAACTTGAAATGCAGCAAACTGGCTGGAAATGGTCCAAAGAACATAAACTATTCAGGTGAATGACTCTATAATTCTGCTCCACCATTTCCGGCCCCACAATTTACCTAAGATTAGCAGAACAGAGCTGAATTGCTTGGGTTGGGGGCAGTTATAAAAGCCAGGTGACTCCCCAGGAGTGAAAGAAGCATGCTTTGTTTTGCTTTGTTTTGTTTTGTTTTGTTTTGTTTCCAGTGAGAGTCTACTCATAGAGCAAGGGAGCTGTTAAGGGGAAAATGCTGAATGCATTAAAAACTCAACATACTTGCATAGACTGTGCCTAAATAAACTTGGACGGGAAATATCCCACATTGCAGGAGGCTGGAGGGCCTCACTTGCACAGGTGTGAAGAACCCAAAGGAAACTGGGTTGGGGGAGGCTGTGGAGCAGGAGGTAAGACCTCTATGAATGGGACCATTCACAAGTCAGCATGTCCCTGGTTGTTCATTCTTCCACAGTGCACACTCTACCAAGCACATCTAATGAAGACCCGTGATACGAAAAGCACTGTTTAACTTAGGAAGCTGCTGGAAAAGTATAGTAACTCAATAAAGACGCTGAGGCCTGCAGTTCTATGGTTTCACTTGGCAGCACCATCCCATGATGGGATACAAGTTTTATTTTCTCAAATTCCTCAGGATCTGGAGGCAGAGCTGTAGAGAAGTGTTCAAAAGCTTGTTGTCCCCCAACAATTTGCCCATTGTCTAGGTCAAAGAACCCAGAGCCAGGGAAACTCTCCACGGAGAGCAAAGAGACAAACTGGCATCAAATAGAAGACAGCTATGCACAGAAGACTGAATTTCATCTTCTTTTATTTTTTTTTAATCTGCTCAATTTTATGTCACCCCAATAAAACCACCAATAATTCTGAACTAATCAAGAAATCATCTTTCCATTATTACCAACTGTGTGTGTATAAGTGACAGAATGACTGAGTAGCCCATTAGCCTGGTCAGCACCTAGACTTCATAAAAAGTGCACTGAACATCATTTAACTTCAGAACTTTCTGTCAGTGTGCAACAGAGGATGCATGGTGTTGAAGTGGAAGCAAGAGCACCAGTCTTCAGCATTTAGAGTGAAAGTAGTAAGAAAAAAATAGATTCTTTCTTCTCTATTATGCATGTAACTAAAGTCTGGGCAGCCGAATTACTGAACATCATTTATTTGTAAAGTCCTATCTCATGCTGGTCTAATATAGAAACATGAAATATTGAGTAAGGAACATGATCTATTATACAAAATACATATCCTGTAGAAAACTTAGTATAAAAAATTTTATAATAAACTCAGACTTAACCAGTGGTGGGCATAGGGAGAAAAAAATCTGAATAGGAGTCAATATAAAAAAATCTCTTAATGGCTAAGATTAGAAATGTATATATACATTTCTGCATTCAACTGTAGACATTATCTACCAATAGCTTCATATTTTCTATGATCTGCCATCCCTACCATAATGGACTGACTTGTCCCCTCAAACTCTGTGTGTGTGTGTGTGTGTGTGTGTGTGATTGGATTAGATGGGAAATATATATATTATCCAATTTAATTATACATTTATTATATATATATATATAAAACACCCATATATGTGTGTGTGTATGTATGTATGTATGTATATTGATTGGATTAAAACCCAAAGAGGAAAATCTATGAGTCTGTTTTGATGCTAATAAATTTCTTAATAGTAATTAAGAAATTCTATCAGTAGATAGAATGGGAGACAAATATTTTAACAGAAAAATTCCAGATAGCAAATATAGAGGCAATCAGAAATAAAAGATTATCATCACGGTACAACAGTCATAGTTGCTATAGAAAATGTTTATAGATAAATGGCAGGATCAATGAGAAAACTGCATCCAACATTTTTATATAATCTTAACATATATCCCTCAAATATGTATTCATTATATGTTGTTTTAACATGTAGCTCTAATGTCTTTGATGCTTGTGGTTCTAGAAAGTAGCATTTAATTCCCTGGTCTTGAGTGTTCTTTGAATTTGCTGATTCATTTCTAGAAAATAGACTACAATAAGTAAAAAGATAACAATATGGAAGAAAATACTTTAACCAAGTGATCAAAGCTAATATTACCAGTAATAAGATATTTCAATATCACATGGACACTAATGTGATATGATAAAGAGGGCAATTTTGTGCCCTTCTCCCAAGTTCCTTGATTTTGCTAAAAACACAAGATGAACCAAATCCACAGATCATCTACCAGGATACTTGATGAGAATTCTTTGATGTGTTCACTAGGAAAAACACAGAAAGAGTAAAAGAAACAATTAGTGGTTGTAAAACAAAAAAGGTGGGGGGGAATAACTATGTAGTTACCCTTCATATGGTAGAGACTGAAAGAAACAAGTTAAAGAAAGGCTTTGGCTTATAGTTTGAGGAGACAAATCAGTCTATTATGGTAGGAATGGCTAATCATAGAAAACATGAAACGATTGGTAGAGAATATCTACAGTTCAGGTACAGAGATATAAGTGTAGATATGTATCTGTTTTCTTCTTCATGCCTTTGATTCAGACTTGGACACCAGGTAGGCAGTGATCTGGTACCACCAATATTCAGAATGAGTCATCTGTCCTAAGTTAAACTTCTCTGGAAACACCTTAACAGACATACCCACAGACATGTCATCTAGATTATTCTAAATCTGATCCAGTCGAAAGTAAGCTATCTCAATGACTTAATGCACTGTTGCCTCAGACTGGGCTACAGAACAAATAAAAAAAAAAACACTAGTGAAAAGTCTGATGATATGTAAAGTCTTAGTTATTATTGATAGGCTAATGTTAATTTTTTAAGTTTTGTTTTTATTTATGTATATGTGCATTGTCTGGTTGAGTGTATGTCATCTGCTTGTGTGTGTGTGTGTGTGTGTCTATGCGGTAGTAGGCCAGAAAAGGGCATCAGAACTATAGGACCTATAGTTTACAGATGGTTGTAACCTACCAACATGGGTGTTGGAAAACTCAGGTTCTCTGAAGTAGTGAGCATTAACACCTGAGCCATTTCTCTAGCCTTCAGTGTTAATTTTTCACTTATGATTTCTATATCATTGCTTTATAGAATCTTTACACACACACACACACACACACACACACACACACACACAGAGTATATAAGGTACACTGGGTCTCTGTGCCTATCTGACACTTCTATAAATCTGAGATTATTTCAGGGTTGAAAAATCATAATAATAAATCAGCATAGGATAATAGAATCCCTTGTCAATGAAGTGGATTTGAAAATTATGTCACCCCATGTCATGAACTAGATTAATGTGAAACAAAAGCAAAATGAAAAGAGTGTACCCTAATCCCATTTGAGAATTTCACAAGTTCTGTGATTTAGTTAGCGCAGGCTAGAATTTAATGTATTCATAAATAGTTTAAATTTGTCTGCAAGTGTGCCAGCACTCAACGTTTAATCTTATCATTCAAATACATTTCATTATCTGCCCACATTCTGAGAGAGAGAGAGAGAGAGAGAGAGAGAGAGAGAGAGGAAGATAAAGAAGTAAAGATAAAACATGACATCCATCTACAGAAGAATATAGATGAGACATCAAAATGCATGACTTCAAAGGCAGACAGGTAATGCATGAGAATATAACAACTTAGTCAAGCTTCCAACATACATTCCTTAACATAGCTCCCTTCATACATCCCTTCATACTCCTACAAATAAACAAAACACTTGTAACTTTAAGAGTTAGTGGACTAGGGTCCAAAGATGATCAATTTGCCAAAACTCAAAGAGTTAATTTGTAAAATTTAAGGCTTCCACACTTCCTCTCTAGCATTAAACATTTTTTAAAGTTGAGATACATATTTTACATAATAAAAAATAGCCCTGGAAGTACCATCCTGTGGATTTTGACAAGCACATGCAGTTGTGGAGAACTATCAAGATCCTGAAAGGTCGGGTTTCTGCTTCTATAAATTTCCAGGATGGAGTTTCTATGATACAGATAAGCATCCCCCAACATTCTAGGCCCCTCACGGCACTATCGGGAGGCGGTGAAATCTGTGAGAGGTGGATCCAACTGCTCATCCCTTTGGTAATGAGGGCTTATCCCTCTTCCTTCCTCTTTGATTCTCAGCTGCCATGAAGCAAGCAGTTTTCTCCATCACAGCCTAAGCCACACTGTTCTGCATTATGATATGCACAAGTCAATAAGTCCCAGCAACCATGGTCCGAAACCTCTGAAATTATGAACCCAAGTAAGTCTTCCTGTCTGGTAAACTGGTTAATTCAAGCATCCATTAGAGTAATATAAATCTGATTAAGACAGAAGGAATAAGTAATGAGCTTGCCATCTGATCTGAAATAACAATAAAAACCAACCATATATATGAAGCAATACTTTTTGAGGCCATTGGACACCAGGCACAAAACGGAGTAGTGGTTCCTGAATAATAGAAGAGAGGACCGTAAGCCTAATGGTTGCCCCAGCGTACAGCCTTAGGGCTTATAAGTTAGGGAACAGGGTAGAGGAACTCAAGCAGCTGAAAGTCTAGTGAGATTAAAGTGGCTAGAGTTCATAAGGTGGAGTACTAGAGTAAGAAACTGACACAGAAAAATTTCACACAACAGAATCCAGTCATGTACCCTGCAGAGTTATCATCAGTGTCTGTGTGAGGGAAGTGGCCAAAGCTACTGAGAGAATCATGGCGTGATTGAAAAGAACAGTGCCAGAGGTTTTGAGAACTTATGACAGCACTTGTTCATCACAGCCAAACTTCAGAATTCAAAATGGAGGCTGTATCAGTCAAAGGTACATCATATATTCATATACAGGTACACATACATGCACATGTGTACCTGCATGCAGACCCCCACACACGCATATGTATATAAAATGTACATATACATCATGTGTATACATATATCTATATCATGCATACATACATCATGTATACATAACATATACCATGTACATATACATATGAGATTTTTAGAATGGCTTACAGGGTATCATCCAGCTAATCCAGCAATGGCTGCCTACAAATGGAAGATCCAAGAATCTAGTAGTTGTTCAGTCCCTAATGCTGGATACCTCATCTGGCCTTCAGTATATACCAGAACCCCTAAGAAGTAGGCTCTAATGCCAACAGAGGAGTATATCTGCTAGCAAGGGCAAGAGCGAAGAGGTACCAGTGACTATCTTAGGATCCCATAGTTGACTGGTAGTCATGACTCACCGCCACTGCCCAACCTTACAAGAGCACTGACCTATAAACAAATATCAAAATCAGGTTTGAAATATGGTTTCTACATATCATCTCTACAATATTGTAAATTGAAAAACAGTTGGACACTGCCTGTTATAAACAGAATATTAAGACTCAAAATTCGATACCTACTGAAACTATCTATCAAAAGTAAAGGTGTTTTAAAGGTCATTTTTTTTTTCAGGAATACACAAACAGAAGCTTTGATCACAACCAAACCTATACTACACAAAACACAAAAGGAAGTCCTTCAAACAAAAGAGAAGGCATGTCAGATGGGATGTTACCGGGAAATACTCAGTGTATATTGACAAAGGTAGACGAGAACAAAGAAAGAGAAAATAAATTCATGACTGTAATGAATACAACTTATTACAAATTTACAAAAGCCAGAAACATGTCTTGAACTCCAGTTAGACAAGAGACTTCTGTATCCCAAGGTAAGAGGAAGGGCTTTAACCTCTGAGCTACAGAAGGACGGCCTACAGCCAAATGAAATGTACTTGACCTTTAAAAAAATTAATACATCAAACATCTTTTAGGAAACAGTCCAGCAATTCAAACATCAGTGACATTCACAAAAAAGTGCAGCATACTATTCTAATAGTATTTTATCCTATAGCATTTGGAAACTTTGCCACCTGGTAGGAGAAATGACAGTTACAATTAAGATGGCTTTAGTCACATAAAGCTAGATCCTTACATGAAACCCAGAATCTACACAAAAGATTAAAATCAGCGGTAAAAAAACAACTATGTGGGTAATTATATAAGATGTTTTCCTGCTGTTTTGTTCTCCACAGAAGACTGAGTAGAGCTAGAGAGATGGCTTAGTGATTAACAGAATGGGCTACGCTTGCAGAGGACCAAAGTTAGGCTGCAGGAAGCTACATGGTGGTTCAGAACTCTGTAACTCCCAGAGGATCTGGCATCCTCTTCTGGCCTCCTTGAACACTGCACACAGGCACTGACTGCATGTGCACCCATACATAGATGCAGACAAACACTACACATACAAAGTAAAAATTAAGCATTTAAAATGAAAAAAAGATCTTTTTTGACAAAAGAGCTTTTAAGTAGCACGAGCTTTATAATTTTGTGAAAAGGGTGCAGGGCTTATGATAACATGAAGGAAGATAAAGTGTGTTGTGGCAATACAAAATCCATTCAATTAAAAAGAAAAACTATAGTCATAAAGGCATTGGAATGAGCCAGGGATTCTGCAAATGCATGTGACTGACATTATGAGTGAGTGCTTGCTCTGGACTGGTCTATGTTTGCAGAGTGTTTCGAATCATCCCTGGAGTCTAACTCTAACTTATACCAGTAACACTACTCAAGTTGTGGAAACCAAACGTGCCCTAGGAGGTGACACCATGCACTGTAAGTGACCATGACTTACACTCAAATGCTAACTGTGATAAGTTAAGATGTGAGCCATACACCATGCAGAGAGCACAGAAGTAAAGGGACAGAGAGTTCTAACAAATGGAGTGAAGTCACGGATATTGTTTTATTACCCCCCACCCCTTTTAAAAATACAGTCAAAGAGAGAAAGGAGAAGACACAAAAAACAGGAAAAATGGTAATATGACAATGTGGTCATAGTCATCACATTTCATATATTTTCAGATGGACTAATAAAGTATACCCAATTACATGTTATAAACAAGAAAAAATAAATGTAAAGACATGAACAGATTTAAAATTAAAATATAAAGAACTGTATCATAGAAACATTGATCAAAACAAAACTGGAATGCTTGCCTAATAATCAATGGGCCAGGGAATGATAACAACTAACACAAGAGGTTACATTACAGTTAAAAGAAGGAAATCAATTCAAGAGGTTTCCAACTGCTCGCAGAGCTGATCCTGTGCCACAATTCTCTGGACCCATATCCCTCCGGGAGAGAGCTGATCTCCCAGGAGAGCTGACACACAGGCTTACAGGAGGGTCAGGCCACAGAGACAGCAAGACCAGTTAACACAAGAGATAAGCAGATGGAGAAAGGCAAGGGCAAGAACCTAAGCAAGTGAAAGATCTGTATGACAAGAAATTCTAGGCTCTGAAGAAAAAAATCGAAAAAGACCTCCCATGCTCATGGATTGACAGGATTAATATAGTAAAAATGACCGTCTTGCCAAAAGTAATCTACAGATTCAATGCAATACCTATCAAAATTCCAACTCAATTCTTTATGTAGTTAGAAAGAGCAACTTGCAAATTCATTTGAAATAACAAAAAACCTAGGATAGCAAAAACTATTCTCGACAATAAAAGAAATTCTGGGGAAATCGCCATCCCTAACCTCCCACTGTATTATAGAGCAATAGTGATAAAAACTGTATGGTATTGGTACAGAGACAGGCAGGGAGATCAGTGGAATAGAATTGAAGACCCAGAAATGAACCCACACACCTATGGTCACTTGATCTTTGACAAAGGAGCTAAACCCATCCAGTGGAAAAAAAGACAACATTTTCGACAAATGGTTCTGTTTCAACTGGCAGTCAGCATGTAGAAGAATGCATTCTTATCTCCTTATACAAAGCTCAAGTCCAAGTGGATCAAGGACCTCCACATAAAACCAGATACACTGAAAGGAATAAGAGAGAAAGTGGGGAAGAGCATGGGCACTGGGGAAATTTTCCTGAACAGAACACCAAAGGCTTCTGTTCTAAGATCAACAATGGACAAATGGAACCTCATAAAATTGCAAAGCCTCTATAAGGCAAAGGACACTGTCAATAGGACAAAAACAGCAACCAACAGATTGGGAAAAGATCCTTACAAATCTTATATCCAATAGAGGGCTAATATCCAATATATATAAGAACTCAAGAAGTTAGACTCCAGAGAGCCAAATAGCCCTATTAGAAATGGGGTACACAGAGCTTCCAGGGACTAAGCTACTACCCAAAGACTATACATGGACTGACCCTGGGCTCCAACCTCATAGGTAGCAATGAATAGCCTAGTAAGAGCACCAGTGGAAGGGGAAGCCCTTGGTCCTACCAAGACTGAACCCCCAGTGAACATGATTGTTGGGGGGAGGGTGGTAATGGGGGGAGGATGGGAAGGGGAACACCCATATAGAAGGGGAGGGAAAGGGGAGGGGTTAGGGGGATGTTGCCCTGGAAACTGGGAAGGGGAATAACAATCGAAATGTAAATAATAAATACTCAAGTTAATAAAGATAAAAAAATGGGGTACAGAGCTGAACAAAGAATTCTCACCTGAGGAATATTGAATGGCTGAAATGTTCAACATCCTTAGTCATCAGGGAAATGCAAATCAAAACAACCCTGAGATTCCACCTCACACCAGTCAGAATAGCTAAGATCAAAAACTCAGGTGACAACAGATGATGGCGAACATGTGGAGAAAGAGGAACACTCCTCCATTGTTGGTGGGATTGCAAACTGGTACAACCACTCTGGAAATCAGTCTGGAGGTTCCTCAGAAAATTGGACATAGTACTGCCTGAGGACCCAACTCCACCACTCCTGGGCATATACCTGAAAGATGCTCCAACATATAACAAGGACACATTCTCCATTATGTTCATAGCAGCCTTATTTATAATAACCCGAAGTTGGAAAGAACCCAGATGCCCTTCAACAAAGGAATGGATACAGAAAATATGGTACATTTACACAATGGAGTACTACTCAGCTATCAAAAACAATGACTTCATGAAATTCATAGGCAAATGGACGGAACTAGAAAATATCATCCCCACCTGGATATCCACCCCCTTTATAGCCACCAAACCCAGACAATATTGCAGATGCCCTGGAGTACATGCTGACAGGAGCCTGATATAGCTGTCTCCTGAAAGGCTCTGCCAGAACCTGACAAATACAGAGACAGATGCTTGCATTCAACCATTGAACTGAGAACAGGATCCCCAGTGGAGGAGTTAGAGAAAGGCCTGAAGGAGCTGAAGGCATTTGCAACTCCATAAGCAGAACAACAATATCAATCAACCAGAACCTCAGAGCTTCCAGGGACTAAACCACCATCCAAAGATTACACAGGGATAGACCTATGGCTCCAGTTGCATATGTAGCAGAGGATGGCCTTGTCAGTCAGGCATCAATGGGAGGAGAATCCCTTGTTCCTGTGAAGGCTTCAAGACCCAGTGTAGGGGAATGCCAGGGCAGGGAGGTGGGAGGGAGTGGGTAGGTGTGTGTGTGGGGGGGGGAGATCACCTTCACAGAAGCAGGTGGAGATATTGAGTTTCCAGAAGGGAATCCAGGAAAGGGAACAACATTTGGAATGTAAATTTAAAAAATCCAATAAAAGAAAAAAATCAAAAAAAATTTTAAAAGGAAGAAATCAGCAGAATAAGAACAGATACAGAAAAGGAGAAAACCATTGCTGCTGTATATCTGATAGGACATTAATAGTTAGAGTATATAAAGAACTATTAAAAATAAACTTCTCCAAATGGGCAAGTGAATTCTCAAAAGAAATACAAATAGTTGATAAATACTTGGGAAAAAAGTTCAAAATCCTTAGCCAGCAGAGAAACTCCAATTAAAACTATTCTGAGAATCCATTTTATCCCAATAAAAGTGGCTATCATCAAAAAAGAAAAAAGTACAAATGCTAGCAGGGATGCAGGCAAAGATACTGACAGGGTTGCTGACTGGGATGCAGGCAAGGGAAGCTACACTTTCATCACAGAACTGGTAGGGATGTAAATTAGTCCAGAGTCTGTGAAAATCAGTATGGAAGTATCTAACACAGCAAAAAAAACCTGCCATACCATCCAGGTATGTCACTCCTGGTTAGATACCCAAAGGGATCTAAGTCCATATACCATAGAAATGCCTGCAAAGCCACATTTCTTGAAGCACTACTTACAATTGCCAAGATAGGGAATTAGGCTAGATTCCATGGAGAGACGAATAAAGGGAATACATGTACAATGGAGTTTCATTCAGCCTTAATAGTATGCCCTTTGCAGGAAAATTAATGCACTAGAGATCATACGCATGAGCTAGACTCAGACAAGTTTTATACACTCTCTCATACACATAAAATATAGCAAATATATGTATAGAATAGGATATATAATCTATATTATAAGTATAATATATTCTTATTATATATTATATGCTTAGATTATATATGTATCTTATATCATATATAATACATCATATATCTTGATATAGTATCATATATAATATTATATGATCATATATATACCATATTACATATTATATTATGTATCATGTATAACGTATTAATTATATATTGTATTATTCCAGGCATGCCTATGAAGGATTATCTAGATTAGATAGCTATTAGGGCATGTCTGTGAGGGAGTATCTAGATAATGCTCGTTTAGATGGGAAGACCGACCCTGAATGTGTATAGCATCACTCCAGGGGCTGGTCACAGATCACATAAAAAGATCAAACTGCTGAGCACATGCACTCATCCCTCTTTGCTTCTTGCCTACAGAGGCAGCATAATTTGCCACCTCCTCAAACTCTGGTTATCGGGATTTCCCTGCCGTGATCAACTGTACTCCCACACAGTAAACAAAGTATCCTTTGTTTCTTGTGTCAGGATACTTTTCCATAGAACGGGAAAACCAACTACTACAAGAACTGAATCCCATCCTGGAATCAAATGAAAGGTCAAGGAACAATGACCTCAGAAGTTACCATAAGAAATAAAGAGAAAATGAAGCCCAAAACATGAAGAAGAATGAAAATAATAAATTAACTGAAAAAAAATGATGAAATAAAAAAGAAAGTAATGAAACTAAAAGCTATCTTTTGAAAAAGCCAATAAAACCCATGAACCTCTAGCCAAAGATGTATAATCAGAGGTTGAAATTCTTATCTATCACCACTATGTGGGTCAAGACCCATAGGAGAACCTTTTACTATTATTCTGCTAAATGGATATAGTCTTATACCAATTCCAAATGGCTTATTATCATATTCATAAGCCATGTATCTCTTTATCTTCATCAGAGAACTTCTATTTGCAGAAGATGGAGATTAACAGATACTGACAACTGGTCAAGGTACAGAGAGTAAAAGAATGCTCATCCCTAAATGGGACTTCTACGTAACACCCAGTCCTTCCAAGGCTCAGGAATCATTTCAGAGGAGGAGGTGGAAATCTAGGTGCCACAGGCAGTAGATGACTACCAGGATACAGAAGAGCAGCTGCACATGTGAGTCACAGCAATTGGGACAACATGTGCAAGATGGGGACAAGTTCAAGTCAGACAAAATCTCAACACAGAGAGGGGAAATGAGCAAACGTCCTAACACTACTTATGGAGCTGTTGGCACTTGACAGCTCCTGAGAGAAGAAAATTTTGTTTTCTTTACAAGTGTGGACTCTGGAAGATCAACCATGATTCTTGTGTGGTAGTTTGAATAGAAATGGCCCCCACAGACTCAAGTGTTTGAATGCTTGGTCCATAGGGAATGTGGCCTTATTGGAAGAGGGGTATCACTTGGGGTGGGCTTTGAGATCTCAGTAGCTCAAGCCCAGACTCAGTATCTCTCTTTCCCTTCTCCTGCTGCCTCTGGACCAAAATATAGAACTCTTAGCTCCTTCTCCAGCAACATGTCTGTTTGTGTGTGCCACCATGCTTCTCACCACGGTAATAATGGACTAAACCTCTATCACTGTAATCAGCTCTAAAGTTAATAAAAAAAAAAATCTATAAAAAAAAAAAAAAAAAAAACTTTCCTTTATAAAATTTGTCATGATCATAGTGTCTCTTCCCAGCAATAGAAGCCCTAAGACTCTTCTACTAGGAGAAGGTCATGCATTCAAAAGCATTATTGGCATCACAAATTGTATTAGATGCGTATTTATAGAGATTTAGTGAAATCACAGAGTTGGATAAGGGAGGGGAATGGATCATATGAAATTAAGCATATCATAGATGGGGGATGGCCTCACAAGCCACCATGTCTAGCTAAGGAGCTATTGACAGTTGATTTCTGTGGGAGGGAAAATCTGTTTTCTTTAATGATCTGGTCCCTAGTAGGTAGCCCACTCTCCAGTGGATACACTTAAACCCACAGGTACATGGGCTGTACCTTATGGACTTGGATGCGTTATAAAAATTAGAGAATATGAAGTTGTAAGGGGGTGGATCCAGGAAGAATTAGGGAGAGGAATTGTAGGTAAATATGATCAAAATACATTACATGCATGTATGAAAATTCCAAAGAATTAGTAAACTATTATTTTTAAAAAACAAGGAAAAATAAATCAAACATTATCCAGTCATTCTACTCTGCAATATTTGCCAAAGATAAAGCATATATAGACTTGTGTATGTGAGCATGTTTATTTGTAATAACTCCAGGCTGAGAACAATACAAATATCCCTCAAAAAATTAACAGATTGTGTTACAGCCATCCAATGGACTTACAAGGCTTAGAAATAAAGGTTTAC
Organism: Rattus rattus; assembly: GCF_011064425.1. Classification (NCBI taxonomy): domain Eukaryota; kingdom Metazoa; phylum Chordata; class Mammalia; order Rodentia; family Muridae; genus Rattus; species Rattus rattus. The sequence goes on from NC_046157.1 coordinate 147,141,232, forward strand.
AAGTAAAGGCTATATTTATCATCTTGCCTGTGGCAATGACTTTCTGGGTACATCATATGTCTAAATGTATCCACTGGTAACTTCACCAGTGTGTAATCTGTCATATGTCAGTTACACTACAAATTTCACAACACACAGAGCAATCACTATGCCGATCATCAGGGTGCTAAGAAAGAGTAATTAGGGTAAACTAGCCCAAATGTACACTTTACGCATAGGACGATGGCCAACGACTCATCTGCACATGTAAGATGTTCAGCCTCCTATCTTACCTTGACCCTTTTGTAGACAAGGATAATATTTACCAGACCATCCGACCATTCAAACTTCCCTGACCCCAGGAGCTCATCTTATCTGCAGTGGGAAACAGGGTCATAGCTCACGACCTCCTAAAGGAAGATACCACAGTGAGACAGAAAGCTTTGAAGAGGATGATCCCTGTGTCTTTTGGATTATTATTACAAACATATGATGTCACTAAGATGACCCACAGATTTATCCACTAAAACTAGGAGGTGAATTAACATCATCCCAGACGTATGACTCTGGGAATGTACTGGAGAATGTCACTGCAGCATGTTCTGCAACTTAGCCATAGAGACAAACAAACAAAAACAACAACAACAAAAAAAAAAAGAAAACAAAAAAGACAACCAAACAAACAAACAAAAAAATCAACTTCATTGAATTCTGACCCATTCAGCACCACATCCACTTGCATAAACTTATCACAGCTGTGGCAGGACTTGCCTGTAGATAATCAGGTAGTCAGGTGGTGTGACACATAGAAACATCCTAAGAATCTGGGCTGAATCCTCTGTAGATCTACAGTTTGAGGAGTTGGAATGTGAGAGGAATGAGGAGCCAACACCCACTTGTGATCTGTAACCTGGGTCTCTCCCCGTTTATAGCCAAAGGCATCTCAGAACTCCCAACACGCATCATTTACCCCATTGGTCAGTCTTTGCTGGTGCCTGGTATCACTGTCAACTGTGGTTACTTGGTTCTGGCACTGAACCTTCTATATTCATTGATTCATTGACCATCTACAGTAGCAGAGTACCGTGGCGCATCTTGGGATGGCTCAGGCAAGCTATGCTCTGGAGAAACTCTTTCATCTAGGGGAGCATCAAAATGACACATGGTGATTTGGTCCTAACTATGGCATGTAGTTGGCAATGAGAGCCTAAAATAGAGGATCCTGAGGCATCTGAAGGATCAGGACAACTCTCTGGAGGAGGAGCATCAAAGCTGGGAGTCAGGGTATAAATGAATTACCTGGAGAAACCAGAGAAGGGAATTCCAAAGTATGAGAGAAGAGAGGAAAGCCCAAATTGAAGAATTCAAAGAGGAAGATAGGAAGGCTGAAGCAGAGAGGGTCATCTGTGAGAGAAGCCAGACAGGAGTCTTGGATATAGCGCTGAAGATTTAGAAAGAATGGAAAGCCATTGGGGAAAAAACTGTATTTGTCTATTTTCATTGTATTGTAGATTCCCAAGGGTTTTATATCAAATTCCTCATAATAGCCAAGACAGTCAGAAAATTTTATCAACAAGAAATTAAAAACAAACAAAAAAACCCTCAAATTTGTGCTAGGGGTCTTTTGTTAACTGGTCATCTACTTTTTCAAAGACATCTGATTCCACTTTGCAACTTTGTTCCAGAGATAGGTCAAGAGAGAGAGAGAGAGAGAGAGAGAGAGAGAGAGAGAGAGAGAGAGAGAAAGAAAGAAAGAAAGAAAGAAAGAAAGAAAGAAAGAAAGAAAGAAAGAAAGAAAGAAAGAAAGAAAGAGGGAAGAAAGAAGGAAAGAAAGGAAGGAAGGAAAGAAAGAAGGAAGGGAGGAAGGAAGGAAGGAAAGAAAGAAGGAAAGAAGGAAGGAAGAAATCAATCTACCAACCTTTGTCATGTGAGTCATGTTCTGCCTAGAAGTCAACCCCACCTCACCCACAAGGGAGTTCCAGAGCTGTAGAAGAGAAGAGAGACTGTCAAGGCTACCCCAGAGTCACTCATAAGAGAAGACCAACATCTCCAGCTCCCACCCAAATTCTAATGAGTCTTGTGGTTCTTCCAGGTTGCAATATGTTTCCACTTTCTCTGTCCTTGTTGCCTTCCTAAAAGGCAAAGACAACAGTAAGAACTGTTTGTGGGTTTGAGCTGTTCCACTTGGGTTTGCTTCTGTGATGGTTTGGATAGAAAGGCTGTAATCCCAGCACTCAGAAGACAGAGGCAGGCAGATCTCTGTGATTTCAAGGCCAGAGTGAGTTCCAGGACAGCCAGGGCTACACTGAGAAACTCTGTTTCAAACCCCCAACCACCCGCCTCAGGCCTCTAAAAAACAAAGGCATAAGGGGAAGCAAGGGGGAGCATTAAGGGGCCATTGAAATTTCCTGACCAACTCTCAGGGAGCAGAAGCAAGGCATTCATGATCATCCTCCTGTTGCTCTCAACAGCTCCTTCTTTCAGATAAGGAAACTGCCCTGTTATAATTTACCCAGTTACAAACAATCTTGGATGGCCTAGCATGTGGCATACGCGAAGCTGCCAAAGCCTTAGACAAGCGCCAAGCCCATCTCTGTGTGCTTGCATCCAACTGTGACGAGCCCATGTATGTCAAGCTGGTGGAGGCACTCTGTGCTGAGCACCAGATCAACCTGATAAAGGTTGATGACAGCAAGAAGCTAGGGGAATGGGTAGGCCTCTGTAAAATTGATTGAGAGGGGAAACCATGGAAAGTGGTTGGTTGCACTTACATAGTGGTTAAGGACTGGGGCAAAGAATCTCAGGTCAAGGATGTCATCAAGGAATACTTCAAATGCAAGAAATGATTAAATAAAATTTTGGGTCATTTAAAAAAAAACAATCCTGACTAGCAGTACATACTAGTGTGGCTCCAGAGCCCTCATTTCTTTTGTCACTTTCTACGCTGGAGCCCTTCACACTGATGAAACCACCTTAAACTTCTTGCTGAGGTTTCTCTGAAACCCAAGACCCTACAAGTTCACCATTACAGTCAACCCCGGGACTGAAATGGCCCAAAGAGAGGCATAACCAAGAAGCAGGGAATGCTCTAGGTCCTTGTTTTTCTTTGTCCTACTCTTGGAACCATTAAAAGTGACTCAGCCAGTTCAGCTGGCACTTGCACACACACACACACACACACACACACACACACACACACACACACACATGCAAGCTCGCACATACGCACACATGTGCTTGCATGCAAGTCAGATGAACAGACTGAGTCCCTTTCACACATGTACCAAGCACATACACAAACACCTGCTCCCTCCCCCCTCTTTTTTCCTTCTCTTTCCTTTCATCCTCCCCTCCATCCATCCATCATCATCTTCTATAAGAGGAACACGAACCTCATAGCCCATCAGGACTTAGAAATTTTCTAAGAAGAGAGAGGAGCCAAAAGTGTATCATTCTTAGAAAGAAAATGAATCAAAACCCCTCTGGTTATTTGTAAATCTCTAACTCCACCTCTATCCTGTTTATCAATCCTTTCTGAGAGAAAATGTTCCAATTATGTGCTCTTGGGTGGCTTAAAGAGGAACAAAATGTCTGTTTCCTCCTTCAGCCTAAGAATATTCATCAGGACTGGTTCCCTTCAGACACCAGACAGACACAGCTGCTTCTTCACTGTTCCCTTTGCTGAGATCCTGTTTGTCCTGCTCCAAGTCATTCCACATTCTGTAAAACTGTGACGCCTCAGGTTGATCCTCACCCTGAGAGGCTCCATGCCGTACAAGCAGTTTTTGACTCCATTTCAAGCGTGGAGGACAAGCACTGCCTGGGTGGTCCTCAGTCACCACCTCCCGTCTGTCACCAACCATGTAGCACAGAGCAAAACCTGACTTACCCTTGGGAATAAAAAAATGGCATTGCCTTATATACACTTCTTGAGACTGTAGGAACGCATGGCGTATCAAAATCACATCAGGGAATGCAGACTCAAGATTTTGTCAGACACCAAAACAAGGAAGAAGTGTTAACTCTCTAACCTGGCCCTGACAGGATAATGGATACCTAGCTCTGTGATGGCAACGGCCCCACACCAACTGTCATCTGACACCTGAGATGTACTTTAAAAGCCACCAAGCAGGATTCCCAACTATTCTTGGGTTCAGGTCAGCTTCCCCCACCCTTTGTGGACACAGTCTACTCAACTGCTGTCTGCCCACACATCCGCTCACCTGCCTGCATCTGAAACCATTCTTCCTGCTCTGCCCAATGCCACCCTTTCACATCACAGCTGAACTGAACTCTGCACCTTCAACCTCAGCCTTGACTCTCCAGTGGCCTCAGCAACAATTTCCTCCCTAAAGATGGTCGAGGTTCATTATATATCAATATAAATGTATGGCTCTCATGCTCACATCTTAATACCTTTTACCTCTGTTGTAGCCTCTTTAGTGTATCCATTCTTTAAATTGTACATAGTCACAGGTGGGGATGAAGAGTTATTGTGTGATATGAGAAATACTATTAGTAATTAAAGTTTGAATAAGAGAACCTGGATTCTCTTTAGCCAAATTACCAAGAAGATGCCACTGAAACCATTGGGCCTTATGAATTCATGGTTAATTAATTCTGACACCATGGAAAGACACAAATGTATTCAGATTAGGCCTAATAATGGGCTCATAATAACCTTCCAGGCCACTCTTAACCCACATGTAAGGTATATCTGACAGAAATATAACTTGGCTTTGAAGCTGAACTTCACACCTGACCAAAGGTTTGTATCCTTGGATTTCTCCTATTCCCTCTGTCTTCAGGGGGAACAAAGGTTAAGATAGAAGGTAGAAGCTGAAAACAAGAGAGAAGTTTAAACCAAAGCAATTCTTAGAGCTAAGGGTAGTGGTAGGCAAGAAATCCTAGTACTCAGAGGGCTAAGGCAGGATTGTGAGTTGAAAGGCTGCCTGCCTGCAGTTTAAGTTCAAGTCCAACCTGGGAAACTTAATAGGACCTTATCTCAAAATAAAAAGTTTAAAAAAAAGATCAGGAATGTGGCTCAATGGATCAATGGTAGTATTTCTCTAGTATGAACAAGACTGTAGATCCAAGCCCTAGTACTGCTGAAAACAGGAGGGGAGGAAAGAAAAAGAGAAAGAGCCATGGTGAGGGTCCTGTAATCCCAGAACTCATATGGTGGAAGCAGAGGATCTGATCTGGACTAGTACAAGGGCATTCTTGGCTACATGAACATTGTGAAAGTCTAACCTGGGTTACATGGGATCCTCTCTAAAGAAAATTATACAGTGTGCCAAACTCCTGATCTATCAAAAGAAAGGAGAGAGAAAGAAAGAAAGAAAGAAAAGAAAGGAAGGAAGGAAGGAAGAAAGGAAGGAAGGAAGGAAGGAAGGAAGGAAGGAAGGAAGGAAGGAAGAAATAGAGAGATACAGAAACAGAGAAAATAGTGAATGATGAATTCCTATAAGCAAGGAGGGGGGAAAAGCAACACAATGCGTTACCACAAGAAGAGCACTGGTGAGAAAAGGAATGTGGGTTTATGGGAACTGAGTTTCTTTGTAGGTTTGGTGTCTACTACCTGAATATAAGTAGATAAGTCTTGTCACAGGAGCAGAAAGGATAAGGATACACAGACTCCCAAGGAGGCAGAGGTCTACTACCTCAGATTCTTGTCCTACTACATGTCTGTCTGGCTAAAAGTATAAAGTAACTCTAATAATGACATTCTGTTCTCCCCATTGTCCTGTGAGCTGAAGAGATCTATCTGAAAGAAATGGTGAGCCAAGAGAAGGAGGGAAGATGCAGGTAGGGATGTGGAGCTACAGACTAGACCAATGGAAGAAGTCAAATTGATAGATGACATAAGAACAAACACTTGGAAAAGTGAGGGGAAACATTCTAGAATCAGAGACAGGGATTGTGTTGGTTGAACTTGAACCTCAAGAAGTCCAAAGTTGATCATAAAGGGGACCCAAAGCTATCAAAGAAAGAGAGAAGACCATGACCTTCTTGCCTTCTTTGTTCTCAAATTCTCATCTCTTTACAAGCCAGGCTGGGATAGCCATTTAGCAGAGGAAATATGTGTCTAGAGCTCGTGGCTAACCAGAAGGACAAGCTTTCAGCCATAAATATGAAGTGCTGTGATTTGAATGAGGCATGAAGCAGACTTGAGACTTTGGAAGCAGTAACTAGAAAGAGCTTGCCTTTAATGTAAAAGTAGAATGACAAAGCAGAGTGGAATGGTGGGTGGGGCGAGGAGGAGAGCAAACGAATGCAAATTATCTCTAGGGGTAATAGTTGATGTCTGTGGGAATGCTGTGACTCAAAGTTCATAGTGCAGTAAGGACAAGGATACAAAGACTCCCAAAGAAGCAGAGGTCCACCAATGGCCATGCTTTGGCCCATCAGTGACTCCTATCTGCCTCTAGTCTGACGGACCTGGCCATGACTTGTGGCTGGAGGGAGGCTTGGCAGAACTAATGAGATGAGTTAGTGGGTTGTTCTTGGCAAGCCAAAACTATACATGTACAATGTTTTATCTCCTGCTAGGATGTCTTAAGAAAAGGAAAGATGAGAGATATCTGCATGAAATAGAACCCCTGCCACTGGTCAAAGAGACTGGCCTCTCTCTGGAGCTCCATCAAAGAAGTACTCCCTGTGGCCTCTACCCAGCCTACTCTGGAATGGAGCCAAAGAGAGAAGATATACACCATTGCTAGGCCCTTTTCAGGTTGTCTAAGAGAAAAAGAATTGGGCCTGCTGGGATTGTCCTGGTTCTCCTAACTTGCCCTCCTGGGAATTGCTTCACCACCCAGAAAAATGTCAGCTTACCTGGAAGTAAAGGCAGGTAGAGGTTCCTCAGGTGTCAAAGCCACTGACCTTCAGTTCGAAGCTAATGAGCTACAAAGCCTGGGGGAGGACTTTCCCTCCCCACATTGACTTCCCGAGTACAAGAAAAGGCCTAGTTTACTTAGTGGAATTATCTCCAGTCACATATGACATGACTTTATTCTTTAACCATATTTCTCTTCGCCTCAGTTGCTGAACACCTAGGTTGGAGTCATAGCTTGTCCATTGTGGATAGAGCTACAGTAAATATGGGTGCTTGAGTGTCCCTGTAATGTATTGATTTGGCGTCCTTCAGAGAAATACCAAGGAGGGTCAAATGAAGAAGAAAGTCCACGCTGCTTTTCGTAGTGGCTAGATCAATTTACATCCACACAAGCAGTGAATAAAGGTCTTTCCTGCATCCCTCTCCAGAATCCTTGCTAGGTTTTTGTCTGGTTGGCGTTTTGTTTTGTTTGTTTGTTATAACTGCTATAATACCTAGGGTAAGACGAACCCTCAGAGTAGTTTTTATTTGTGTTTCTTTGATGACTAGAGAGACTGAGTATTATTTCATGTCTACTGGGTATTTGTATTTATTTGTACTTAGTAGAGTGTATTTGCTTTTATTTGCTTTTCCTAGATTTTAAATAGATACATAAAATGATACATACACACACACACATATTCTACTTCCATGTGTGTGTGTGTGTGTGTCTGTGTGTGTGTCTGTGTCTGTGTCTGTGTATGTGTATGTGTGATGTAAACATAGAATTAAAGCTTTCTAGGTAGACGAAGGGAACTGATAGAAGAGGGGAGGGATGAGAAAATGAAGGACCGGGAAGCATGAGGGGGAATATATTCATATATAGTATACATATGTATGACCACAAAATGACTGGAGAAGTAATAAGGAGAGGGCTTTAGATTGATGCAGTGCTCTTTAGAGTCTTCTCCAATGACCACAGATAAGTAATATAGTCTTTACACAACTATATACTTTATAGTACTGTCTTTAACTGTCAAAGAAAAAAAATGAAATACACAGAAAGAGAATTACAGTCAGAATCAGATGCACGCCCTACAACCCCTATGCATTGCCCATTAAACGATCGAACTCTAGTAAAAACAGCAAAGATTCAAGAAGAAGCTTAAGCAGAATGTCTTGAGACTTGTTTTAGTCTTGTCCTTGGCACCATTTCTAAGTGTGCAGAAGAAGAGACAACCTGTTCTTAATTTTCCAACAGATGTCCCAACTTTATCTCAGACATTTTGATTTTCTTTTCTATTGCTTCCATGGAGACACTTGGCTGAAAAAAAAAAAAAAAAAAAAAAAGTCATGCCTTGAGCAAGGGCTTCAAGAATCTCTACAGAACTTTCGTGTAAATTAGAAAAAGGCAATGTTTGGGGTGTGTGTAAAGGACATTCTCTGCCCTCATCCAGATTCCCAGAGCACACAACTAAAGAGGAAGTGTAATGCTGAGCCTATGGCAATGGTTTAAAGTCTACATGTGGACCATAATGGCACACCCAGTGTGAGTCACAACTCAGAACGGTCAGGAAGCAGACTCACTGTAGGTCTGACTTGAAGGGACAATCCTCAAGATCAGTTCCTACGGGAAGGGAAAAAAGCAAGACTGGGCAGTGGCACTGTAACCCCGTGACAGTTACAGCAATGGCTACAGCTGGGATGTTCCTTCTGATGTGTGTAGAAAGTATGAGAGCTTTATCACTTATACACGGCTGTCATAGATGGCCTATGGTGAGTTGTGACTTCATGTCACTTTGGTATCTGTTCTGAATGTATGTTGAACTTCCTCAAACCAGAAACAAAGGTCACTTATCTTTGACAGCTGTCAACCTCCTGCCATCCAGATCCATTCCTTCTATGGCTTTCTCTGGTTAACAAGCTCCTTATTAAGGGGGTGGCTGGAAACAACCTACTCAATGCAGGCTAATCATCCCCCTAGCATTCATTGACTGCAGATACGCTGAGCAGATGTCTATTATGATTTGGATATGAAATGTCCCACATGGGCCCATATGTTTGAACCTCCTATTGTCTACAACTTGTGGTACTGTTTTGAGGGGTTATGAACTCTCTGGGCCATGGAGACTTGCTGGGCCTCTAGGAGCAAGCCTTGGAGATTGTATCTACCTATGGTTCTGGTACACATTCTCTGCCTCCTGTCTGCCCTCACAACATGACTACCCTCAAGCTCCCTCCAGCCACCACAGAGCAAGGCCATACCCACCCAAACATCATGCTTTCCCCACCATGATGAACTGTACCCTCTGAACTGTGAACTGAAATAAATCCTTCCTCCATTAAGTTACTTCTGTTAGATATTTGGTCACTGAAATGAGAAAAGTAAGTACTCATTCTTAATCATACCTCGATCCCATGGAATTCATTCCTGCTTACCATAACTCCAAATCAGAGTCTGTTTAGATAATGTACTACATCCCAAGGATGCATTTATCCTAAATCGTTCTCTCTAGTTCCTCATCTACTGGTTAATTACGTTTCCCAGATGTCTGCCATCTTCCCCTTGGACCTACATGGTTAGGCTGCCCTTGTCTCTCTAGGCTCTGTAAGGAATAAACTGCCATTTCTTGTATTTTGGTGGACTTCCTCCTTTGTATCTCACTTAGTCTATCCATATCCCCAATTCACTCTCCTTCCCATTATGGATCTTCTAAAAAATTACTGTCTTTAGAAATAAACTAGGCTCAGGTCAGACAAGAGCTACTGGTGTAAACATCACCTGGTCACAGTACAGACACCTAGGCATTAGGTCTTCCCCTGGATTAAGATGTATCGTGTGAAAGGCAAACAATAAACAACCATGAACATTCCACCACCACCCCATTCGTCTAAGGTTTAAAGTAACTCCACAGAGACAGATCGTAGTCTAAGTTAGAGGAAACTTTAACACAGCCAGTATTTGTGGGGGAAGGTACAAACTTGAGCAGCTCTAAAAAGCCAGACAAAGAGTTCTAGAGGAGGACTCAGGGACAAGGAGTCAGTTAATGACACCAATATCATCTGGAAGGGTACAAGCCTCGGTCTGGTGATCCAAGATGGCACCGCAGAGTCTGACAACCATGTTAATGACCTCAGAGTTTAAGTTGCATATCCTGCACAGCTATCTTCCTTCTGCCTCTCTCTACCTCTCTCCACCCTCCTTTCTGTTCTGAGGCTGACCTGTTCCAATGACATCAGCAGGCTCCCTGCCCTCCAACTCCCACTTGGGTTTGGCTGACAGCACCCTGGCAGAAGATTAGAGGGAGAAGGGAGGGTGAGGGCAGGGCGCCACAGGTTTCCCTGGCTCCCTGTCTGCAAGGTCACCTTGAATTGGAGCTTCTGAAGTTCCCGTGCAAAGTGCCCTCACCCACAGGTCGTGATTCTCTCTTCTGCTGACTCTCCCCATTCTTTTCCTCCTAGTATAGTTGCTGCTAACACTGGGGCTCAGCTACTCTCTCTCTGTCTCTCTCTGTCTCCGTCTCTGTCTCTGTCTCTCTGTGTTTGTGTCTCTGTCTGTGTCTGTCTCTCTCTTCCTCTCTCTCTCTGTCTCTCTGTGTGTCTCTGTCTCTCTGTGTCTGTTTCTCTGTCTGTGTCTGTCTCTCTCTCCTCCTCTCTCTCTCAACTCTGCTGTACCTTTGTAAAGACTTAAGACCTCTCTGAATGATCCTAATTTGAAAGTGCTTCCTCAAGTTACCTGGATCTGGCTTCTTCTAAGTAGGATGTGTTCTATCTCACCAGCCTGTGAATCAGATAGTCTCACTCCACCTTAAAGAGACAGAAGCTCAGAAATGTTATATGCTTCAGTCTTAGTCCCCAGTAGCAAAGCAGCTTGTCAGTTGACTGGGATTCTCTGTCTACCTCATCTTAATTAATAGCTATCATTTTCCACGGCTTTCTCTTTCTCTCCAACAGCTCAGGAAACAGCCAGAAAAGATGGCATTGTGAGACTCAAGGCCAAAGAACTTTCTGCAGTTTCACGGAGATGAAGGTGTTAGGTGAAGGGGTTGTACAGGACTGTCTTTCATCCCCATGTGGGGTGGGAAGACAAAAGGTGACCCTCTCTCCCTTTCTATCTCGCCCTATCCTGCCTTCTGGAAAGCCTAACTTTCTCTTCAGAGTTGCCCTTTCTCCATTAGAAAACTAAGCTATTTCAGAGTCCAGATCTGACCCAATCAGCTGCCTGACCCTAGGCTGGTCATGTGATCTCTGAGACTTTGGTTTCATTATCTGCATAAATTAAGATGGGTTAACAACATGCACCATCCAAGCCTCTTTCCAGGCTCTTTCTATGAGTCCCTTGTTCTCTTTGCTCCTCTTAACCTAAAAGCAGACACCAGCCATGTGGATGAGCCCTCCCACTCTGTCTGTGACTCTCATCCCTGGGAAAAAGTGAAAGGGGCTATGCACAAAGCTTCACTTGTTAACTCTAAAGAGGCACTCTGAATTTCTGTGGAGCTCTGCTGTGAATCAGGGATGCAGTTAGGTCTGAATAAGTAAGTGAAGCTATCAGCTTAGTTTGCTCTGATCCCAAAGCCCCTGAGGTCTCTCTGCTCTCACTCCCATGCAGGGTAGTGCCTGCATCTTCTTGTCCAAAAACATGTACGTGTATAAAACACATTTTGTCTTGGTTTGCCTACATGACCCTAAGTTATGGAAGCATCCAGCCCAGCAGCCAGCCAAGAACAAGCTATGCTCGGACACTGTCACCACTCTAGAGTTCTTACTGGCTGAAGGGTCCCACTAAACTACCTCCTCTCTGTGCTCCAGTTCCTAGAACAGTAGCTCTCAACCCTCCTAATGGTGTGGCCCTTTAATGCAGTTCCTCATGTTGTGGTGGCCCCCAACCAACAAATTATTTTCATTGCTAATTCACAACTGTGATGTTACTGGTGTCATTAATCGTAATACAAATTTCACTGAGGCTAGGTGTGGTGGTGCACATCTAATCCCAGCAGGAAGTAGAGACCAGGGGATCTCTGTGAGTTTAGCCTGGTCTACATAGTGAGACCCTGCTTCAAGAGGAGGAGGAGAGGGAGGGAGAGGAGGAAGAGAAAGAGGAGGAAGAGAATGGTGATGAGGAGATAGGCACCAAAGGGGTCAGGCCCCACAGAGAACCAATGTCCTAGACTGTAACATTGTACCTAGTGCCAATCCAGCCACTCATTTAGAGCAGTTCACTTCCTTTCTTTGATCCCTCATTTTAATATTTGTTAAAATAAGTAATGGGGCCAAGCATAGTGGTACTTACCTATAATCTCAGCACTTGGGAAGTGGAGGCAAAAGGTTCAAGAATTCAAGGCCATTCCTGACCACCTAGCAGTTGATTGCTATCATCCAAGGTACATGAGACACTGTCTTAAAATAACTTTAAGAAAAAAAAAATGGGCAACTGGGTAGCGTTTAAGATCTAACTTTCTGTAGCCTCCAGGGATAAATATATTTAGAGTAGGCAGATTTGGATCAATGGCATCTCCCTAGAAAACAATATCTGAGAGGAGACTTAAATGTTAATAGTTTACTAGGAGAATCAGCCCCAGGGTAGCCAGGAACAAGGGGTATGATTCAAGGAAGAATGAGAAGCAAAGATAATATCTTGTCTACCTGACAGTGGCCTTAAACATGACCAAGAAGCCCAAAGGCTCGATCCATCATTCTGAATCCATCTACACAGGATTTTTGGAGCAACAGATTCTTAGAAGAAAACCCAAGGATTTATTTGCAGGTACCCTCCCTTCCTCTGGCTTCCACTGGCCAAACATCACCCATTGAGATTTCTCTCTCCTGTTCTTCTGGGTGTTGTCATCTGAACCAAAAGTCATTGAGGTTAGGTGTAGTAGTGCATGGCTAACCCCAGCAGGAGGCAAGGGCCTAGAGAGCTCTGTGAGTTTAAGGCTAGTGTGGTCTACATAGTGAGTTCCAGGACAGCCAGAGTTACATAGTGAGACCCTATCTCAAGAGGAGGAGGAAGATTAGCAGAAACAGAAAGCCAATGTCAGATCCTTTCAGAACTACAAGCTACATCCCCATGGGAAAAGCTGTAACCAGTCTGGCAAAAATGAAGATATTCTAAAGAGACCATGTTTCTCAGTCTAACTATTAGACTATTGAAACAACTGACCCCAAAGAAATGGGAATTTCCCCAGGAATCTCATGCTGGGTAAAGGAAAGAACAATAGCCAGAGGAATATCTTGTCTCCCAGAAAGATTTCACACAATTCCAACGACTTGTTAGACCACCTTACAAGATTACAAAAGTAATTTTTATTCCCCAGATAAAACTGTCATCTCGGAGGCTTACTGCTGAATAAGCTCACCCTCTCTAGTACTTTCTGAGCACTGGATGTCTGGTTCAACTCAGCTGTTCTGGTTCAAATTCCTGATTCAACCTGGCTTCTCTTGGCTTCTCACTGAATTGTTCTGCCTGGCCTTAGACTAACTCTGGCAGTTTGTTCTAATCTTCTGGCTCTTTCTCATTCTCTGGATTCAACTGCCTCTGCTGACCTGCACAGAACTGCATGAACTCATGAACAAGCTCAATTCCACTGCACTGCACTGACTCCTATTGACCAACTCTCTCCCTGAACTGCTGTTAAATAGCTTCTCTCCTGAGAGTTGGGTGTATCCTATCTCTGACTTGTATCAAATCTTTCTCTGATTCTTCACTTTATCTGTCCCTCAAGTAGATGTTGCTTTCAAACATGGCTTCTTCCTCAGCCCTCTATTTAAAATTTAATCTCATTTCAAGACTCTGAAGAAACTCTTGAGGGATTTGCTAAGATCCTCTTTGTCCCTCTTCATAATATTCCACATTGGATAAGTCTCCTCGTTCTGCTTTCTACTTTTAATTTGTCCCCTTTAATAGCTTATTGAGGATTAGCCAGATCCTATTTATGGTATAAGTTGTGAACCCCAAGATTTTATAATAGAGCTGGGGAGTCCAATATTCAGGTAATCCACCTGCTGCAGTGGCATAGTGTAGAATCAGCTGGAGCTCATCTTGTAGCCAAAGGAGGCAATTAAGTTGTTGAGAGGCAGTGAGGTTAAACAATAGCAGAGAGACACAGTACATACATACTTACCTACACACACACACACACACAAACACGCACATAAACACACGGTACATAGAACGGATGAATAACACTCTGTAAGATGGATATAAGAAGAGAACTCAGGCATGATCATTAAAAACTAATGGTTTCTGGGCTGGAGAGATGGCTCAGTGGTTAAGAGCACCCGACTGCTCTTCCAGAGGTCATGAGTTTAATTCCCAGCAACCACATGGTGGCTCACAACCATCTGTAAAGAGATCCAATGCCCTTTTCTGGTGTATCTGAAGACAGCTACAGTGTACTTATATATAATAAATAAATAAATCTTTAAAAAAAAACTAATGGTTTCTGAGAAATTCTATATAAAAATGAGACAACTTTCCCTGACCTCGGGGAATACACACTTAGGGGGGATTTAGAATCAGGGAACTCTAACAAAGAAATCATTACAGAGATCATTTTGAGCGATTATACTTCTCTCCCTTCTTTACTTAGAGAAAACTAAAACCCAGACTCAATCAGATTCACACAGAGTTTCCGTGGCAGGAGGAGACCTAGAAACCTAGGTGGTCATCTTTCAAGGCAATGCTTAATTGACTATCTCTCTGTTCTGGCACAGAAGTGGTTTTAGAACTTGCTGTGTTCTGAAACAAGAGGCCACTTACAAGGTCCAGCAGCATCGAGACCTGGCCCAAGTGACATCGCCCAACTTAGTACAAATTTGAAGCAGATCAGAATGGCATGTCACTGACAGGAGCAAGGGTAGGAGGGAGGAGAAGGGTGTCAGGGAACTCTTTGTAGACAACCTATTTGCTAAAGGGAGCCAAGAGGGATCTGTTTAATTGAAGTTAGAGATATTTTAAGAAAGGTAAGAGCCCAGCTCCGGGTTCAGCCAAGGGGTTTTGTTTTGCCTTTGAAAATGAGACGAGTTGAACAGGATCTGTATGGATAAGCTGATAAAAAGCCCTTTGAAGTGGACAGGGATCTTTTTATAGCCTCAGAATAACTTAGCCCAGGGTGAGGGCAGAGAGCTGCTCTCATTTACAAGCTCAGGAGGTGCTGAGCCACCCTTCCCCCAGGGGTTTCTTAACTTGGTCATGAAAAAAAAAATTGGCCTGGTATCCTTGTCTTTCAGAAAAGGTAGATCTGTCCTAGAATGCTGGTGAGCAGATATTAGGGGGTGAGGGACATAAGAGTTAGAACCATGCCAGGCTCAACTTGTCCAGGATCAAGGATCAAGCCCATGCAGTGGCCTGTCAGTTAATCTTTTAAATGAATGAAGGAGTTTTTTCTCAGACTTGTCAAGAAATAATCTGTGTCTCTGTGTCTCTGTGTCTGTCTGTCTGTCTGTCTGTCTTCTCTCTCTTGTCTCTCTCTCTCTCTCTCTCTCTCTCTCTCTGTGCATTGTGTGTGTGTGTGTGTGTGTGTGTGTGTGTGTGTGTGTGTGTGTGTATGTGTGTATTGATCCTAGGCTGCCTATAATCTCGCCATATAAAAAGGATGACCTTGAACTCCTAATCCTCCTGCATCTATCTACCAATTGCTGGAACCATAACCATCATGCTTGATGGTCAGGAAGTAACAGCAATCAAAAGTATTCTAACAGGTTGTTTACTCCTGGGCAGATACTGGACATATAAAATATTATTTAATATTAACCCTAGGATTTGGGCAAGTGGGTATTATTTTCATTCCAGTTGTCCAATCTACAGAATTGAGGCTGACTTATATATAAGCAAATTTAAGGAACTCATTAAGCTCAGACCAACAGAAGCTAGAAATTAGAACTAACTGTTTGCTAGCAGAGAATCATGATTTCTTATGGAGCTTTGTGAAGTGAAGTTTTCAACCCCCACCCCAAAAAAATAGAGATTAGACATCAGTTCTGAACAACTGAGCAAGTCTACCAAAGAAGGAACGGCCATTCAGAGCCTGCCCCACATAAGATTGATGAAGCTAAAAAGTGCATGCTGAAAGGGACCAGATATAGATCTCTCCTGAGAGACACATCCAGAGCATGTCCAATACAGAGGTCAATGTTAGCAGCAAACCACCGAACTGAGAATAGGATCCCCTTGGGGGGAATTAGAGGAAGTATTGAAAGAGTTGAAGGAGCTTGCAACCTCATCAAAACAACAATGTCAACCAACCAGAGCTTCCAGGAACTAAAGGACTACAGAAAGACTATACATGGACTGACACAGGGCTCCAACTGCATATGTAGCAGAGAATAGCCTTGTTGGGGCACCAGTGGAAGGGGAAGTCCTTGGTCCTGCCAAGGTTGGACCCCCAGTGCAGGGGAATGTTGGGGGGGCGGTAAGGAGGTGGATGGGGGAAACACCCATATAGGGGAGGAGTAGGGGATGAGGGCTTATGGATAGGAAACCAGGAAAGGGAATAACATTTGAAATGTAAATAAAGAAATATATCTAATAAAATAAAATAAAATTTCAAAAAAGAAAAATACCTCGCATTCACCAGAGAGTGCAGCATTTCCTTTGGACATGGGAACACCAACCCATGCTTACCCCTGTCTTCAGCAAACATGCCAACCATACATTCACTTAAAGACAGAGGGGAAACCTGAGGCTTGGAACCAAGGGAGAAAAATGCCCTTAGAAGAAGAGGTTTCTATGGGAGCTACCCAAGGTGTTGCTTTCCACCATTCTTCAGTTCCATCAAGAATATGGATGATAGGGATAAGGAGTCAGTAGTGGGAGAATTAAATTCAGTCTTACATTTCAGTACTATGTCAAGACTATAAGCTTTGGAACCCCAACTCTGCCCCATGTTCCTATAACTGCACTAAATTCTTAGTATCCAAAGATAGGGAATGGAGAGGAGAAAGAAGTTAGGAGACGTTGGGTTCAGTCTACCTCCCCATAAGCCTACCAGCCCACAGGGTCCTTTGAAGGCATACATTACCCTCTACAAACCCACTCAGTCTTTCATCTTTAATGAGATGAAAGACTTGGATACAACGGATTTCCAAGGTGTCTTCTACATCTCTTAATCTGAATCTTAGCAGATTTCCCTTGCCTCACACACCAAAGAGAAATAGCAGTGGGAAGCAAACTGGAAAAAGATCAGAGACAAAGTGTGGGTGCTGAACTGGGCTCTAAAAAGGGAACTGAAAGAAGCTTTGTTATGAGAGAACTGGGTGCCATAAGTTAGACAAGAACCCTTCCCAGGATCCTTGAGATACCATAAAGACTAATGAAGCAAGGACGTTGACCAGAAGAAAGTCTTTCCATTTCTCTTTGCAAATGGATTCTTGACTCTGAAGGCCTACAAAGGATCCTGCCTTCCTGCCTGCTAGGTAAAGACTCAGCACATTGGTCCCCAAGCTTCTCTATTCAGTGCATCTCAGACTCCTTTCTCACTATGGAAGCCCTAACACACTACACTCCCTAAATATGTTCAACTATTGCATGTTAATAAAAAAGTTAATGGCTAAGGAGATGTTAAACTAATTTGATCATTGCATATTGTACACATGTATCAAATTACCACAGTCTATCCTCTAAATACATATAATTAAAATTAATAACAATAAATAAAAGAAAGCAAGAAAAGCATTCGAAGGAAAAGTGCTGGAATTTCAGGACCCATTAGGACCTAAAGAGACTTTCAAATTTTTTATTTATGTTCTGGGCATAGGGCATGCACTAATTGGCCTAACTCTAACTATGAAATAAATTACTACC
This sequence comes from Rattus rattus, assembly GCF_011064425.1. Classification (NCBI taxonomy): domain Eukaryota; kingdom Metazoa; phylum Chordata; class Mammalia; order Rodentia; family Muridae; genus Rattus; species Rattus rattus. The sequence continues at coordinate 147,158,826 of NC_046157.1, forward strand.
GTCATTACTTTATTCTCTGAAGGAGACAACCTCAGGTCAGCATTTCAAAGAATGAGTCATTTAAAAGTACCTGGTAATTATTTCTTTCAAGAAAATCCCTAACTTTGCAAGAAAGGAGAATTACAGTCAACTGCCCACTAAGATTAAGAGCCAAGCTGCCCAGGCTGAGGGAAGCTCAGAAGTAGTCAATCTACCCCGTGTTGTCACGTAAGGATTTTCCCACCAAAGGGCTTCACTAACTTCTCACTTATCCTGAGCCCCTGGAGAGGGGCTCTCTTTATTTCCACCTTCTCATGATGCAACGCAGGAGGTAGCTGAGTATCGGGCTCTAAGTCATCCATGAAGTCAACACAGACTAGGCAGCCAAGATTTCCAACCTGCCCAAGCTAGCTACTACCTGGCCACACTCACCTGTAGCTTCCAAACACATGTGGAGTTATTAGTTTAGTAAAACTGGGTAAAGAATTCTGATGCTTAACCGAAGACCTTTTCTACCATAAGACTGAGTTTTTAACATTTATTCAGCAGCACATCCACCTGTGGAAATACCAAAGGGAATCTGAGGAGCATAAAAATAAAGTTATCAGACATCTGGAGCTCATGGATCCCAAAGTGGAGTCATTTTATGGAGGGTGCCTTAATTTTGTTTTAAAGAATCACCATAGCCCCTTCAATACAATGCTTCTTAGAACCTTGAGCAGAGAAATAAAATTCATTCTATAACACCCCCTGCTTGTGAACATAGATGGAGAATCGTGAGGCAGAAGGCAAGTTGGATGAGTACTATGGGCCAAATTGCATTCCCTCCTTCCTTCTTCATTCCAGGTTCAGACAATTGTCCTTGAGCTCTGCCTCTTCCTGCTTCTAAGGGTCAGTCAACCAAGTCATTTTCCTCTAGGTCCTCCCTCCCTCCAAACACTCTGCTTCCTAAAACAAAGACATAGGGAGACAGTCCGTTAGTGGTACCCACTGTCAGTACTGACTACATTCTGCATGGGCAGAATATTTTCACTGGGAACTGGTCCTTTGTGCCTCCAGAGCCCTGAGCTATATAGAAGGGGCATTGAAAAAGTAAAGATCCCCTAATTCAGATTAGGACAAATCTGTCCTAATAGGTGAGGAAATGAGAAAGTGCTTCTATTTGGGGAATCCGAAAAGAAAGCAAGTGACCCAGACCTCCATATCCAGGAGAAGAGATAAAAAGCATAATGGAGAATGAGGCAAGACTCTGGATTAAGTCCAAGATGCCTAGAAGCTGAAGGCCACCCTCACTTTATTGGCTAGAAAACCGAGGAGTGATCAAATCTGGATAGTGATCATAAAGGTAGCGGTCGCCCCAGCCTCCCTCTCCCTGCACATATACCAGCTCTACAGATCATTCAGGCCCTATCTTCTCCCCCATTGAAAACTCATCTGGAGTAGAAAGCCAGAAAGCATATGTGGCAGATAAGCTGAGTTTCTCAAGGAGTAAATAGATTCCATGTGGTGAAAGAAAGATCAAGAAGACAGATTTTGTTTAGGACAAAGGAGAAGGATAGGTGTGTGGAGTTTTCAGCAGAGTAGAAGGGTCAGCAAGTCAATCTAAGATGTGGTGTACTGGTTCAAGAGTGGAGCTCACGCCTGCCCAAGGAGGAAAACCTTCCATATCATAGATGAGTGATCACAACCCTGCATATGGAGCCAGGAGCCTAAGTCTGATTCCCACCAGTGTGGCTGCCTCTCTGTGGGACTCAGTATCTCCATCTGTACAATAGACAACAACGGTTCTTTGGTGCAGTTCACTTTAATATAAATTCTAGGGTATAAGCTATGGTGTTTTGTACATCTTAAAAAGTGGGAATGATAATATCTGTACCAAGATTTACCAAGAAATAAAATAAATAAATAAATAAATAAATAAATAAATAAATAAATAAATAAAAAAAAGCAGAAGTCTTCAGTATGGCGCCAAGAAACTAGATAAAGGATCAAGAAGAGCAAGCCCGGGGTCTTCTTTGAGGGAGGCAGAGGAGGAGGTGTAGGAAATGAGCACTGAGAAGAGGACTTAGAAGTAGGAGAGTCATCAAAAGTTGAAGCAAGGGGATGTGACAAAGCAATCAGTTATATCAATTGGGTTTGATCTTTTTCACTAAGAACAGATAGCACAGAAAATAGGCATTAGAGAAAAATATGCAGATGGCCTGCAAAATCTTTTTACATATTATGTTAATATATAATATTATATATATTATATTATATATGGGGACATTTATTGGAAGTAAAGGGAACAGAGGCACTCATCCATCCCTCTCAGGTCGTTTGCTATGTAATAATGGACACACCTAGCTACAAGGCAATGTTTACCCAAACCTTTAATAACCTGAGTTCGGATTCAGTTGGATTCAGTTGGTCTTGTGCAACTGGTTCCAGAGGGGAATGTGGAGGTGAAGTGGGGGTGGCACATCCATCAGCACATAGATTGCCTGGTCCTGAAGCCTGAAGTGCCTTGAGCCAGTCAAGGACTTAGAAGTTCATTTCAAAAGAATCCCACCTGTCACTTGAAAATCTTTCAGGCCAACAGCACCCAAAGCAAACTGCCTCCAACATCAAATATTTATGGAAAGCCCTTTGAGTACCAACCACTGGGCTGGGCCCTAGGAGAGGTAACAGAAGATAGGGCATTTAAAAATGATAAAAGCCAGAAAACTAGGATCCAGCTCTCCACCCTGCAGGGAGCACGGTCTCCTACATAGTGACCCCTGGCCAGACTGTGTTCCCATCACAAGAATAAACAAAATACTGTGAGGGGCCAGTTCGAGCTCATTAATTCTTTACCTCAGAGATCAGAATGGTCTTTACACACGAGTTGTCATCTGAAAGACCAGGCTAGCTAGGAAGGATGTTGACATTTTGGAGGAAAGAAAAATGTATTCCAAGCTGAGTGGACAGCATGAGCAAAAGTTTGGCAATGAAAAAGCATACTGGATCCAAGGGATGTTTGGTGATCTGGGACCCTGGTCAGTAGTTAAATGCAAAGCCAAGAAACACTTTTGAGCAAAGGATCAGACTTGGTGCTGAGCTATGTCTGTCTGGGAGGTTGGGGAAGGGTAAAAAAAGAGGGGAAATATTGTTTGGAAAACTTCCAACACCATCTAGAAATCACCAAAGTTCTATGGATTAAAGGATCATAGAGTCTTAAAAGAAGTGGAGAGAAAAGCAGTATGTGATCACTTGCATGCAGAATCCGAGAGTCACCTGCAGGAAGTAGAGAGTAGAATATTGTTTGCCAGAGTCAGGGGGAGGCTGTAAGAGAGGGGATAAAGAGAGAGTGGCCAATGGATACAATGTTCCAGACAGATATGAGGAATATGTTCTGGGTGCCATTGTACTAAGCTACAGTAATGTGTTGTGCATCTCACAATGGGAAGTTTGAATGTACTTAATGCCAATTACCCTGATTTGATTACTGCACTTCACATGGATGCTTCAAGATATCATAGTGTACTCCATAAACTTAGACAGTTGCTATGAGTGAAACAATAGTTCAAAGAAAAAGATGAATTCAAGGTTTTCCAGAGCGTACTGACTGTGATCACAAAAGGCACAGGACCCGGGGAGTGAATTGAAGATATAATTATTTTTTTAACCAAACTGATTCTGTCACACAAGATAAGTGCTAAGAGCAGCGGAAAAGAAGATGCATCAAATGTGAGTCACAGGTCTGTGTCGGAGGTCAGGGCACTGTGACTTTTACAAGGATAGGGTGGGTGTTAGATTCCAAAAGTAGCACATAAGGCCAATGTTGAGCTGAGGCAAAATGGCCTTTAAAAGTCCTTGGAGAGATGAAGCACTTGACGATGGGATCCAGCCACACCAGGAGGTAGGATCTGTGGTGCCTGCAGAATAGAGTTGCTATCTGAGATGAAATACAAATAGTGTCACAATCTGTGTTGGGACCTGGTACAAGAAAAATTAGAAGCCTGTTTCCTACTACCTGTTCAGGAAGTGAGTCTCCTCTCTCCTCCCATCTCACTGTCCCTCTTTCTCTCTCATCACACAAGATACGTGCTTAGAGCAGAGTAAAAGAAAAAAGAAAAGAAAACAACACATCAGAGGTGAGGGAAAGAGAACTAAGGAGTAGAAACTCTTGTTAAGGGGAGCTTCAATAAAGGGGGGTCTTCCACAGTACCATCTAGGAAAGAGTGTGGAAGAGGCCGGTGATGGAGCTGAGACCACGGGACAAGGAATATGCTGAAACATGAAGCTGACATGAACGACGAAGATGGAAGCTGGGCTAGAAAAGTGAATGGAAGAAAATGAAAGCATCGAAGGACCTTCTTCCAAAAGTTTGCCCAGGGCTGAAAGGAGGAAGACTGAGCTTGCCTAGGGCAGAAGCAGAGATTAGGAGGTGATTAGGAGTGAGGGTTTGTTTGTAAATAAGTAAATAAGTTATTCGGTAATACTAATAATAACTACCGTGTATTGAACATTAACTGTGTGCTTTAGGTAACCCTTGCTGTACATCAATTAGCCCTTTATAATCAATCAAAAGACACAGATGCTTAGAGAAATCAAGTAGATACTCTGAAACCTCATTCCTACTCAGGAGCAGGATACTGAACACAGGGCATCACTCTCCCCTGTTCAAGCAGAGAGGATTCTGGGTGTTACACTCCTTAAAAAAGAAAACTATTCCCAGAACTTTAACTATCACATCTGGGAAGGGTCCTGAAGAGAAATCACCCAGATAAAGGATTTACCAATCAATTACCTCCCGCCCTCCCCATCCTCCTGTTTATATGGTTGCACACCTAGGAGACTCTTCCAGGGTGCAATGAGCTACTATGTACTGGTATCTTTCTATCTCATTAGGAACAGGGCGCTGCATGAACGAGATGGGTTGTGGGCATCTAAATTTATAGAAAGGAATTGGAGAAGCAAAGGGGAAAGAAAACAGCTCTCTGTGAGTATCCCTGAAATGAGCTGAAGGACTTGCAGAGGTGAGGAGAGCAGGCAAGCACACTGACCTTCCTTTGTCTATGCATAGTATGCAATGATTATAACTGAGAAAGGGAGTAGCGCTTGATAAAGAAACCATGCAAAGGATTTCAGAAGTCAGACCTGGGACCTCTGATGCTACAATACATCAGCATGTTAGTGACTGAGCAGTCCTACTGGAGGACGCTGCTATGATACAAAGGCAGCAACATGGCACAAGGTCTAACTCAGATGACAGGGACCCTGTAATGGCTGAAATAGCCATGGCAGTAGTCAAACAGATATGTATGACCTGATACAAGTATGGAGTTGCTCCAGGCAAAACCTGAGAGGATGGAGCATTTTAGGAGAAAGGGCACAGGAACATTCTAGAACATAAAACGGATAAGAAATAGTTTTATCAGAGAAGGAAGCATAAATGAAAGAAATTGTTTTGTGTGCTGGAAAGAAGGGGCTGATGTAATAGAATCCTAAAGGAGACAAGCTGATGGTCAGTGTCATGGCAGAGGTTAGGTAGGAGAGTGGTCTGTGTCAGCATTGGCAAGGAAGGGCCCTCAGAGCAACGGCATAGGAGAGGAAAGGCTTAGAGTGGGCTTGCGAGGGTGGAATATTACCTAGGATTTCATTTCTAGCTAAGAGCACATTGGCTTAAAAGATGGAAGTTTACAAAACTCTTTTGTGGACATTTTCTGCATCCATCTATGAAATAACATTTCTTTAAAGAAAAAAGAAAAAAGACTGCGTGTCTTTTTTTAAGATCCTTGACCCAAGTGAATGGTTAAGCTGTCCTCGGCCCCAGGTGTCTCCCAAAAACCTATGGGTCCCATTTTGGTCTTTGCAGACCTTCTTCACGTGCTCTCACTGTGAAGCAAGACTCACATTGACTGTCACAAAGATCTATCTCATTGCCTACTCAGAAGCACAAAGGAGCACAGAACACAGAACACACCAATACAATTCATACAAAGAACCCCCACCTCCACCCCCACACATACACAATTAGAATAACGCTGTTCATAGTGATTTGAGGGGACCTGCAATTGATCACCCATGTAGCTGCCGAGTCTCCCTATGGTTTCCCTAATAAGCACACATTCTCCCTACTAGGGAATGAGTCAGCGGACAGTTTCAAGGTTTCCCAGGATCTAGCAACTGCACCTTTCTCTGGGTGATTCAGCCATGAGACAGAGTCTAGGCAGAGCATCTAATTACACAGGCCAGGTCAGGCTCAGTAATGAAAGCCCCTCTACTGCCAGGCAGCTGAATGCCCTCTAAAGTGTCAGAGGAGACAGCCTTGGGCTATGGGCTGAGGACTGGAAGATGGCACCTCCTTCAACTGTCCTCCATCCAAGGCAAGCTTGCTCTACAGACTAAGATGTAATAAAGGGTTTAATGGAGGTTTTATGAAGGGCTGGGAGGATGATACTTGGTTATCCAATTGGCAACCTGCTCTTAGAGGCAAGCAGCACTCTTTCATGTGGCAAGGTTGACATGTTTAGATCATGCCAGAGGCAGAGTGGGCAGAGCTCTGGAGTTTTTGCAACTCAGCACAACCTCGGTGGGAGATGTCCAGACAGCTCGAAGATGGAGCTGCTCAGCCAGACCATGTGAGGGCCAGGCTAGAAGAGATCCCCAACCTATGGAGAAGGCCCTAGCTCTGCTGGGCATCAAGATGACAGTCAGCATGCTGACAGGTCTAAAGATTCCAACATCTGCCAGGATGCTGCCAGCACATCTGGAAAGCCCAGCATCACCCAGGGGACTGCTTTCTTTGTCCATTAGTACCCTCTATGGCTATCAATCAGAAATTGGTTAAAAATACAGATCCTTGATACTACAAAACTATTGATAATAAGGCAAGATTGGAAATAAATTTATTGGAGTATCTGAAGGAAAATTAAACTGTTTTATTCTATTAAATATACACAGAATAAACTTACCATATTAACTAAAATGACATGAAGTGTATTCAAACTAAAGTAATACTGTTATGAAAGAACCACTATATATCTACCATTGAATGGAAAATTAATTTTAAATGCACATAATGGAACTATATATAAGCAGTATAATGTGCTATCACTGATGAAATGATTACTCATGAAAGTGTAAGTTAATAATTCTAAAGCTTCATGTACCAAGGTTGTACAAATAAATAAATGGGGGTTGGTGAAGTTGTCTTCCTGGCTGTTAGAGATAGGAAAGGACAGGGCTAGAATGGTTAAATGGTGTAGATTACAGTGAGAGATAGCATAGGAATTCATACTCAGCTTTACTGTAGATTCTGGTGGCTATATATGAAAATGACCTTAGCTATGTTCATTCCCACATGTTGGTACCTCTGAGACAACCTAGAAGCAATGATCCTCTCACAGTACCAAGCGGAGTCAACAGCCAGACCTTGTCTTCTGAGATATCCACACTACTGAAGTATCTCCCATGATCTGAGTTTCTAATACTATTAACAACAAAAACAAAAAAACCAGGGCCCCCTTAAAAAAAGCTGAAATCAGAAAGTTCAAAGAATGGCCACTGGTAAAGAAAATAGCTGATCAGAGAGAACTCCCAAAACTGAAAGAGAATTTTCTTAAAGAAAGATTTAGCTCAGTGGTAGAGCGCTTTAGGAAGCAAGAAGGGCTGGCCCCAGTTCAAAAAAAAAAAAAAAAAAAAAAAAAAAAAGAACCAAAAAAAAAAACTTAAAGATAAAATAAATATGAGTCATCTGTTCAACACTGGTGGGGGGGGGTACTGAAACACATCATCAGGGTTGGCTACTGAGAGAACTCCAAATTGTTGGACAAAACCCCCTCAACAAATAATGCCTTGAACAACAAAATACTTTGGGTAGTATTGAGGAATTTTGAGGAAACCATCTGAAGGTAAAGAAAAAAATAAATCCATCTGAGAGAACAATGGACAGAATGATGGTATCTGTTCATGATGAAGTAAACCAACAGGCATATTCATGTCTGGACTGGGAACTTAGCAACCCCAATCCTTGCTAATGAGGCCATGAAATCCAAAGGAGAGCCTACCTCCTATTGCCCCTTTCATAAACCAGGATCATATCTAAATACTTATCCTTACACCTACAGATAAGTACATCTTACATCCCTTGCCAAAGAATCCTCTTGTTGTGGCAGACAGATCATTACAGAAAGCTACAACTGGTTAAAATACAGAGAGCAACTGAGAATGGAGTGCCTGTTAACTTTATTTACAATACAATTCCACCATTTTGTGGGTTCTTATAACCTGAAGTTTGAAAAGGTTTAGTCCATTATCATCAGTACACAGGGTTGGCTACTGATTTCTAGTTCAGATCCCAGTAAAAAGACTCACTTCATCCATCACAGATGCCCACACCCCTCTCAAAACACACACACACACACACACACACACACACACACACACACACACACACACTACTCCAACAAGGGCATGCCTCCTAATCCTTTCAAATAGTGCCACTTCCTAAACATTCAAATACAGGGGCCAATTAGGAGGAGGGCATTCTTATTCAAAGCACCACAGAGAACAGCAGAATAGGAGGCAGAAAGCTTCCAAGAGTCAGAGGACCAGGACATTCTACTGTGAGATATCCTCTAAAGAGCTTACAAAGTGGCAGGGAGGAAGGGATGGATCTTGGGGCAGTTAGAAGGAGTAGGGAAATAAATAAAATATCATATGATATTCTCAAAGAATTAGTAAATAAAAATAATAAAAATAAGGAATGGTGATTCCTAAATTCACACTGACCTAAAAGAATAATTAAATAGATAAATGAAAGAAAGTAGAAAAACCTCTTGGGCAAAAAAGTTCCAAATAATTTGTGCAGATAACACCCTTCTCAGAGAGTAAGAGACAGTTCCCAGCCTCAAATGTATGCTCTGTTTAATGACTCTCATAGAAAGGTGTCAAGAAAGGGAGAAACTAAAAAGTAACTATACAGTGAAAACTGGCAAACACCCCATTAGCCTGAGGATCCACATCAACATCTTCCGTGTTAAACCAGGGTGCTGGCCTGTGTCATGGACACAGTGTATTAAGAACCTCTGAGAACCCAAAGCCTCAAACTACACACGGCAATAAATAACGGGATCTGGACCTCAGATGTAAAACACACTACAAAATCTCGTCAGTATTCCTCAAAAGTGTTGCCATCATCACAACCAAAGAAAGAGCTAAGGATACACTTGAAATACCAACACTTGAGAGGTAGAGAGAGGAGGGTTACAGGTTCAAACCCATGCTTGGCTTCGTTAATGAGACCTACAAAATGAAATAAGGAAAAGGCTGAAAAAGCTTACAGCCAGGAAAGGCCTAATAACTGTGTTTGCTGTCATAAGGAACAGATGCGAGGTGGGGGCAGGGGGCGCATAACTAATAAAATCTAAATCAGTTGTGGATTTGCTCATAGTGAATTGATAACAACTTAGCTATGATAAGTTTACCTTACGAACATAGGAGGTAACAATAGGGAAAGTATAGGCTATGGGGAACTCTATGTAATATCTTCACTATTTTCTGCATATCTAAAATCATAGTAAAATAGAAGTTATCTAAAAATCCAATCTGATTTTATTTCTATAGGCATTTGATAAGAGTTAGAAATGGTCCCTGATCTCAGAGTACAAATTTCATTGGAAAAATCAGATGTCCCCCCAAAGTAGTATGATGATGAAGGAAGATGAATGAATAGGAGACACAGGGCAAGAGAGGGGTGACTCCTGAGCAGTGTATCAGGTGGGAAGCCAGAGCCACACACACTGTATTTATAGACATGAACCCCTGGACAAGCAATGTCAGTTCACCTCATCTGCTAATTTATCAACAAATACTGACTCCCTGTACTTTTGCCAGTGCTGTGTCAGCTGTAGTGGATATCATAGTTAGGGTTTCTATTGCTGTGAGAAAACACCATGATAATAAAAAACCTTAGGGGGGAAAAGTTTATTTGAGCTTACCGTTCTACATCAAAGTCCATCACTATGGAAAATAATCTTGGCAGGAACTCAAACAGGGAAGGATCTGGAGGCAGGCATTGATGCAGAGGCCATAGAGAAGTGTAGCTGCTTAACTGGCTTGCTCCTCATAGCACACTTATCCTGCCTTCTTACAGCACCCAGAACTCTGCCAAGAAGTGGCACCCGATTCACCACATGTCAATCTTATAGGGACATTTTCTTAACTGAGGTTCCTTCTTCCAAAATCACTAACTTGTGACAAGATGACATCAAGCTAGCCAGCCTGGTGGGGACCACCAGAACCCCCACATGAGCGTCAAGCCCTTCCAAGCTGAAAGAAACACAAGTATGTCATAGCATCATTGGGAAGGGTTGAGTTAAATCAAACACATCCGTGTTTAACACAGTATCTTAGTTGCCTTTCCATTGCTGTGACTAAAATACCCTGCTAAGATTAGCTTAAGGGAGAAGGAGTATCTTGGATTATAGCTCCAGAGAGATACAGTCCACTATGGTAGGAAAGTTAAGGGAAAGCTCTAGGAAACCATGGTATCAGGAACAGGAGACTGAGTAGTTAATATTGCACCCACATTCAGGAAAAAGAGAATGGACAGAAAGTGAATCTAAGGTACAAAATAAGAGTCATCCCTAGATCCCACTTCTTCCAGCAAAGCTCCACCTTATAAAGGTTCCACAACTTTCCTAAACAGCACTGTTACCTGGAGACCAACTGTACAAACACCCGAGCCTATGGGGAACACTTTATATCCAAACCACAATACATCGCATCAAATATATACTATGCACTCAATATAAATTAGCCACTATCATTGATGGACAGTGGGGACACACGAGTGAGTGAAATAGATATAGTTGTTTGATTCATTGAAGAATGAAATCTAGTAGATTGCACATAGTGGCCACAAATTATTCCCCTGGCCCTGTAGATATGGAAGGAGACTGATCCAGAATATATGATCTAATGATGCAATAACATTCTTTATGAACATGTTTGATCACATATATCAAGTACATGTCAACGTATAGTCATCTTCTTCCATCAAAATAAAAATCAACATATATCATATGGCAAATGAACTGTTGTAAAAATTATTTATTATAATGCTGAACTATAATATTTAGTCAATGAGACAAAGGAACACAATTCCTATACTATCTTAGTAATTTACCTGGTTTAAATACTGAAGATCAGTCCTGTCATAAAAATTTCAACATTTCTTCTTTTCATAATAAACTATAATGTTAGAGTATATAGTGCCACTATAATAGTATACCATAGTATTCGTTAAGTATAAAACAGTCTTTTCTAAGTGATAAAGACTCTTTCTACCATCAACAGGAAGATAGTCTTTTGATGTCCATTCTGGTTAAGCAAACCCACAACTTCCCAGTCCCCACCCTTACCTATCCCAAACTACACTGTTTCCAGAATGGTGGGTGAACATCAAAAAACCCTCAGTAAATGCATCAGTTCCTCCAAAGCAGTGGTTCTCAATCTTCCTAATGCTGCAGACCTTAAACACAGTTCTTCATGTTGTGGTGACCAGCAACCATAAAACCATTTTTGTTGCTACTTCATAACTATAACTTTATCACTGTTATGAATCATAGTAAACCTCTTTTATATGAGATATCTGATATGTCTCTCTCTCTCTCTCTCTCTCTCTCTCTCTCTCTCTAACACACACACACACACACACACACACACACACACACACACGTTGAGAACTGTTGCTCTAAAGAGGAGTCCACTGTGTCTGCATTTGGGTCTTTTCCACCACTGGAGGCTGGGCTTTGACACACTGGGAGCATAGCTTTCCTCTAGCAGGTAACAATTATCACTTGGTGAGTCCCAGCTTATTAACAACAAGACTATATTGCTACAAAACAAAGATAGCAAGTGTCACTGACATCCTTGATAATGGAACATTTGTTTCTTTTGTCAAGGCACTCAAGAATACTGTCTATCTCTTTGGTATTCTGTGTAATCAAGGAAGAAAGGAACAGGGATTTGGGGGGGTGTTTTGTTTTGTTTTGTCTTGGTTTGGTTTTTTGCCTTTACAGGATAGAACAGGAGGTCTGTGATGCCTGGAGGTGGGGAATATAGGAGGACAACAAACAAATCTATCCTTTGTTAGAGATTATAAGGCCAACACAAGGAGAGAGTGAAGGTGATTAGTCTAAAGGGGGGGGGTGGGGAGAGACAGATTGGTTTGAATTCCTACACTGCCCCCATAAGAGCTATGACTCCGTCAACTTCCTCCTTCACCTCAAGAGACACCATTCCATTTTCTAAACTTTGAAACTAGCAACTGGTTTATAATTCTTTCAAATAAAAGCAGCATTCATTTCTGAGGTGAAAAGTTAACTTTTAAAAATGGATAGTTCTGGCTAATGAAACCCATTCACTCCTTAAGTAATATTGCTCCACGCACCCTGCAAACATGGGAAATGGCATGGTGAGCACGGATTATACTGTCCTTGCAGGGAAGAGATAAGGAATTGGGGTATGGGAGGGGGTCTTCATCATATGTTAACTGCAGCTAGCGGTTTTATTATGACATCATTCATTCAATGTGGTTGGATCATATCCACCCACTCCAATACTCACTTTTGCTCCTTGCCTCTGTCCACATCTCCAATACTTCTCCTTTCTCTTTCACACCCTATGTTTCCATAGAGCCATATTTTTTATAACACACTACATGGTGCATCTTCATGGTTTCCCAAAGTTGGCTGGGATTCTGATTTTTATAATCATGAATGCTGGCTGTGGCACTCTATATAAATATGTATCACCCATAAGGAAGGGGAGGGGGTGGGGGATGTTTGCCCGGAAACTGGGAAAGGGAATAACACTCGAAATGTATATAAGAAATACTCAAGTTAATAAAAAAAAATAAATAAATATGTATCACAAAAACTATAGAACTATATTAAGGACCATTCAGAAATTGTTGGAAATACTGTTCTAATGTCAAGCCACAATTCATCTAATGATTTTTTAAAGTGAAACACAAAGAGTTGGTTTAAAAATCAAACAATCTAATACAATACAGTACAAAGAAGACTTATCTATACTCAATGATGAGTGAAGACCAGAGCCTGAGTCTCTTATACTCACTTCCATGGTTTTAACTCCACCAAGCCACATTCTGGTTCTTTTTTTCTATATTGTGTTATTTCTAGTTAGGAAAGAAAATATTTAAGCTGGTTCTATTGATGGTCTAGCTGGAGAATAGATATTTTTATAAATAAGGAAATAGCCATGGCTATGATCCAGCAGTGTGTCACCGTATAAGTCTGAGAACCCAGAAGCAGAAAGTAAACTCTTCTGAAGATAGGTAAACAAATGTATGTAAACCGAGGGTAAGATGGAAGGAAAATTCTGTATGCAAAGGAAAAGGCAGAAAAGAAGTACCTACATAAGGAGAGATGAGGACAGAGGGTAAAAGCCAATTGGAGGTTAGAAAATAGGGATCAGAACTACTGTAAATACAAGTAAGACAGTCCGGCCATGGGGTTGATGGGAATCAATGTGGCATCACTATTCCTATATGCTAAGCTTAGTTAAAATAAATTTAATCCCAGAGGGTCTTATATACAAAGCAGCCACTAACCATGACTACATGTAGTCATGAGTGACTACAGTAACCTCCATTACTGGGCAAACACTGGCCTGAGGTATAGAAACTTGGTGAGTAGACACAGGTCCACAGTCCCAGTGTGGTGGCAGAAAACGGCAGATTCTAAGCCTTCTAGGGGCCGGATTCTAAGACAGATTGAAGTCACTCCTGCTTCTAGTTTAGACTGGTTCAAAAGCCTGAGAGGCATCAACTAGCCCAACATTTATGCCCCTAGAGGTTCATATGATGAACTTTTCATGCAAAGTTGATTGCACTAGGAGCTAAGCAGAGCTTTTGAACGATTGGGTCAGAAAGATAGTTTTCTCACTGTTGGCAATTAGCATCTTCATAAGTGAGTCGCAGAGAGCTAGCTAGAACCTTCTGCCATAAGGAACAATGAGAAGGCACAAAGCAAGCTCTGGCCAGACACTGAATATACTGGTTCCTTGACCTCTGACCCTGAAGTCTCCAGACCTGTGGGAAATAAATTTCTGTTTATAAACCACTCACTTTATGGTATTTTGTTGGAGGATTTTGAATAAACTGAGACAGACTGATTACATGGGTGGAGTCAGACGATCCCAGACAAGAGAAGAAAAGGGATCAGGGACTGAAACCCAGGCCAAACCTAACATCCCCTTCCTGAGAGAACTAACACTTTTATGACTTGTAGACACTACTCTTGACAACCCAACCAGCCAGACACATAGCACAGTCACAGTCACAATAAAACAATTATTTTCTTATCTACCACTGTGCTACAAACATATCTCAGATCTTCAGTAACTATGTGTTGAATGAATAAATACCTACTTGCATGACTATGTGTTTGGTAGGTTGGAATTTAATCTTCTAAAAATGTCTGTTACAAATTCTCTATCATGTAAAGAATTCCCTAAAACACCATTTAAAACACAGAGACATCAACAGGTTGCATATTTTATGATTCTGTTTATATAACATTTTCTAAAAATAAAACTGTAGAGATACAGAACTGATCACTGAATTTTAGGGGTTGGGAAGAGAAAGGAAGGTGTGGCTAAGAGAATTCCATTGTGGTGACAATAGTCAATGTATGTGGTCTAAGCCAGAGGTCTTATGAACTAGACATAGAGTACAATGTGCTACAATTAAATACAAAGACAGAAAGATAAGTGCATGTCAGTGCAGTCAAATCTAAATAAGGTCTTCTGTCTCATTCATTGTGTTATGGCTATATTAATCTCTTGGTTTTGATGATGGAGTTTTATTGCCTATATTATCACCACTGGGGAAATGTGGGCAATAGGCACAAAGCACTCATATTACTTACTTTTCTGTTGTTGTGATAAAATACTTTAGCCAAGGCAACAGATAGAAGAGTCTATTTGGACTTACGGTTCCAGAGGGAGAAAAGTACATCACCGTTGTAGTGGGGAAAGTGTGGCATCAGGCAGGCATGGGAGCTGGAGCAGCAAGCTGAGAGCTCGTCTGTTAAACCACAAGCACACGGCAGAAAGAGAGGCCTGGAAATGGAGCCAGTCTTTTAAACTCTTTAGCCCACCTCCAGTAATGTACCTCTTCCAACAATGGCATACATAATACACCTCTCCAAAGAGTACCACCAATTGAAACCAGAGTCTATGGCAAAGATTCTCATTCTAACTACAATAGCATTTCAGTGTGTGTGTGTGTGTGTGTGTGTGTGTGTGTGTGTAGCTGAAATTCAGATTAAACAAGGAAACCCTGTGACACATATTTGAATACTAACTAGATATTGGATATGAAGAACTAAAGGGTCTCCAGCTGCACCCAGAGCTAAGACTGAGCCATAGCTCTCCATAACCAAATTCCACCCTAAGAGAGCTGGTCTCTCAGGAGTGCTGTCACTCATAAGTTCAAAGGCGAGACCACCAATTTTGCTCCAATAAGAGGGACCTGCCAGGAGCCCACAGGGCACAGGAACCATGAAGCAGTCATGGATCCTTCAAGTTTCCATCAGCGCCCTGGAGCTAACCCTCCATGACACAGCTCTTCATACCCAAATCCTTCCTGGAGAGAGCTGGTCTCCCAGGGCTGCTGAACACCTAAGATCACAGGCTCACAGACTTACAAGAAGGACAGCTCCAGTCAGAGACAGTAAGACCAACTAACATCAGAGATAACCAGATGGTAAGAGGCAAGCACAGGAACACAAGCAACAGAGGCCAAGGCTACTTGGTATCATCAGAATTCAGCTCTCCGATCACATCAAGTCCTGGATACACCAACATAGAGGAAAAGGAATATTTAGATTTAAAATCACATCTCATAATGATGATAGAGGACGTTAAGAAGAACATAAATAACTCCCTTAAAGAAATACAGGTCACCACAGGTAAACAGGTAGAAGCCCTTAAAGAGGAAACACAAAAATCCCTTAAAGAATTACAGGAAAACACAACCAAACAGTTGAAGGAATTGAACAAAACCATCCAGGATCTAAAAATGGAAATAGAAACACTAAAGAAATCACAAAGGGAGATAATCCTGGAGACAGAAAACCTAGGAAATAGATCAGGAGTCATAGACAAAGGCATCACCTACAGAATAAAAGAGACAGAAGAGAGAATCTCAGGGGCAGAAGATACCATAGAAAACATTGACACAACTGTCAAAGAAAATACAAAATGCAAAAAGCTCCTAACCCAAAACATCCAGGAAATCTAGGAGAGGAGACCAAACCTAAGGATAGTAGGTGTAGAAGAGAGCAAAGATTGCCAACTTAAGGGTCAGTAAATATCTTCAACAAAATTATAGGAGAAAACCTCCCTAACCTAAAGAAAGAGATGCCCATGAACATACAAGAAGCCTACAGAACTCAAAATAGACTGGACCAGAAAAGAAATTCCTCCAGTGACATAATAATCAAAACACCAAATGTACAAAACAAAGAAAGAATATTAAAAGCAGTAAGGGAAAAAGGTAACATAACATATAAAGGCAGACCTATCAGAATTACACCAGACATCTCATCAGAGATTCTAAAGGCAAATGATCCAGGCAGATGTCATACAGACCATAAGAGAACACGAATGCCAGTTCAGGCTACTATACAATTGCCATAGATGGAGAAATCAAGATATTCCATGACAAAACCAAATCTACACAATATCTTTCCAAAAATCCAGCCCTACAAAGGATAATAGATGGAAAACTCCAACACAAGGAGGAAAACTACACAATAGAAAAAGCAAGCAAGTAATCTTCTTCCAACCAACCCAAAAGAAGATAGCCACACAGACATAATTCCATCTCTAAAATCAAAAATAATGTGAAGCAACAATCACCATTCCTTAATGTCTCTTAACACCAATGTACTCAATTCCCCAATAAAAAGACATAGACTAACAGACTGGATGCATAAACAGGGCCCAGCACTTTGCTGCATACAGGAACCTCACCTCAGTGACAAAGACAAATAGTACCTCAGAGTAAAAGGTGGAAAAAAATTTTTCCAAGCAAATGGTCCCAAGAAACAAGCTGGAGTAGCCATTCTAATATGCAATAAAATTGACTTTCAACCAAAAGTTATCAAAAAAGAAGGACAGTTCACACTCATCAAAGGGAAAAAAAACTACCAATATGAACTCTCAATTCTGAATGTCTATGCTCCAAATGCAAGGGCACCAACATTCCTAAAAGAAACTTTACTAAAGCTCAAAGCACATGTTACACCTCACACAATAATTGTGGGAGACTTCAACACCCCACTCTCATCAATGGACAGATCATGGAAACAGAAACTAAACAGAGACACAGTGAAACTAACAGAAATTATGAACCAAATGGATTTAACAGATATAGATAGAACATTTTATCATAAAACAAAAGAATATACCTCCTTCTGAGCATCTCATGGTACTTTCTCCAAAATCGACCATATAATCAAGCACAAAACAAGCCTTCGCACATACAAGAAGATTGAAATAATCCCATGCATCCTATCAGATCACCACGGACTAAGACTGGGCTTCAATAACAACAAAAACAACAGAAAACCCACCTAAACATAGAAGCTGAACAATGCTCTACTCAATGATAACTTGGTCAAAGAATAAATAAGAAAATAATTAAAGACTTTTTAGAATATAATGAAAATGAAGGCACACACATACTCAAATTTATAGGACACGATGCTAAGAGAAAAACTCATAGCTCTGAGTGCCTCCAAAAAGAAACTAGAGAGAGCATAAACTAACAGCTTGACAGCACACCTAAAAGCTCTAGAACAAAAAGAAGCGAATATACCCAAGAGGAGTACACAGCAGGAAATAATAAAAACTCAGGGCTGAAATCAACCAATAGAAACAAAAAGAACTATACAAAGAATCAACAAAACCAGGAGCTAGTTCTTTGAGAAAATCAACAAGATAGATAAATCTCTAGCCAGACTAACTAGAAGGCACATAGACAATATCTAAATTAACAAAATAAGAAATGAAAAGGGAGACATAACAACAGAAAATGAGGAAATTTTAAAAAATTATCAGATCCTACTATAAAAGCCTACAATCAACAAAACTGAAAAATCTGGATGAAATGAACAATTTTCTAGACAGATACCAGGTACCAAATTTAAATCAGGATCAGATAATCCATCTAAACAGTCCCATAATCCCTAAAGAAATAGAAGCAGTGATTAAAAGTCTCCCAACCAAAATAAAAGCACAGGACCAGCTGGATTTAGTGCAGAATTTGATCAGACCTTCAAAGAAGACCTCATACCAATACTATCCAAAGTATTCCACAAAATAGAGATACAAGGAGCACTACACAATTTTTCTATATTAAGCCACAATTGCACTTAATAAACCACACAAAGACCCAACAAAGAAAGAGAACTTCAGACCATTTCCTTTATGAATATGGATGCCAAAATACTCAATAAAATTCTCAAAAAAAAAAACCGAATCGAAGAACACATCAAAATGATCATCCATCATGATCAAATAGGCTTCATCCCAGGGATGTAGGGATGGTTCAATATATGGAAATCCATCAATGTAATCCACTGTGTAAACAAACTCAAAGAAAAAACCATGTGATCATCTCATTAGATGCTGAAAAAGCATTTGACAAAATTCAACATGCCTTCATGGTAAAAGTCTTGGAAAGATCAGAAATTCGAGGCCCATATCTAAACATAGTAAAAGCCATATACAGCAAACCAGTGGCCAACATCAAACTAAATGGAGAGAAACTGGAAGCAATCCCACTAAAATTAAGGACTAGATATGGCTGCCCTCTCTCTCTCTACCTATTCAATATAGTGCTTGAAGACCTAGCCCAAGCAATTAGACAACAAAAGGAAGTGAAAAAAGATAAAAATTGGAAAGAAAGAAGTCAAAATATCACTATTTGCAGATGATATGATAGTATACTTAAGTGATCCCAAAAATTCCACCAAAGAACTCCTAATCCTGATAAACAGCTTCAGCAAAGTAATAATATAAAAAGTAACTCAAACAAATCAGTAGCCTTCCTCTACTCAAAGGATAAACAGGTTGAGAAAGAAACTAGGGAAATGACGTCCTTCACAATAGTCACAAATAATATAAAACACCTTGGTGTGACTCCAACCAAGCAAGTGAAAGATCTGTATGACAAGAACTTCAAGTCTCTGAAGAAAAAAATTGAAAATCTCAGAAGATGGAAAGATCTTCCAAGCTCATGGATTGGCAGGATTAATATAGTAAAGATGGCCATTTTGATAAAACATTCTACAGATGCAATGCAATCCCCATCAAAATTCCAACTCAATTCTTCACAGAGTTAGAAAGAGCAACTTGCAAATTCATTTTGAATAATAAAAAAACCCAGGATAGCAAAAACTATTCTCAACAGTAAAAGAACTTCTGGGGGAGTCACCATCCCTAACCTCCCATTGTATTACAGAGCAATAGTGAAAACAAAAACAAAACAAAACAAAACAAAACCTGCATGGTATTGGTACAGAGACAGGCAGGTAGATCAATGGAATAGAATTGAAAACCCAGAAATGAACCCACACACCTATGGTCACTTGATCTTTGACAAAGGAAACCACCCAGTGGGGGGGGGAGGGGAGGTTTGCATGGTGGGGGGGAGGATAACATTTTCAACAAATGGTGTTGGTTCAACTGGCAGTCAGCATGTAGAAAAATGCAAATTGATCCATTCTTACTTCCTTGTAAAAAGCTCAGGTCCCAGTGGATCAAGGACCTCCACATGAAACCAGATAGACTGAAACTAATATAAGTAAAAGTTGGGAAGAGCCTCAATTACTTGGCCACAGGGGAAATTTTCCTAACCAGAACATCAATGGCTTCTGCTCTAAGTTCAACAATCAACAAAGGGCTTCATAAAATTGCAAAGCTTCTGTAAGGCAAAGAATACTGTCAATAGGACAAAACAGCAGCCAACAGATTGGGAAAAGATCTTTACCAGTTCTACATCTGACAGAGGGCTAATATCCAATATGTACAAAGAACTCAAAAAGTTAGACTCCAGAGAACCAAATAACCCTATTAAAAATGGGGTACAGGCTAAACACAGAATTCTCTACTGAGGAATGTCGAATGGCTGAGAAACACCTGAAGAAATGTTCAACATCCTTAGTCATCAGGGAAATGCAAATCAAAACAATCCTGAGATTCCACCTCACACAAGTCAGAATGGCTAGGATAAAAAACTCAGGTGACAGCAGATGCTTGCAAGGATATGGAGAAAGAGGAACACTCCTCCATTGTTGGTGGGATTGCAAACTGGTACAAGCACTCTGGAAATCAGCCTGGTGGTTCCTCAGAAAATTAAACATAGTACTACCTGAGGAGCCAGCTATACCACTACTGGGCATATACTCAAAAGATGCTCCAACATACAACAAAGACACATGCTCCACTATGTTCATAGCAGCCTTATTTATAATAGTGAGAAACTGGAAACAACCCAGATGTCCTTCAACAGAGGAATGGATACAGAAAATGTGGTACATCTACACAATGGAGTACTACTCAGCTATTATAAACAATGGCTTCATGGAATTCATGGACAAATGGATGGAACTAGAAAATATCATTCTGAGTGAGGAAACCCAATCACAAAAGAACACACATGGTATGCCCTCACCGGTAAGTGGCTGTTAACCCAAAAGCTTGGAATACCCAAGATACAATTCACAGATCGTATGAAGCTCAAGAAAAAGAAACATCAAAATGTGGATGCTTCAGTCCTTCTTTGATGGGGGAACAACATACTCATGGAAGGTAGAAGGTTGGAGGGACTTGTGAGGAAGAGATAAGGGGGGAGGGGAAAGATCAGGTACGGGAGGAGATGGGGATGATATACACAGGGTCAGGAATTTGAACAGAGGCATGTAGTAATGGGGGTGGGGAACTGGTGGTATCCACCAGCAAGTCCCAGATGCCAAGAAAGCAAGAGGCTCCCAGGACCCAACAGGGATGAGATTAGCTGAAATGTCCAACAAAGGGGAGAGAGAACCTGTAGAGAGCATATTCAGAGGTTAGGCAAGGCCCCTGGTTTGGGGATGGGGCCACCCGCTCATCTCCAAATTTTTAAACCAGAATTGTTCCTGTCCAAAGGAAATACAGAGAAAAAGTATGGAGTAGAGATTGAAGGAAAGGCCATTCAGAGACTGCCCCATCTGGAGATCCATCCACATACAAACACCAAACCCAGACACTATTGCAGATGTCAAGAAGTGCTTCCTGCCAGGAACCTGTTATAGCTGTCTCCTGAGAGGCTCTTCTAGAGCCTGATAAACACATGGATAAATGCTTGCAGCCAACTATTGGACTGAACACAGGGACCCCAATGG
Source organism: Rattus rattus (assembly GCF_011064425.1). NCBI lineage: Eukaryota > Metazoa > Chordata > Mammalia > Rodentia > Muridae > Rattus > Rattus rattus. Next base: position 147,180,254 of record NC_046157.1, read on the forward strand.
AGGAGTTAGAGAAAGGGCTGAAGGAGCTGAAGGGGCTAACAGCCCCATAGGAAGAACAACAATATCAACCAACCAGACCCCCCAGAGCTCCCAGGGACTAAACCACCAACCAAAGAGTACACATGGAGCAACCCATGGTCCCAGCTGCATATGTAGCAGAGGATGGCCTTGTTGGGCATCAATGGGAGGAGAAGCCCTTGGTCCTGTGAAGGTTTGATACCCCAAGTGTAGGGGAATGCTGGGGTGGGGAGGTGGGAGTGGGTGGGTCAGTGAGTGGGGGAGCACCCTCATAGAAGCAGGGTAAGGGGGTTTCAGGAGGAAAAACTGAGAAGGGATAACATTTGAAATGTAAGAAACTAAAATATCCAATTAATTAAAATAATAATAGTATTGTGGAGTTTTTAGGGTCTTTGTATTTTCCTAGGTAGATTTGAATTGTATATGGCCAAAGTGACTTAATATGTGATACAGCTATTATTAACATTGGAACAGAGATAAAGTGAGTGCAGAAAGCAACTGCTGTGTTTGCCTGTGACTTCCTCTTCATCCCTAGAGATCCTGCATGGCTATCACAAGTTCTTGTTTTATAAATACTTATGAAGGGCCCTTCTTTACCCAACAACTATCCAATGAAATAATGCCTACCCCACCATTATCCAATGGGATAATACCTACCCCACCACTATCCAATGGGATAATATCTGCCCTGCTGCCTTACAGAAGAAGTCTCTGAAGTTTAGAGGTTTTCATAGAACACTATAAAAATTGTGCTGGGTAAACTGAAAAGGAAATCTTGACTTTGACTCCTGAAATGCAAGTGCCAGGGCTAATTAGGTGTATACAGAACTCGTTTTCTTCCCTGGGTTGCTCTGAAGTTGAAGTTGAGAGCCGATCTTGGTGAACTTCCAGTTGCTGTAACAGAATACTGAAGAAATCTAAAAGAAGGCCAAAATTATTCTGGATCACAGTTTCAGAGATTGCCATTTGACTCCAGTGGTCCTGGGCCCCCTGGGATGTCACAGTAGGGAGCGTACAGTGGAACCTTATGGCAGACAAGAGAGAGATAGAGGCAGAGACAAGGGCCTTCAGAGGCATGCCCCGATGACCCAATTTCTCCACCCATTTCCCACCTTACTAACAGCCTGTTCAGCTATGAGCCCGTCGATGATTCATTCACCGATGCCCTTCATGACCACGGCATCCCTCAGCAGCACCAGTGGCCAGGAATCAAGCCTTTACCATAGGAACCCATTTGAAGGAAACTTGATTACCAAATCATAGCAGCATCCCAAGCCATCATTTGAGGAACTCCTGACTGAATAGGAAATATATTTAAGATCCACCATCAGTACCTCTAATCCATATACATCTCTTCCCTTGTAATAAGTTGCAAGAATAAATAACAAAGAAATCTTTACACATTTACTCAGTATACACTGGCTCCACTCACTGAGCCCTAAGAGATAACCTCTGCTCTTCTATACCTCATGCCTCACATGAGATTGCTGCAAAGAAAGGCTTTCCAACTACACTAACATTGAAAGTGTAAAAACAATTTATATTTCAACTTTCTGAGCATTTCAAAATATTAAAGAAGAGAACATTGTCTCTTTAAGTGTAACTGTGTGGACAGACTGCATTAACAGATTCCCGAAAATTCTCAGCTGCTACCTGTAAATACCACTTTCCACTTTCCTCTACAAGAAAGCTACGTTTGCTTTTCTCCTTGAGATAGAAGTCATAGAGTGTTCTACTCCATCCGGTCCCTTTTTCTGGCCACTCCTTTACTGGTATCAATCTTTCCCCACCACCATCCAGGGCAAACCTCAAGGTTACTAAGACTTCCTTATCTCTGTACCACTCCACCCTCTGAGCAGCAGGTACAGAGGGAAACACGCTACCTGAGATTCTCCTGAGATCTGAAGCCCATGGCTCATGTAAGCACCAGCGTCTCTCCAGAGAACCTGGTAGCCAGCCCCAAAGGAAGTCCTGCCTTAATCTACAGCACCACGTTGGGGAAGATGCTATGAAAGGAACACCAGACAAAAGTGTGGCTGGGAAACTGTACATCTAGGGAGGTTCCATCTGCCTAGATGGAGGGGACATGTACAAGATGTCTTTTCTATGCTTCTGGCTTGGAACAGAATTGCCCATTATCTCTAAAAATCTCATCATTTGAAGTGTTCCTGTCATCAGGTTCAAGTTTATCAAAACTGAAGGCTATCTCCCAAGATAGCCCTGGACCAAAGCAGAATCATACTCTCCTCAAAGAGCCCTGAAAAGCAGCCTCAGGCAAGAAAAGCATGGTGCACCTAAAGAGAGCTGAAGAAAATTGGCAAACAGCAACAAAAGAAGCTTACACTATAATTTGGTGTTTGTGACCACGTAGAAGTTGAGGTTGGATAGACAGGTGTCTGGCCTGTTGAGTCTACCCTTGGCCAATGTGCTTCACAAACCAGGTCAGGCCCCCTTGCCAGGAGAAGCCCCCTTCCCAGACTGTTCGCCGGAAGCAAAACCCCGGTCCCAGCTTGTCCACCGGAAGCAGAAAGGATCACCTTCCAGCTGGGTAGTTTAAACAAAGGCCCCACCTGTGAGCTACTCATTCTTCCTGTTGAGCAGGTCACCATTTGTCCTCTGTTTCTGAGGGCTAGACAGTCTTGTCAACTCTCCAGTCCCCAGATTCTCCTCTGCCTCCTCCTCTGTGTCCCTGAGGTCTGTTCTTTTTCATGGATATTTTTCTCTCTATCACTCACATCCGATCCTTTGTGGGAAACCAGTTTTGTGTTGATTTTCACTGGCACCTTCTTCTACTATTGTTTTTTCTCCTCTAGATGTCCAATTTTTTGTTTATTGTTATAGTTTGGCTGAGTGAGGCCCTTTGTTTCTTTTTTTCACATTTTCTACTAGATAAACCCAAATCCAGATAAATCCATATTATTCAACCCCAGAACTATCCTAGGCAAAACGCTAAAACCTCATGAAAGCAATGAGAGAGAAGAGGCCCTTTTGGTCCTAATGATGTGGAGGCCATGGATTCCCATCAGAAGTTAAGGAGATAAGTAGCCTAAACAACTTTGTTTTTAGGTGTTGAAAGAAAAACCCTGTACATACAGAATTCTATAGCCAATGGAAATAGAGAACTGAAACTGAGTATAAAGGGAATAACAATCAAAATGTAAATAAGAAATACTCAAGTTAATAAAGATAAAAAAAAAAAGAAAAAACTTTCCAGACAAAGAAAAGTTAGGAAGGATTTAACTTCCTTTAAAGTTTGTTACAAGGAATCCTCTGGATAGAGAGGACATGATGCCAGGTGGAAATCTGAAGATCAGGGTGAAGGGAAAGAACAGAGAGGATATTTTGATAAATATCACAAATTCTTCTTATATTGCATTTTATAAAATTTTTACTTATTCTTTGTGAGTTGCACATCTTGAACTCCAGTCCTTTTCACATCCCTGTCCCCTCATACCCTCCCTTTGCCCTTGCAACCTCTCCATTGAAATAAAAAGCGCACACAACAACAACAAAAGCATAGAAACATCTCATTGTAGAAGCTGCAGCATATCAGTGTGCCCATAATATATTCCTCTGTCTACGCATCTTCACTTGCAAACGTTCATTGCAATGAGTCTGGTTTGAGATCTCTGGCTTCTGTGACACCATCAATACTGGATCCTCATCAGGGCTCCTTCTGGTTATCTTGTTGCCGTGTGTCATGGAAATCCTGCAGCTTTGGATCAGCAAGACTGGCCCTATCATGCATCCCAACTGTTTGAAAATGATACAGATGTTGGGGTGGGCCAACTCAGAGCCCTGGATCTGGTCCTGGGTGGTTCCTGAGATGTTCCACTGCTCTGGCTTGACTACCCAATTCCTCCAACGACAAGAGGCAGGATCGGCTCTCCTGCTTCCATGCCCTTGAGGCCAGCTCACCCACACTGAAGCCTCCGAGGCTAGCCCCACTATGTTGCCCAGGTGAGGTGCAAGGCCAGTTCTGCCAGGTGCCACAGCCAGTGAAGGGTAAGGGCCAGCTCTCCCACTTTCATGCCCTGGAGGCCAGCTTCCCCTACCACCACCACCACAGGTGGGAATGGGGAGAGCATCTCCAACACACACACACACACACACACACACACACACACACACACACACACACACACTACCTCATGGGAGATGGGTGGTGGGGGCCACTCTCCCTTGTTCACCTCCTGGGGCTGACTTACCCACACTCTATCACCAGAGCTAGCTCTACTCTGCCCCTCAGAGGAGGTGCTGAGCCCACTCTTGAGTGCTTCTGGTGAGAGGTAAGGTTAGCCAGTCAGTGAAGGGTGGGGCCGGTTCTGAACAACCCCTAGGCAGTCCCCAGAAGCTGCCATGTCCATAGATGTTCCCATGTTCGCTAGTGGTAAAATGAGTCACAGATATCAATACTGACCTCTGTCGCTGCATACTTGTGGACCCAGACATGGCCCTCAGTGGCAGGGCTGACCACTCACAGTAGACTATTTCTCTTCACCCTCAGGTCTCCAATTCCATCTCTCTTTATAACGTCTAAGCTGTTCTACTTCTCTTTCTCTCATATCTGACCACCACATACTGGACACTACAGTAGCTCCCACTACAGGCTGACCACACAGCTGGCAGACCCCTCTCTGACAACCTCTGGCAATCAGGTGTCTATGGCTTACGTGTGCCATGTGCAGGATGGCAAGTCTTTGGGTGGTCTCTGTCTTCCTCCTTACATGATTCACTGCAGGGTAGTAGGATGGACTCTGTATATCTATGACCTCCCTATGCAGTGGGATGGAGGGCAGGTCTGTGGGCATCTTTCCCCTCCTTCCCCAGTGGCATTGCTGCATGGTATCATAAGTGGAACACGGGTCTCTGTCTTCCTCCTACTGAGTTGTGCTGCCTAGATTTTATTTGATTTGATTTCTATGTATCCTAGGCATAAAACAGCATTGACCACCAAGCTAAGCAACAAGCTAGGAAAAACTGCTATCTGTTCTGCCCCTGACTGATATAAGAACAATACCATCAACAAGGTGTTTCTTTGGCCATTGCCAGGGGGTTCTATTGCAATATATAATATACAATTAATATACAATATTAAAACTCAAACAAAAGCCATTGCCTGGGGTGGGTTTCAGTGTGTGACAATGTAAAACAGAAAATGATTTCAGCACAAATAGGGAAAGGGATGACATATTCCACTTGAAAGGGTGAAAGACTGAGTCAAAGTATGCATGCATGCTTGTGTGTATATATACACACTGGTATATTATATGTATGCATAGTGATTTAGAATAACCATGAGCCATCCCTCCCCTTACAAAGGGTTATAGCAAAAATGCAATGGGTACAGTAAAATGCACCAGTTCAGATAGCTCCAGCGAGCCCTGGTTTCTCAGAAGTGTTTCCCACTGTCCAGCCTTTCAGAAACAGTGGGATGATGACCTACATCCCTCAGTTTCTATCTACAAATTCCAACCTCTCCCTGCCTCCCTACCACACAGCCAGTGTTCGGTGGCTGGACACAATCTGTTGTGGTGGTTATTGTTGTTGTCTGAATTAATTCCAATAGCATCAGATGACTTGTCTGGGGCCCCTGAGACAACACCAACACTGAGTATGAGTATGTATTATGTTTTGTGTACAAAAACTCTTCCCAATAAGCGTTACTATCTTGTTTTAAAGAAAACAGGATTGAGATTCAGAAGACATACATGGTCACTGTAGATCTGAATTTGAACACAGACTTATACAACCTCGAAAACAGTGTTCATACTATGGTGTCTGTACTTCCTCCTATCCTAACAATTAACCTTGGGGAGAAAAGGAAGAGTGATTATTATGTATGAGCTCTGCATAGTGTATGCCTGTCTCTCTTTAAGCTAGAAAGAAATATTACTAGTCATAAAGAAAATGAAATGAGCCCAAGGGAAGTTGTGGATTCTTCCACTAGATAATGTTAAGCAAAAAAAAAAAAAAGAAAAAAAGAAAAAGAAAAAAAGTCATTGTTTAGCTTCAGGCTTCCTGAATATGGAGGAGGAAAAGAATGGTTCTCCACCACCACCAACCATTTTTAGTCCAATAATCCCAGTGAACTTTCTCCCAACTCAATACCTGTCTCCATTCTGTGGGACTGACAGACTTGCTGAATACTAGGTGCAAACATCTGGAAAGCAGATGCTTGATTTTGCGAGTGCCAGAGGACAGGCAGCTGAGCTGCACAGCTGCGGGGACAAGGGAGGAAATGTCTCATATTGATATAGCACCTTCCACTCTCCCCAAGCCCCCTCAACAGGGAAGTGATGGGGGTGGGCAGGAGGTGACTGGAGGGCCATCAGCTATGGAACAGCTGCACAGGGGAGCGAGGGATCTTTCACAAGGAGGGCAGGAAGTGAAACACAGAGTGCAGGCAGCCTCAGAGAGAGGACTGGGAGAAGTAGAGGGGGAAGAAGCTAAGCACTCACCCCCCATCCCACCTGTCTAAGGAAGTCCTGGTTAAAATCAGAGACCTGTAACTGCTATTTCTCCTGGGGAAGACGAGGGAGGTAGAGAAAAGGGCATTTGTCAGTAATTTGAAATGAAGTATCATTCATTCGCATAGGCTTGACTGCTCTTCCACCCCATTCCCTGCTCCTACCTGAAGCTAGATTTGCCCATCTGTGCTGGTGGCCTAGGTGTGCATTTCCTTCAGAGCCCTTTGGCTTTCACATCATGTCCTCAAAAGACCTGGAGGCAAGGGTATCTTGCACTGTCGGTGGGAGCTTCTCCTGCAGGTATACCAACACAGAACACACTCTGATCATAAGTCATGAGTCAATCCACATCATCTTAGATACCCCAAGAGCAAGTCTTCACAGTCCCCTCAGGTACAGTGTCACACCTTTAAGGCCAGTCTCCCTAGGTCCCTCACCACTGTTCCCTGAACGACGAGCTTCCTCTGTGAACACCATCATGTCACTCCCTCAGCATGGTCCTAGAGTTGTCTTAATGTTTCTCTTCCTCTTCTTTCTCCCATTCCAAGACAGGCAGAGTCTCCTGGTAAGTTTAGGCTTTTAGAAATAACAGCAACAGTTGAGAAGATGCTCAGTTGGTAGTCTGTTCATCTTGCTGTCTTGCAAACAGGAGGACCTAAGTTCGATCCTTAGAACACAGGCAGAGGAAAGGGGATTGGGGGAAGATCAGTATGGTTTGTTTGTAATCCCAGTTCGGGAGAGACAGACACAGAAGAAATGCTGGGGTCTCCTAGGCAGCTAGCCTGGCCAAACAGACACATTGCTGAGCAGTGAGAGACCCTGTCTCAAAAATAAGGTGGAGAGCATGAATGACACAGGAGATTGACCTCCGGCCTCTACACAGGTATATACTTATCTACACACACACATAGAGAGTCAGGTTTTAATTTCGATCCTCCATCCCATCCTTGTGCATAGTAAAGAAGAAAATAGGATACATATCCACTAGTCCTTTGTATGCTTTACATCATCTTAGCAATTTGCAAATGTTCCTATTTTTTATTTTTGAGATTATAATAGAATTAAAATATTAATCCCTTTCCTCCCTCCAAGCCCTCCAATATAGCCCTTTTCTCTCTCTCCTTCAAATTCATAGTCACTTTTCTTCATTAGTTGCAATTGCATGCAGTGTGTGTGTGTGTGTGTGTGTGTGTGTGTGTGTGTAGTTATATATTCCTGAATACTACTTGCTCAGTCTATGTAACGTTAACTTGTATGCAGGTTTTCAGGGTTCACCATTTGGTACTGGATAATCAATTGGTGTGTTCTTCCCTGGAGAAAACTGTTTCTTCACGCTCAGCATTCCTTAGTTGCATTTAGTTCTTTGTGTAGCTTTGAAAGTTAATAGTTTTCCATGTCCACTTTGGTCTGTCCATTGGTATCATCCTTGTTCAGTTCATAATGGGCAATCATGCTGATAAGACTTTACATGTATAGCGCCTGACATTCCTAGCCAACACAATCTCACAGCAAAAGCCCTTATCCTATAGATCTGACAGTCATTCTGCCCACCTCTTAGCAAAGTGAATTCTGCTTCAAAAAAGTAACCTGAAAGTGACCAAGTTTTAAAGAAGTAAAACTAGGACACTTTAAGAAGGAAGGGGAGGTTTATAGAAGTTGAAATCATCAGCAAATGGTGTGTTCATGTTTAATTATGTTAAAAAAACAAACTTGCCTTTCTAAACATCTGAATTGAATAATGTTTTTGTCTGGGACATGTGTTCCTTACCAGCTAATCAGATAAAACCATGCCCTCTGGAATCAAAACAGAACATTTCCCCAGTTGAAGGGAGAGAAAGAAAATAGACGTCATAGAGATTCCAAGTAGAACCATCAGATACCAAAACCTTTTCCATAGTGAAATGTAAAACTTATATATCACCATCCCAGATCACTCTCAAAAATTTCCTCCCTAAATTTCTTGGCCTGTTTACCACAACATAATTTGATCAAGATCCTTACTCTTCACCCTGACCAAAATAACTCCTGGTCTTATATTCTCTGCCTGTCTTAGTCTGTGCTTATCATAACAAATTACCTGAGACTGAGTACTTTATAGCGAAAAGGTTTTTTAAAAAAAAGGAGCTAGTAGCATGGAATAGGGAGCTCCAGCTCAGAGTCTCCTGAATGAATATGATACCACAACCCAAAAATGTTAAATATGCATTCTCATGCAATCACATGCTAAGTCAGAAGAGAATAATATTAGCAAAGAAGGATCCATACCTTCGAATCCTGACTCTATTGCCAGAGATTTTCTACTTAGAGAAATTTATTGAACCTTCTCCTGCCTCTATTTTATTAAACCAGTATCTTTGTAGAGATGGGAATAAAGACACCATTGGTAGAACCAAGGATAGAAAGGAGATCTATGCTATGTCTCTCCTCCCTGCTCCTCACCTTAGTTATTTTTCTTTGCTACAACAGAATACTCAACACAAGCAACTTAAGGAAGAAATTGTTTGACTTCTGGTTTAAGAAAATACAGCCCATCATGCTAGAGAAGCCATGGTAGAGTTCATGGCCACAGAAGCACATGGCTGGAACTTCTTAACTTTCCATAGTCCAGGAAATAGAGCTTAGACTGGAAACAGGCCCACTTCTCAAGGAGCTATTTCCTCCAACTAGAACCCTCCTCCTAAAAGTCCCAAAACAGCATTAAGATCCAGGGACAAGGGCTCAAACACAAGAGAGTGTTTCCTATCTCACTTTCTGTTACTTTTCTTGTATAACCTGAGATTAACCAAGGGGTTGCACAGTACCCTAGGCTCTCCTCCATCAATTAGATCTTGTTCAACTATATTCATTGTTGCTCTAGTTATAATAACCAGAAATTAGAAACAACCTAAATGTCCTTCAACAGAAGACTGGATAAAGATAATGTGGTATGTTTACAAAATGGAATATTACTTGGCTGTTCAAAAAAAAAAAAGATGGCATCCTGAAATTTGCAGGCAAATGGATGGAACTAGAAAAAAATCATTCTGGGTGAGGTAACCCAAATCCAGAAAGATAAATATACTATGAATATTCTATGTATTTGCTTATATGTGGACATCAGACATTAAATAAATGATAACTAATCTACAATACATAGACCTAAAGAGATTGGGTATAGAGGAAGGAACTAGGGAAGACACATGGATCTCTCTTAGAAGTGGAAATAGATTTTATGAGTAAATTGGGGGCACAGTTGGGATGGCGATGGGAGAATTAGATGGGAAAAAGAGATTGAGGGAGGGAATGCAGGAGGGACAGGTAGAATTGAGGGCATTTGAGGTGTGGTATGGATGGATAACCAGTGAGTTTAAACTCTTAAAATATATGAACATGTTCCTAATGAAGTCTCCAAATAATGGGGGAGACAGAGTCCCAACTGGCCATCTCTTGTCAACAAACAAAGACTCTAGTACTGGGACTAGGTTACATCCAATTGACTTGTTGGCCAAAGAGGTCCCCAAACAACCCAAACTGTTGCCAACACAATAGATTACTCTCCCTGATTGACAGCAAGGCCCCTTTGCTGAAGAAGACATCACCCACACAACTCACTGAACATAAAGAAGTTGAGCTGGTGCCTACATAGAGCCTTCACGGCTGTTGTTCTAATGTTTTTGGTATGGGAAGGTACTCTGCAGACTAACAAAAGAGAAATGTAAGCACCAACCTAGCCACAAACCCTGTGGTCTACCATGTTGCCCTACCTGCAAAATATGCTAGGGCATTGGTGACACAAAACTCACGATAGTAACCAATCAATGTCTAATTTGACTTATGGACCACGCCATAAAATGGAACCCACACCTGACATTGCTTGAGTGACTTAGAACCAGTGACTAGATAGCCCAGAGACCTAGGGTAAAACCAAATACTACTGCTTTTAAAAAAAAAAATAAAAATTAGTGATAAAATGATTCCTAATAATATTCTGCTATACTCATAGCCAGTGTCTTTTTCAGCTATCACCAGAGAAGCTTCCTCCTGTAGCCGATGAGAACAAATACAGAGACCCAACTCCAGACCCTGAGAAACAGCTCCAAATGGTGGAGTCATCCAATCCCTCCCTTCAGAGTTTAAGGAACCCTTGAAAAGATGATGTGGAAAAAGTGTGAGAGCCAAGGGTAACGAAGGACACCAGGAAAATAAGTCCATGCAAAGCAACTGAGAAAACCTCACATGACCTCACAGAGATTGAAGCAGCAATCACAGGGCCTGCACAGGTCTGCACCACATCCTCTACATCTGTATTATAACTTTCAGGGTAGTGTTTTTATGGGACTTCTGAGTGTGTGAACAAGTAAGTCTCTGATTCTTGTACCTGCTCTTTCCCTTCTGTTGGTTTACCTTGTCCAACTTAATGTGATGGTTTTTGTTTTATCTTATTTTAATTTAATTTAATTTTACTTTGCTATGTTTTGTCGTTATCTCTTAGAAGCCTATCCTTTTCCAATGAGAGACAGAAAGAGAGTGGACCTGGCTGGGAAGTAAGGTGGGGAGGAACTGGGAGGAGTAGAGGAAGGAAGTGTAATCAGGATATATTGTACAAGAAAAGAATCTATTTTCTCAATAAAAGGGGGGAAATGAACAAGGAAAATGTATTAAGACATACCCACAGGTCAGTCTGATGGATAAATGAATAGTCTGTTTTACTAGACCTTTAAAATGACTCTGATGTGTAGTCCTACATTATCCTTAGTGTTGCCAATAGAATTGAGCCTTGGTTGCCTTTAGTACCTGCCCCATTAACACATAGTCTGCAAGATTCTATTCTCTGAGATACACATATATATGCACTTCTATTCTTGATCCCTAGGATCACCTCTCAAATAAAGCTCTCAAAAATAAAATCTGGTCTCACAGCTGGCTTTGGGAGGGGTTCAGCCTAACAGAGAGTATGTCTTCTATTACAATTTGATGATAATGGGCCTAATATATATTTAACAACTACCATAGAAGTACTGTGTTAGGTACTTTTTATACATTGTCTTATTGTTCCTGCTATGTTGGTGCTACTGGCAACTACATCAATCATGTCCCAAAAGGAGGCTCAAGAGGTTAATCAGGTTTCCCAAAGGTGCTCAACTAGAAAACAAATGGCAGAGGTATTTGATATGAAATATTAATTAGCCCTAAAAGGTATGTGATTGGCTGTCTTAAGGTGTTCAAATGAGCAGTTAGAATAATGGATGAATGTGGAGCTAGAAGAGCTCTGATGCCAGTGTAAGAGAGACTTATGGGAAGAGATGCAAATCCTAACGATCTTTGACCCTGATTTCCCATCATACCACCTCTCTGAGCATGAGTCTAAGCACAATTCAATACCCAAACATTCCTCTTACCCTGTCTGTTTCTACCCTGCTTTCCTTGCGAACTTAACGTCCAGTCTCACACTAATAAAATTTGCTAGAAAGAGAGAAGGAGCCAAAAGGAGAGGAGGAATCAGAAGACTGAAGAAAATGTCCATTTCTCTCTCCTTTCTTTGCCTCCCACTGCCTGAGTTCTTTCTGCCTGCCCTCCATGCTGTGACAAACTCCTGGGACCATAGGCTGGCTCCCCATGTGGAAGTTGCTGGAAATGCTGTAAGGTTGGGAACTCTGACAGAGTTTGCTCTGCAGTGAATCCAGATGGCCCTTCATGGAGCAGGGTTAGCAGGCGAGGAGGGCTGCCTCCTCCCCAGATCCAACACACCACAGGAGAAGTCCAAGTGAGAAACAGCCATCTGGAAACAGCCCCTCCTGAGCCAGACCAGGAAGGGAGTGTGGTCTCAAAGGGCCAGATGTTCTGAAAGTTGGAGCTCTACTGGGCCATCCAGTGTGTGTGTGTGTGTGTGTGTGTGTGTGTGTGTGTGTGTGTGTGTGTGTGTGTGTGTGTGTGTGTGTGTGTGTGTGTGTGTCCGCCCTGCGTGAAGCATGAAGACACTTTCCTTTTACTGAAGGGATTCTGACAGTCTCAAAAAAAAAAAAAAATGCTTCTATGGGTCCATGAGGCTAAGTCACTTCATGTGTCTACTGTCTTCTCCCTGTAGAACCTAGAGAGACAAAGCCCTGTTATGGCCTGTGAACCCCCATGGAGAAAGGAAGAAAAGAGGAAAAGAGGCATCGAAGCAGCCAAATTAACCTCTGTTGAGTACCGGAGGTGTATTTGGTATGCCACACCTCTGCTGGTACACAGCATGATCTGGTACTTGGGCTGAGCTATTCTACTTTCCCATCAGAAAAGAAGTTGAGTTCAATCGGTTCTGAAGGTTAGGGAAGACCAGATGTCAGGAAACGAAGATGAATTTTACCCCTCAAGCTGAGCCCAAAGAGATACCATGTTTATTGCTCTTGTTTGGCCTCTGTCCTATTTGGAGCTGCTGCCTAGATAATGACCGAGAAACAGACGAGGGTCATGGTCACTAAGATGTTCAAAGCCAGCCACTTCCTCTAAAGGAGAGTAGTTCTATCCTTCTGGGTATGTTACACAGGAGCTATGCTGACATAAACAATGTCTCCCCTGTCCCAAACTGGCACCATTTGCTTCTATACTTTTTGCCTTCTTGACTCTCTTCCTGCCATCTACAATTTGTAGAACAAATCATATCTTTCCCTCACATAGGAATCCTTCATTATGTTGGGCCATTTCTTTCTCCACTGGAAACTCACTGTTTGGTTATTGTCCTAGTTAAAGTGTGTCTCCCCAAACTGAACATGCTGCTTCTGAAACTGCATCCCTTCCTGTTATCCAAAGAGCTTAAGCAGGGCTTCCTATTATGTCATGATGAGGACAGGCACATACACAAATGTCTGGCAGTCCAGAGCTAGGACTGTGGGTGACCATAGAGTCCCCCAGGGGATGCTGCACGTCATCCACATCACTCCAGTGGCTTCCACCCCTCACCTTCCTCCTCTTCAAGGATGACTTTTCTGGAGATGTTCTATGGGCCCTCATGCTGGATGGCCACCCCACAGCCTGGGAGGATTCTATTTCCAGCCACCTCTCTTGCACAAGTGGAGATCCGGCCAGCCCACTGGATTCTTGGGATGGGAAGCTCTGGGAGAGGCCAGATTGTTATCACCGTCAGATACAATTTCCTCCCCCGACACTGCCCTCTGCCAGCCCGCAGTGTCCATCTGTCTTGGAAACAGTAAGGTCCCGGCTGAGTATTTTTAGACAGGGCCTTTGTTGGTCTGGAGTTACTTCCCACTAGAGCTGTCAGCTCTATCCACTCTTCTCTTCTTGGTCTGTGGTAAGATCTCTGATGATCTGTAAAGCACATGCAGGGCTGAACGTCCATTAGAATGGCGGAGGTGCTGCCTGACCTCCCTCCTCACCTCCTCCTGTAAGGGTGGCTTTTCCTGTTTTGACTTGCTTCAGGTGTCTTGTTTTGTCTTCGTTTCCTGGTCTCTTATTTTTTTTTTTAATGTCCTGTCAGTATTTTGAAAAAAAAAAAAAAGAGAGAATAATGTGCCACTTCTCCCAATCCTCAAAAACAAAACAAACCTTATTTAAAGATTTCCTGCAGCGTGGGAAGTTGCGCAGTTTGTTTATGACAGTTAGGTATGGGGAGGAGAAATAACAAGGAAGGCAAGGAAAAGAAACATGGAAAACAAACATATTAGGTAAGTGTGGGGAGGAGAAATGACAAGGAAGCAAGGAAAACAAACATATCTCAACGGTAGCGCTAATGCTCATCTATAGGTCACTAGGGACCACTAAGTCCAATCATTGTTTTACAAGTTAGGAAACTGAGGCACTATGAAAAGAACAAAAATCAAGGCTCGTCAAGTAAGACCAGGCACACCACACTCATACAGAGTAAATTGAGGCATCACAAACACCAGCTCCTTGCCTATGGAGCCAACACATGAGACTGAAGGCTTATGGGAAATGACAGGAACTTGAGAAGAAAGGTCCTCAGGAAGAGGAGATGGATGTGTTCTGGGTAGAAGGAGTGGTATTGGGGCCTGGAAACCTGCGATACTAGGTGCATGAAACTAGGCAGGATAAAGAAGGGAAAGATTAGGCTAAAGAGGGGAAACCCCTACAAGGAGAGGAGCCCTTAGGAAGAGACAAGACAAAGGTCATGAGGAGACTAGAGTTATCTACTGCTTGTCAGAGTACTTCAAAACTCAGCCTTGCCTTATCTGGAGCTGAGAAAATGCTTTAAATAGACACTCAGCAGACTGTGACCTGTGTCATTTGGCCAAATAGCTTTGGGAGTGGATTTTTAATGTCCTGATGGAAAACAAGCTATGATATATGCCTGGTTCCTGACTATTTTTGGTTGATTTAAATTGTGAAAATCTTGACTTTCAAGTCCACGTGAATGGATGCTCTGGACAAAAACATTGAGCAAGGATCTGGCCCCAGGAGACTGGGAATCTTACCCTACTTGGCTACAAACCCACAGCAGGACACTGGGGGAAGCTTTCAGCTTTCAGGCCTCAGTTTCCTCTCAAAGAGTACAAGATGTGCTTTATAATTTTTTAAGTTCTTTCATTCTTAACATTGTCTCTGATTTAGTCAAGATCTGATAGCAAGGTAGGCCAGAGGCCCTATCTTTCAGGTAGCCATTTGAAGTTGTTATTTTCTCACATTCATGGAAATGAGTATAATCTTCCATGGAGTGTATGAACTCAAACAGCCTAGATTCAAAACCTCCCTCTACTACAGACTAGTTCAAGAGCCTGGACAAATCACTGAATCTCTCTGTGCCCTGTTTCCTCACTGTTAACTGGCAATGATAACAGTATACACTTCAGAAGTCATGAGCATTTCATGAACTAATAATCTCAAACTCTTACAACTCAACATAATAAGTGATATTATTATCATATTTTCCCTGCTTCTACTAAAGTCACATCAGATATTCTGATGCCATACTCGGGGAGACCAGGAACTAAGGGATAGATAATAATCTATCATCAGGAAATGGAGAGCAGCAATCAGGTAGTTTAAAAATGGAAAGGGGGTGTGGGGTGGTACTAGCTCTTACTTTTGCCCCCACTTCCCGTTGAGTATTTGAGAACTTGCATTGTAAGCTCCTTTCAACTCTTCTGAGTCAGCAGGCCTGTGGGACCACACTAGACAGGAGAGCATCTCACTTAGTAGAGTCAATTGAACAGAGAACTTGGGAGACTTGGGTTCCACATCCAACATGAGTCTCTGGACCACTAATTATTAACTCCATTCTTTAGCATATATGCCAACCAGAAAAAGGGATGTAGAGGCCCCTGGAGTTTCTACTACTTCATACCTGCCCCAGGTCAAGTTCTTTCTCTGAAACATTATAGGAGTATTTCTAAGCATGTAGCAGAAGTTTGACCACATGAAAAAAAACATATGAAGTTTCCATATTTCCCAGCATTTTGATCTGGATACTCAAGCTATGACAAAAGCTGGAGAGAGGTCATCTAGGCATCCACTTAGAGCCAATAGAGCCATTTCTCCTTGGCCCTTTTCCAAAGGCCACAAAGAAGAGCACTGACCATTTCCTCCAAGAATTCTACCAAGTGAACTGTTACCCAATCAATGGCTGCCCATCTAGCTACACATCCTCAGAAATGGCACTTATGAAAATGTTGACTTGTGGATTTACCCTGAACCCACCAAATCAAAGCTTCCACTAACAGAACCCTGGATTCTATAACAAGGCCCCTTAGGTAATACTGTCATAAAATGCTCTTTAAAAATTCAGTGCCAAAGAATAAGAATGTGTATGGACAGCCTCTCTCTCCGAAAGCAGTCAGCCTGGTAAGCTAAGCCCTAACTTCCATGCAGAGGATCCCTGATGCAGGTTATGAGTCAAGTAGAAACAAAAATATTTCTCCTGTACCTGTTTCTCCAGAATGAGGTGTGTAGGAAAGGGATGAGAGATGGGAAGATAGATTCCCATACAAATACTTAAAATACAATTCTGTGGTTGAAGCATAATGAGGATGGGTAGATATGAGAGGCATGAGAGAAGGTATAGTCCAGAGTCTAGTCTTTGGAAATATATATATGCCTAGATTTGAACCTTATCTCTACCACTGACCATCTGAGTCTTGTGTACCTCTTCTCAGCTTCTTATTTTGCAAAGTTCATGGCATACTCATGAAACCAAGCCAAGTTACCTGACCTGGAGCCAAGCCTAACACACACTAGACACTTGGTGACTGCCAGCTCTCGGTCTTTGTGTTTTACTGATGAAATTGTCTGCCAGGATGCCGCAGAGACAAAAATTATCTTATCAGAAACTATTGTTAACTATGGTTGTCAAGGTGAATAATATATTAATCTAGATGTCTCAGAAAAGAAGATTGTGTTTTATATCCTATTGTTGAGCTGAAAAAAGATTCCATCCTCTGGGGGCCTTGAGGGCTATTTGTTTTGGCCCTTCAGAGAGTTCTGGACCCCTTGGAGCAGGATTCCCTTAGAAACAGAATGCCTTGCTCTCCTGATGATGGTATGGCCCTCCAGGTTCTTCCTCCCCAGGAGAGGGGTCTCACATGGTCTGGGATGGAGGCCAGAATCTCCTCTCTTAGAGACGTCAGCCCAAGATGCGAGGACAAATGGCCTTATTTGTTCATTCTCTGGCAACTGAGTTTCTACTGTTAGAAAGTTCTTTCCCACGCATGAATCCACAGCTGGCTCACTCTCCTGAAAAAACTGGGGTTGGAAGGTCATCAGCAATGACAGTGATCCTATCTGCATGGCTCTGTCCCACAACTCAGAATATTTGCTGACATATCACTTTCTCTGAGATATCATCTGACCACCCTCTCAACCTCACAATCTGCTCAGACCCCCACCCTCCATTCTTCTCATGTGCAGCAGCCATGATGATGCTTCCTGCAGCTTTTCAGCCCCAAGCAGTGTGATTGGTCAACAACCTCAGATGCTGCTCTCGGCATCAGTCACTGTAGTTAAGAAGACAACACACTTACCACACGTTGCTCTAAGCCAACCAATAATAGAGTATATCAAGAAGACTTGAGGCTCCTAGCCCCCACCCTACACCATCTCTCGTACACTAAATCCTTCACTTGTTTTGTTCATCTGTATTTTCCACCTCAACCCAAAGGCAGAACTTTCTAAAACTGTATCATTCATTAGTGAATTTCAGGCACCTGAAAAATAACACACAACAATTATTTCTGAAATAACCAATGTCTGTCTTACAAATGGAAAAATGGGGCATGGAGAGGTCACATGATTCTCTTAGGTAGCTCAGTCAGTAAGTGGTATTATGAATGGGATCTGCCCTTCCTAACCCGATGCCTCCTCTTTCTTGTCTCTCATCAGTACTACCTCTCCTTTGATCTTTGTTATCCATTCTCTGTGTCTCTTCACTCATGGACCCTTCTCTTTGTCCCTCTCTTTGTTATTTATTTCTCATGTTAGTGCTCTCTCTCTCTCTCTCTCTCTCTCTCTCTCTCTCTGTGTGTGTGTGTGTGTGTGTGTGTGTGTGTGTGTTTATCTCTGTATATGAGTGTGTTTCTTACCTCACTGAGTCTAAAATGGGCTAATGAATTGATACTGCTCAGAAATGAGAGACTCAAGGACAGGACAGAATGCAATGGGTGAAACAAAGACTTAACATCTTTAAAGGTATGGGACCAGGGAGAGGCTACACAGAGAGATGAGAGAAGAGACTGAAGAGCAAATGCCTCTGAATGGGACTTCAGATAAGGGCCGGGGAGGTGAGGAGGTGTGGGGGTGGGGGGGTTGTTTTCCATGTGGAAACAAAAGCAAATGCCCTTAAGGGAGGATGGTTAGATCCAGGCAGCCTGAGAACTCCAACCAGGTTGGGCTCTCTTTCACAGTACATTGTCCCTTGCAAGTCACTACCCATCTGAGTAGTAAAGAGGGGGCCTAGAGAATGGAGAGACACTTTTACTCATCCTGTAGGATTTGGGGAACAATAGGGTGTTTTTAGAATGGGAAAACATGAGCCAGGGATGGCCAAGAAGCTATTTCCCTGGAATCTGTCAGGGATTTGCTGGAGGTCCTGAGTGCATTCCTGGCACAAAGAATACTTAAACTCATGCAGACAGGAATAATGAAGTTCTGAAGAGTGCTAACAGTAGGTTCAGTTGCCTGAAGGAAGGAGTTGAGTATCCACATACAACAGTTAGAGTCCCAGCTATGTGCAAGCAACATACCAGGGTTGTGAGTGGGCACTGGCCCTGCCCAGAACCCTCCCATAAGGCCCTTAGGCCCTGGAAAGAGTAAATGAGCAAATGCAGATGTGTTGCTGTGATGTTCCTTCTCCAGTCACATTGGGTGACAAGGTGTTAGCAATGATTTCACCTATGACACTCATTCTGTCCAGCCCAGTATCTGGCAGAGGCCATAGCGTATGTTCTAAAGGGCCAAAAATTACCTCATAGCAAAAACCTCTGGTTCAACAGAAAGAACCGTCTCTGTGCTTCAGGAGGTCTCCACTGATTTACAACATCATGAAGGGGCTCCCACCTACTCTGAGGCCAAGGAGCCCACAGTCAGAGAGATGGCTTAAAAACTCTACAAGGAACTTAATGAATGATAGAGAATGTGGGCAAATGACCCACACTGTCTTCACTATACTTGTAGGTCACTGTAAGGGTGTTCCACTCTGCTCTCCAGATGTGTAAGTACAAATGATGCCTGACACAGAGTGGTCCTCATAGCCTGTGTGGATGGTGTCCATGAAAACAGAAAGCCTTAGCTATGGATATGGAGTTTTGTTTGCTGCAAGGCCAGGGTAAAAGTGAAATGGATTGTATTTGTAAAAGTTTTTGAGAAATGGAAAAGTACTATGGAAGTAGCAGTCATTTTTAGCATTTTATGAATCCAATGCCCTGGCCTCTAAGGAAAGCTTTCTGCCAAGATGGTGTGGAGAGGTTAGGGCCAGGTGCCCAAGCCTGCCTTTAATGCTAAGCATATGGAACAAGTCATTTCATCTTCCTGAGCCTTTCATTTCTGAGTCTTAGTTTCCTTATATGGTAGTAAAAGAGGAAGATAAATTAGGGTGTTGTGTTCCTGGGACATTTGGGGATCTGTTTACATGCCCAGGTAGCAGAAGGGATTTCTTGCTGATGTCGTGGTAGAGCAGAAACCCTCAGGAGACTTGGAGACCAGCCCAGGCTCTGCCACCAGCTCCCTGTAGGAGTCTCTTGACCTAATTTTCATCCTCTAACAGCAAGG
This sequence comes from Rattus rattus, assembly GCF_011064425.1. NCBI lineage: Eukaryota > Metazoa > Chordata > Mammalia > Rodentia > Muridae > Rattus > Rattus rattus. Next base: position 147,199,933 of record NC_046157.1, read on the forward strand.
TCATAAGACTCAGTTTTCCAAGTTCACTGGCAGTCCCAACAATCCAAGACTCAATAACACCAGCTCAATCCAGGGGTAGATATCTATGAGAGTGGACAAGCCCAGATACAGCAGCAGAGGGCTCAGTTCAGTACATTTTGTAAAGGATGACTTTCTGAAATCAGGTGTGACAGCTGATGCTTTGCCTGTTGTCTTAGCATCTCTATGATTATGTGATGAAACATTACAATAAAAGCAACCGAGAGGAGAAGGGCTCATTCACAGCTAAAGGAAGTATCTGTCAGGAAGTCAGAAGCCTGAAACTGCTTGTCATGGTACATCTACAGTCAAGAAGCAAAGAACATGAATGCTTATCTGCTGTTGGTTCCCATCTCCATTTACACAGTCTAAGATCCCAACCAGGGAATGTTGCCCCCCACAGTGAGTGAGTCTTTGCACCTCAATTAGTACAGTCAAGATGCTAATCCCCTACAGGTATACCCAGTGATCCTAGATTCTTTCAAGTTGGCAATTACTTCTCTCAGTTCTAAATAAGCGTAGGACATCCAGGCAAGAAACAAGAAAACCTCATGCCTGCCCATTCTCTGCTTCCTCTTATTCACTCTGGTGGGAATCAAAGGGAAACAGGAATTCTTCTTTCTCCAACACGACCATTCATAAGCACACTCTCAGCAGGGCCCTCAGGGGAGCATCAAGACCTCACTCTTCCTGACTGTCTTCTCTACTAGTAAAAGTGACACATAGCTTTGTGGTTGGCAGTGAGGAGAAGTAAGTAGGGCCAAGTGGAGGAGAGGTGAGGAATTCTCAGATCCCTGGAGGTTGGTCCAACATTTGCTGTGGAGAGCTCTAAGGAAGTCCCACCATGTCCAATGAGTCTTGGCCTGAGCTAGTAGAGCCACACCTCCCATGCTTCAACCACAGAGAAAGGACAGCCATGGGAACTGGAGAGATTATTGTCTGTGAATTTCATTCTGCTGTGTCACAGACTCCTGGGTTGATCCTCAGAGCTCCTTCTGGCAAAGTAACGTCTTCCATGGTTTCTGCCAGATGATTCTTTAGCCCATGCTTGACCTCTTTGATTGATAGAGGTAAGCTTACAAGATAGACTATTTCACAATGAGCAACTCTGAATTAGAGATAATCCTCCATCCTCTAAATCAAGACTGCTTCCAAGGAACCTGAGAGCTGCCTTCTAGAATTTTCTAGAACAAAATGTCTATATGTCTATTTCTTTATTTCTCCCCCCTTAGCAACATGTCAAAGACATGATTCATGATGGTAGACGTCCCTTCTCTACAACCCCACTTAGCAGTTTTTCAGGGGTAAATGTACAAAGAGAAATGACCAACCAGATGATCCCTCAAGTCCCCATGGCTCTAATATTCTAACTCTAAAGATTAAAACACACACACACACACACACACACACACACACACACACCTATTTAACCAAAATCTTGGCTCAGCTTCTAGCCTCATGGGCTTCCCAAATCTCTGTTTCTGTCTGGTTTTACTTTCTTACTTCTCTCAGAGAAAGCAAATGAAGAGTTGAATAAATAATAACAAATATGGAAACTCCAGATTCTGGTCTCCAGAGTGTGCCAGAACATTAACACATAAAAAGACTGCATGACCTTCATGATGTATAGTTAATATGCTCCTCTGGTTCCCTAACTTATGCTCACTGTCATCTATGACCTTTTGCTTAGGCCATGGTAGACAGACCCTCTTACTTTCTTTCTAGGAGAATGTTAGCTACCTTGGAAAGTAAAACATTACTTTCCTGCCTGATCTCTATTGTCTTCTCTGGTTGAGGCCCTAGATTTGAAGGGGTTTTCAGATTTCCCTGGCAAGTTTCCTGCATGTCTACAGGGACTTGGTGATATCCCAGGGGCCCTCCTGCAAGCAGCCAAGAGCACAGGCAGCCATGTTACCGAAAAGGATGAAAAGAAAGATAGCCACTATAGGTAGCTCAAAAACCTGCTGGGGCACGCTGTCAGCTGGTGTCGGCTAGCATATGCCATGGTAAAGCAAACAGCAGGGGTTGGCAAATCCAGAACCTAATAGTGACCACAGTGTCATGATTGCTCATTAAGATGCTCTTAGGATATTGGTCGCCTGGTGGTAGCTTTATTTACAGATCCTGGATCTTGCTGGGCCTTCTTCTGCCTTCTTGATCTATATATATTAAAAAAAAAAATCAGACTTCAATGGATTTTTCCATCTGAACAGCCTAAGCCAAATTTACATAGATATCACTGTCCCCAGCTCAATTCACCAGACCTTTCACCCCTCTGAACCCACTCTACCATGTATTCTGAAGGGCCCTCATTTCTCTTCCTGAGGCCCCTGCCTCAGAAGAGAAAGCAATCGGCACAATGTAAGTTATTAAAAAAAAAAAAAAAAAGACTTTCCAGGTTGGAAATATTCTCCCTTCACACTGCAAAGCCACAGTAGGATGACAGTTACCTCTTAAATTTGCAAGCACATGTGAGGTCCAACTCACCCAACACGTCACACACACACACACACACACACACACACACACACACACACACGTCTATAACTGGGTATGTTTAACCCCACAGTTGTCCTTATACCCATGGTATAGAGTCACAGTTATAAGGACTGACCCAAGACAGGTTGAGAAGAGTCATTTTGAGATGATGCTAACCAAAAGCCACAAGGAAAGCTCCACTGGGATGATAGGCTGCCCTCTTTGAGTCACTCTCTGCATATTCCTTTCAGTCTCAGAGCTTATTATTTACTGAGAACATGACAGGAAACAGACGTCTGTCTTCAAACTTGAAAGTGTCAAGGCACTATTTTTTAATTGTGCCTCCCAAAATTTCACCTATGAAAGTACATCAGTATGGGATAAGATCCAGTGGAGTCAGACTGGGTTACAGGGGTAACACCCTCATGAACAGATTAACACCTTTCTCATCCCAGTAAGCTGTCGCTACTTTTATAGGAATGGATTAATAACCTTGAGGAAGGGTTGTCAGGAAGGTTATCTCTTGTGTTTTGTTTATTTTTCACATGCCTACATGTTCTTCTGTTTCTCACCATGAGTTGAAGCAGCTTGAAGACCTCATCAGAAGCTGGGTAAATTCTAGTGGCATGTCTTTGACTTCCAAGCCTCCAGAGTTATGAGCCATAAATATCTTTGTTTATAAATTTCCCAGTCTCAGGCATTCTGTTATAGTGACAGAAACATACTAAGATACAGGGTATGAAGATGGTGACAAGAATCCCAAGATAAGAAAGACAGTAAGAGGAGAAGAAAATGAATCTCTCTAATTCTTTGCAGTCCCAGTGCAGCCATGGATGATTGGATGGATGATGGATGGATGGATAGATGGATGGATGGATAGATGGATGGAAAGATAGATGGATAAAAAGATAGATAGATAGGTAGACAGACAGACAGACAGATTCACTGTTTGCTTTTTCCAGTAGAGCTCTGAGGTTTTGTATACCCTGTTTTCTCCAATTCTTGGAAATGTGATCACCCACGTTGGGAATCCTTGACAATAGTCCATTAGGCAGAGTCCAAGCAATCAGAAAGCCCCAGGGATACTCAGTTGAGAAGCCTAATGATGATGAGCCCTGTCCATAATGTTTATGATTTGACAACTGCCTTAGTATGTAGGATGTGCTGGGTCACTCCTGGGAAACTATTGAAACAAATAATCTGTCGTTAAATGATCTAATAGAACAAGTGTTGTCAGGTTCTTGGAAGAGATTCATAGTCTAAAGTTATTCATAGATTCTTAGAAGTGAAGTTTCTTTTCCTATCTTCTGCTAGGGACTCTTTACTATATTAATGAGTAAATCTCAGCCCAGAGAAATTGGAGAATTTTCACAATGTCAAAATTGGCCTTCTTTACACATGTCCTTATCATGGAAGGGCTGATGTCATTTGCACCTAATACAGTGGAAAGATTTATTCAGACTCTGACACTCCATAGTGCATGGCCCTTGGCAATATCATAGCCCTTTTTAAATCCAGCAAAGGGGCCAAGTGAAATCAATTTCAGAAGTCATCCCATTCTGCAGGCATCAATCTCTACCTTGCTTCCTCCGGATATCCCTCGCACAATCTTCTGCATCTCCCCTCGAAGCTTCCATAGGAGTTCTAAGACACATAGTTTAGATGGGGGTCACAGCATGACTCCATCAAGCTTTAGGACGGCCTTCTGGCCCACCTTTCAGGGATAGTACCCAGCAGCAGCAGCAGCCAGTTCCACTTAAAGTTCCTCTTTCCACTCCTAGTCTCTCTCTCTCTCTCTCTCTCTCTCTCTCTCTCTCTCTCTCTCTCTCTCTCTCTCTCTCTCTCTCTCTCTCTTTCCAGTTTTACCAGGTTAAACTTCAAGTCAAAGTCAAGGGTAGAGGCTAACTAATGGAATTTGGATTTAAGACTCAGGAAGACCTGGGATATGTTTGTTTGGCCTTTGTATGGAGGCATTGTGTAAGACATATTTATTATTCCTCTAGTGATCACTTATTGAGTGCCTATGATGTGCCTGGCTGTGTGGGCCAGAGCTGGGGATTCCAGGATGGGCCTGATGGGGCATGGAGTGATGTGGCACAGACATTCAAATGGTGATAGAATTGCTAACTATGCATCATGAACTGTGCAGAGAGTTATAAGAGGTCTGGGAGAGAGGACAGCAGCCGTGCAATATTCTAAGGCTGAGCCATTCAAAGTCAGAGAAAACAGAAAGCAATGGTTCTCTATCCAGCACCAGAACCAATTCATGCACCAGACATCATGTAAAAAGCAGTCTTGTTTTGGTCCTGACAGGACCAAAAGTTTTACCTCTTGTCTTTGCAAATGAACTCCCTACCTCTAAGCCGGATGCCTGGCCTGTGGTACACTACCCAGCCGCTCTGCGTTATGTAGGGTCAATAATTGATCCCTGGTCCCTGCAGCTGTGACTGTCCAGTTTGGCAATTATGTGGCTATTTTGATTGTGTCCTCATTGAATTGCAGGTTTCATGATGGCAGAAGAAAAGATTCAGTTTGCCTACCCTCATTCCTCAAATGCTAACACACTGCTCAGCAGGACTGGAGTCTAGACATTTACTGAGTTAATGTCAGAAATAGTTCAGAATCTGTGGTGACTCTTAAAGATCCCAGGGCCATTGTACTTTGGGCTGCAGCCCTCTCTGAGTTTCTTCTGCTTTGCTTAACCACACAAGAAGCAAACAAATCTATGTTTATTTGAAGAGGAAAAAAAAACTATGTGCTCTATAGGAAAAGTATAGAAGAAATAGGATAAACTATTTCTACATAGAAATTTTTTTAATCTAAGTTGTATGGATGTAACGTATTCTTAATTTCTTCTTTCTCCCTAACTTTTTCTCCCATCTCCATGCTTCATGTACCTTTGGGCCTGTTTTGATCAACGTGCCAAACTGTATTAAGCTCAGGAAGGCATGTACAAAAGTAAACCCGAGGAATAACCTCAGCGGGAGAATGCCTGCACCTCCGTGGGGGTCTCTGCAGCTAAATAGTTCATCAACTCTGCAGACATCCAGTCAATGGCATTATCAGGAAATCAAAGGAAATAAGATGTCCCTCTAAAGTTAAAATAAATTATGCAAAATTACACAACTGAATGCTGAAAGTAAAAAAAAAAAAGTTGTAAGGAATGATGAGGACTTAAAGTGGGGGGGAGGGACTTGGCAGATTTCCGCTCATGCTCTTGGAGAAAGTAGTGTGGAGAGAAGCTTGCTAGCTGTTTGTGCAGGGAGCAGTGGACTCTCTAACTTAAACAAACCTGAAACACTTACACCAGACTTGTCTTTTCTGCCAACTGGAGTTCAGAGTACACTAGGGGACCCAGGCAAGCGGTCAGAAACAATGATAACGACAGCTAATGGTTTTTCAGCTTTTGATTTAGATAAGGCAGAGAGTCTTTGTTTAAGCCTCTGACTTGGTAGCTAATGAGCATCACCAGTCCTAATTACAGATGGAAAAAATCTGAAGTAGAGAGAATTTTAGTATCTCCCCCTACCTCGCACCTACCCCCACAAACTCAGCTCTTTTTTTTTTAACTGTCAAAGCTTGGATTTATATTATTGGAACTGCCTTTTCATAATTGCAGGACTGAAAAGTGGAGGTTTGAGCATGTCATACTAGGGAGTGTAAGCTTTATGTTATGTGCTACACTAAGATTGAAGTAACAGATTCCCTAGGAGGGCCTGTTAGGGAGAGAGACTGGAAGCAAGAGCTTCCACTAGTTGGGTAGAAGAGCTAGGCTAGTCCTCCCTAGGTTGAGCTTTCCATCACTGTGACAATACCCAAGAGAAATAACTCAAAAGAAGATGGATTTATTTGGGCAGAGTTTTCAATCTGATGTCCCCTACCCCTGTAGCTTCGGACCTGAGGTAGAGTAGTGCATTGTGGCAGTAGAAGAGGTTGACAGAAGTGGCTAGTTACCTCACAGCAGCAAGGAAACAAAGAGGGAGGATGGAGGCACAGTTGTGTATGAGTTTCTTCTGAGATTAAAAATATCCCACTTGGAAGGAATCTCATTAATATGCAAGATATTTACAAGGAGGCAAAACAGCAGGATAGTCTAAAGGGCAATAAGTCATTCCATGTCACAGTGAAGTTTAGCAAGACAAAAAGTAAACAATTCAAAATAGTTTCATGAAGTCCCTGAAACTGACCAGCTTCACTAAGCCCCACCCTCCTGGAGCATATATAACCTGTAAGGACTGCTGAGAGATACCCTTAAATAAGCCAGGCTTCGAAGGAGCCGCTTAAGACACGTTGAGCTACCTAGAAGACTCTTCATACCAACCCTGCAGCTTAGAAGCAGATACCAGCCAGGCTGCCAGGAAGAGATTCAGACTAGCTGATCTTTCTGCAAAGGAGATTCTCTAACTACTAAGGTATTTACAGATTGTATACTATGTGCCAGGCTTCAGTCTTCATAAGCTGTCAGTTATGTTGGGATAGGCTTTGCTGGTACAGCCGCTTTTGAGTCATTTCACCCTCTGTAAATAACTTGTCACCCATATTCTTGGAAAAACCCCAGTAGAACTCATCAGTTCACACAGTTGGATGTTGGTGGTATCCATAATTTGGTTAGCCGCTGGCTCCCTACCTAGAGTGAATTGATATTTGTTTACATCCCCCCAAGAATGGTAACATACAACAGCTAGATAGAAGATAAAGTGTTCAAAGATACATATACCCAGATAACTACCTCCTTAAACTAGCCCTATTCCTTAAGTTTTCACTGTGTCCCAAAACAGTGCCACTGTATGAGGACAAAGTCTTCATTCAACACATGGGCTTGTAGGGAATATTTTGAATTCAAGCTATAACACTGCCCAGTGCTTAGAATCCTACCTAACCTTTGGAGTTTAGCACACCTTAGAGATGAAATGGATTTAAACAACCAAGTCAAATGGCTTTGTATTATCCTATTTAATGTTACTATAACAAAACACCTGAGGCTGGGTCATTTATGAAGAAAAAAAATTTAGCTCACAGGGAGAATCTCAGACATAGCTCAGCTATATTGAAGGTCTCATGGTAAATGGTATTATAATGATAGATAGATAGATAGATAGATAGATAGATAGATAGATAGATAGATAGATCAATCGATCAATCTTCTTTGAAGTACTCAAAATCCCAGAACTATTTTAACCGCTTCTAGACAACATCCCCAAATGACTCTCTACTAGGCTCCACCTCTTAAAGGTCACAGCACCTCTTACCACCATCATATGTAAGATCACCCTTCCAATACATAATCCTTTAGGGGACAATCTCAAGCCACATCCAAACAATAGTAAACTTTTTCATTTAAGTTTCCATACCTTCTCATTAGAATTCATTTAAATATTTGTCTGTAAATCAATATCTTCTGCCCCTTTCTCCTTAAAAATCTAGTGTCTGCTTTTCAGAGGGGTTCCAAATATCACAATAACAAAGGCTTTTATAGCCAATATGACTATGAGTTAGGGGCATGTTCTCAAATTGCATTTCTGGGAATATTGGCCACAGGGGATGACATACTATCTCTTTCTCCATGAAAAAGACTCTGTAGTAACCAAATAAGATTGGAAATCCCTTATACTCTACAGGTACTCTTTGAGAGAACTTTTATGCACAAGTAAAATATTTCATAACCCCTTTCATACAGAAAAACAATAAAAGTGTTAAACTTTGTTTAGCACAATATATTTGAATAGCATCGGTGAGCATCCCTATGCGCAGACCTCTGCAGAAAATGTAGGGGATGCTGCCTCAGAAGATAATGGCTCTCACTCTCCTTTGCTGTCCTATAATCCCTGGAAGGAATAATAATGGCCTCTATTCATTCAACTCCACCATTTTCCCCAAGTGCCTTTACAAATATCATCTCATCTTATAATATTTGAAGTTCCAGACCAACAATATTTTTCAAATTCCTTCTTCTCCTTTCTTTGAAGTAGAATCCCAAAAGATACCAATTAGGCAGTTCTATCTCGGAAAGTTAATACCCACCTCTACCTTCTTTTTTTTTTTTTTTTTTTCAGATCAAAAGGGTGAAATTTTCTACTGCTTAAAGAGAGAGAGAAAACCTGTTCTCCTAGCAGATTTTTATCAATCCGGGGAACTTCTTAAAATGCATTTTGTAAATGTCAAAGATTAACACTTCTCAGCTCTCTTAAGAGATTTACCTCCCAGACATTTATTCCAATACAAGCTACTTTCTGTTAAGTATTACTTTACACGGAACACAATCACCAGTAAAGTATTTTTAAAGAAAATGAGGGGTTTCTCCAATGGAGCATTTTAATGGATCAAAGACTTCCTTTCCTTAAAAGAAAATCTGCATTTATAAACAGTAAAAGCAGGGTGCCAACTTGATTTGACTATACACTGTTGGGTTTCAGCTTTAAGGGAACTGCTGGAGAAGGAAAAGATGTTACTTTCCTCTCTCAAAGGAACTCACCTCTGTGGCTGCTGCTTCTGTGAGTCTAAATTTTGTCCTACTCTACTCACCCCTTCCTATTTATCTCCTGAACTCCCCAAATACGTGGACATTCACATTTGAGCTGATACGATTCTTGGCTCTTCACTAAGTTAGTGGATAACTAGCCTTAAGCTACCTTTGTCTTGGGTTTTCATCGTTTGTAAAATAATGATTTGATAAGAGTTGGATTTTGTGAGGCTAAAACCAGAATGAATGCAAAACCCCTCCTACGCAGCCCAGCACACAGCGGGTAGCCAGGAGGCAGAAGCACAGAGACCTGCATATGGTCCTTGAAAAGTCAACAGAGATAACCATTAGCATTTTCATGCCTTGTGATTTCTACTCCGGGGAAATGGAGGAAGGTTTGTCTTTGGTCTCTGTGGACCCACACTCTGAAGCATTCTTTTTTTTAAGATTTATTTATTCTATTTATATCTATACCTTATAGCTGTTTTCAGACACACCAGGGCATTGGATCCCATTACAGATGGTTGTGAGCCACCATGTGGTTGCTGGGTGTTGAACTCAGGACCTCTGGAAGAACAGACAGTGCTCTTAACCACTGAACCATCTTTCCAGCCCACCCTGAAGCATTCTTAACACACAAGAATCCCAGTCATCCCACCATGACAGTTGTTCAGGGTCCCCAGGGCAGGCTCGGCAAGGGAGACCTGGAGAGTCCTTGTTATTTCTTCACAGAAACCACAAACCATGCAAGAGAGCATGTGCCAACAGAATATCAGTAGATCCAGAAGGGGGTAGGGGGCCAGGAAGCAAGCACATGCTCTGTCCAAACACTGTCTGGTAGAACATATCAAAACTATCCTTACCTCCAAACCCAGAGAGGTCACTATCTAGAGATGGAAAAGGCACCACCAATGAACTGCTGTGGGCCACAATCACTGAATTCCTAAAGAAACCAAGTAACACCGGCTTAGCTTCCTTCTTCCTGTTTGCTGCCCACGGTTCTCAAGAGGATGAAGACATTTTGGTCTCAAATGGTGACTATATATGCACTATTTTGGCAAGGGAGTGGTAGGAATGAAGGTGACCTTAACCTCCTTCAGCAGCTGACACGGAGGAATGCCCAAAACCCTCCATTCCCTCTCCCAGAAGCTGGTGGCAATGTGGACAACACCAGCCATTCAGGGAATAATATCTCCATACACTGAGGACTCTTTACTCCTCCACCTCTACCCCGCATCTCACCTTCTACCTTTGTGTCCCTCGGAATCTTCCCCAGATGGCCTGAGGGGTCACCTGCAGCTAGAATGTAAGTAAAGCTCGTCTGGCCCAAGATGCTTTGCACAGTCACCGTATCTGGAAACTCCAGACCTGGGCAGAAAGCTGAACAGCCTGGCCTTGCAGACAAGGACAGTGGGTCTGCAGAGCCTGAGCATTCCAGTCTCCCACATTCAGTGGAAGGCGGAGAAGAAAGGTCATTAATGCAGACGGTTTATGTTTTCCCAAGCCAGCATTCCTCACAAACAGCTGTGTTTATACAAAGCTAGAAGAGAAGGAGGGACAGAGAGAGAGAGAAAAGAAAGGACATTGTCCTGGGGATGACATCATTCTATGTTGTCTGTTTTGGCTGGCTCCCATGGAAGAAAGGGGGCTGCAGCAGGCTGGTGAGTGGGCTTGGTACCAGGTAAATATAGGCAGCTTGGCAGTGTGTGGACACAATTAGGAATAGCATTTTCCTGCTCGCCCCTCTGTCCACCCCATCCCCAGCATCCTAATAGGTTTTTCAAAAAACTCCTTTTTTTCCTTGTAGCAGCACCCTCAGAAGAAGGTTAGATTCAGGACTCAGATTTTCGCTTTCTAATCTCTTCAACAACTCCCCCCTCCCCAGGAGAAAAGCATGACAGGAGGCAGAGTCATTAAAGTGAATTAAAATTCATCCAAGGAGAGATTATCCCCAAGCCATTCCCATATCAAACAAAGGCCCCTTTCACACAGACTCCAGCTCTGTAAGCAGAGATTAGGGAACAAATTCTCAGAACCTAGAGGTAGGAGACAGGCTTGCACTTAACCTCCCTGGCTAGACCTCAGGAACTCAACTTCTGCCTGAGACAGAAGCTTCAGCCTGCAAGTGGAAGGGGGATTCAGAGCAGGACCTGGACCCCTGCCCAAAATACTTCATTGAGCCAGGTGTGTGCCTAACACAATCCAGATGTAATGAAATATGATCCTTTCCTAGCTTCCTGCATCAGGATCTAAGGTAGGGGGTCCTCCACAGGCCCTTTCAACCTTCTCTGCAACCCTTTTCTTGAGCACCTGTTTTGTGTCAGGCTGAGCCATGACAAAGACTTGGCCAGGATAGACACCTTGCTGTGGAGGATCAGCTTGAGGAAGGCAAGTTGACTGTGAGTGACGTTTGCTATGACACAGACGTAAAGATGCAGGAAGGTTAATAAAGACATCTGGAAGGCTCAAGAGAGCATCAGAGGAAACAGTGACCCACGAACACAGTCTTAAAAGAGTAGATGCTCAACCAGGTGACGTTAGGCTGGGGATGGAAAAGGAGAAAAGGGAAGACATTCCAAGCAGAGAGCGTAGAATGACCAAAGGCATCAAAGATTGAAAGAGCATGCTGCCTTGGGTGGTCCCCAAGGACCTTTCCCAAGAGGAACAGAGCATCCCAGAAGGGATGTTGAAGAAGATAACGGGGCTGTGTGCTGGCGGAAGGAGCTAGAAGAATGCACTCTTCTGGCTTCAGTGCTATTGGTGGATTTCAAGCAAGGCTCATCTCATAGTCAGATGTACACTATAGGCAGGTTGTTCTAAGAAGCAACCAAGGCAAGAGGCATAGAGACCAGTCCAAAAACAAGTGTTAAAACCCAAAGAAGAGTTTGTGAGGGTTGGGTGAGAGGTTGTAGTGATATGGGAGATATTTCTGCATATGACATATTAAGGAAAGAAAAAAAGGAAATCAACTGGCCTTACTTGGATATGATTCAGGAGGAAAGTAGGGTCTCTAAGGTGACTTAAGGCTTAGGGGCTGGAGGGATGTCATTCCAGTTCCCTAAGCAGGAATTTTAAAGAAAGAAAGCTGCTGAGGAGATGTCTGATGACTCTCAAGTACTTTTTTCTGGTCTTTTCGTACTATTTCTCACATCTGTCAAGGTTTCGCCTGCCAGTTCTGTGTGGCTCCCACTAGCTTGGAACAGATGCTCTCTGGTTTAACTTTCTGCCTGAATATTATCCGCTAGCCCCATCCTTGCCCAGGGCTTCTCTGGTTAGGATGATTTGTGTGCCTAAAGGATCTAGTAGATCAGTGGCTCTCAACCGGGGATTGCATATCAGATATCTTACATAGCAGATATTTACATTATAATTCAAAATTATGATGTAGCAATGGAATAATCATAAGGTTGGGGTCACCACAGCCTGAGGAACTGAAAGGTCTCAACATTAAGAAGTTTGAGAACCAGTGTACTAGACTGTCAGGTACACAACCCAGATTATGAACACCCACCTGGTGAAAGATTCCCGGACTCTGTAGACCACAAACCCGCCCACTTACTCATGGCCATTTTGCAGTACTCTTTGTTGGGGACCTCCACCTTCCTAGTTTTCTGCTCCTTTTTCTAAGGTCCTCCTTAGGATCATTTTCCCAAATAAGCCATTCACACACATGATGGTTGATTTTTTGTGTCAGTTTGATAGCCTTGGTGTCCAGATGTATGTTCATATACTATTCTGTGTGTATTCTGTGGGGGTGTTTTTAGAGAACACATGAGTAGACACTGAGTAGCACATACTGCTCTTATCATATAGGTGGGTCCCACTGAGTCAATAGAAAGGCCAACTAAGTGAAAAGATTTGCCTTCCATTCACCAACAAACGGGATTCTGAAGCAAGCGACATTCAGACTTAAGAGTACAACATTAGCTCCCCAGCCCTCACCAGCCTTTTTAAAAGAAAGAGTATAATATAATTACATTTCCCCCTTTCTTTTCCTCCCTCAAACTCTTCCATATACCCTTCCCTGCTCTCCTTTAAATTCATGGCTTCTCCTTTCACTAATTGCTATTGCATGCATATATGCATATGAATATACATACATATTCCTAAATAGAACCTGCTTAGTCTCTATAATGTTATTTGTATGTATGTTTTCAGGGATGACGGTTTGGCACTGAAAACCTAACTGGTGTGCTCCTCCCTAGGTGGGAGGGACCACCTCTCCTGCTCCCAGCTTCCCTCGGTTTCTTACAGTTCTTTTCCTAAGATTGAAGTCTCTTTCATTCGCTTTGCCAGGTTCAGCTTCTGTTTGGGTAGTCATGTTGGTGAGATATTATGTGTAGTTTCTGGTGTCTCTAGGAGACATGATCTCACAGCAAACTCCCTGATCCTCTGGCTCTCACACCCCCCTTCCCCTTCTTCTGCAGTGAGCCTTAGGTGCAGGGTTATTTCGTAGATAGATCCACTGTGACTGAGATCTACAATTCTGCATGTTGATTTCTCAGCAACCTTTATATAGCCACACACACACACACACACACCCACACACACACACACACACACACACACACACACTACACCTCTGGAGAACTCTCACTAGCACAACATACAAGTCTTTTGCGCTGAACTCTGCTTTCTGGACAACTCTGCTAAGGATAGGAGGAAAGATGTTGAACTTGAAAAGAAATATAACACACTGTGATGGTTATTAACCGTGGCGACCACAATCACGTGCGAAATGGGCCTCTGGGTGTCCCTGCAGAGAAACTTAACTGCATTAACTAAAGTGGGTACATCTACCCTTGTACAGGAGGGTTGGTTTGTTGGTTTGTTTGACTGTTTGTTTGTTTTGAGTCTGAGACTTACTAGATAACTCTGGCTGGCCTGAAACTCACTTGGTAGACCAGACTGGCCTTGAATTCTCAGAGATTCGCCTGAGTGCTGAGGTCACAGGTTTGCATGGTCTTGCCTTCTTTGTCTTCACTGTCACAGGCCTAGAATGATTCCAGACCTGGTTGCAAAGGTTAAAACTCAGAGGAGCAGAAGATGGGCAGAAAGTTACACCAGTGAATATTTAATCAAAATTTCCCATGCCTACCATTTTGAAAAAACAAAATGGAAAAGCTATGTGTCTTTGATATTTTACTTAGCTACTTCAACAGCCCTGGGGGTGGTGGGAAAAGGAAACTCTTTTCCCATTTCATCATGGAGGAATCTTAACTTACTTTCATCTCCTAATTACTTGCGCTTGTTTTAACATCTGTGCACATTCTGCTGCCTGCGACAGTTTTATGTGGCTTATACAGTACAAAACACAGAGGACTCACATTCCTAGGTCCACAATTTCACTGGTAATGTTCAGAGGGGCGGAAGTTATTCTTTATAGGAGCATGGCTCATCCACATGGCCAGACAGACCTACAGTGTGGCCAGGATCAGGCCAAACATTCCATTGGCCTCTGACCTGTCTGCCCTATGGAGTTCAGCTCAACCCACATGGCTTTTGCATGGTTTCCCTCATCACGTCTATTAATGAGTATACATACGTTTACCTTTGCTCTTTGGTCATCATCTGGCTCTGCTAGTCTGCAAGAACCTCCTTGAAAGGTGGCCATGGCATTTCTGGACCTCTGCCTCCCAGCCCAAGAGGAAGCATGCCACAAGTGCTCACTAAATGCTGGTGACTGTCAACTCTGGAAGCAGCTGGACCAAAAATGTGAAGCATTAAACCTTACAACAGAATTAACTACCCTCCCGTCTCAGCTGTTCTCTCATTGAAGACTGAGAAGAATAAGAATGGGCTGGAAAAGCATCTGAGTTATGAGGGCCATGAAGCCCTGGAACAAGCTGAAATCTGAGAAAAACCACTAAAGCATGACCCCAAGAGCCAGGAAGCAGAGTTCAAACACCAGCCAGTTGGGAGTCTGAGTGGGGTGTCGATTTTGAATAAAAGGATAATCTTCCAGAGCCATTGTATTGACTAAGCCTCGCATTCCTAGATCCATGGATCGCCTATGAAATCAGGGAAATCATACCTATTTGTTTGTTTGTTGTTCTCAGGTATGTTAGCAGAACTTCACAATTAAGTAGCATTTTATAACAAAATATGAACATAGAAAGGGGACTGTTTGAGAAGAGGAATACAATCAGTGGGCGGGGAAAAGAGATCAGAGAGAGTGACCAGTGGATGACTGTCATCAGGTTCATGATGGACAACTAGGAACACACCACAATGATCTCGTTATCTGCATCATGAATATGTGGTACTAGAAGGTAGCACTTTGTTCACCTGAAACATTTCTAAAATTCAAATATATATTTACTTGATATTTATCTAGAAGGTTGAGACAATAAAAAATATAACATTGATAGCTATAGTTAAAAATTGACATCTTCTTACAAAACTTAGCTAGTCTCCAGATCCATGTAGGTAAATGGTGACTGCCTACTCTTCAGGTCATTAGGGCTGTAGGTACCTAAAGATTATATGGAAGATGGAGGATGGTTAGCTACTTAACACATCCATTTCTCCCTCCATTCCATTCTTCATGATGAGAGAGACTCCGTTTCCTTGAGCCCTTGGATGTGGATGTGGTCATGCTACTGATTTCTAACCAGAATGGATGTGACATGTGCTGTTCCCAAAGGACCGCTGACATACAAAATTTTCATGTTCCTGGTCCTTCTACTGATAACAGTACAGAGAAACACAGAGAATGTGGAATTCCAAATGAAGAAGGAGCCACGGGTCTCCACGTTTCAGCATTCAGCTGTACAAATTTTAGACTTTATTATGTTATTGTGTGTGGGGGGGGGTTAGTAGTAGTAGATATCACCCTAGTAACCTGGCAATACATCCTAATCTCTTTGGAGTTTTCAAACACATTACATTTGCATAGTTTGCATAATTTTGGAGAGAAAAGTTTCTCCTGAAAACCAGATGAGGACCTAATTTTTCATGAAACATAGCTACGTGACTATATGCCCATGACTTTGTCTTAGACACAACTGTGATCAAGAGCATGGATGGCCACCATGATACCTGCAGTGTCCACTTCGAGCATTACATCAGATTTTATATGCAATCGTAGGTTAGAAATTCAACCAAGACAAAAGAAAGCCCAACTCTACCTGAACTGAGTTTCAGAATTGTTTTCTCTAGGACAGAAGTGTGTACCCATCCTAAGGAAGGCATAGAGAAGAGAACAATGAAAGGAAGCATAACATATATCCAAGTGCATCAGGTCCCAAATGTATGTACTGTACACAGTGTTTATCTCTGAGGACAGTGCTATGCCATAAGAGCTTATAGCCACCATGGAGTATCCCATAGTTACTATATGTTAAACCTTGGAATCTTGAAGAGAGGTATTACCCCATAGGGTAAAAAAGTAAATCAAACTTTTGAGTATATTAAGGCATGCCTGAGTTTAAGTCCAATGCTTTTCATGTTTCATGCGACCTTTAGCAAGCTAGGACCATCTTGACTCACCACAGGCTTATAGTATTAGCCAATTGAAGGGGCCATTTGAAATGAATGAGTGAGGTCCATATCCAGTCCCACCCTAAAACTCGACATCCACACAGGCTACTTATTCTTACTTAGTCTCTCTACTCCATGGTCCTAAGCTCTCCATTTCTAGGAAGGAGGGGACACCCTGTCTCTGTAGACCAGAGAACCTCAGAAGCTACTTGTCTACCCAATCATGTGGTAGAAGGGCAGGAGTCACTTTTTTTTTGTTTTGTTTTTCTTTTTCAAAACATTCAAGAAGCTTAAGGAAACGATCTTTGTGAGATCCTGTGAAGATGTAATTCTAGATGGCCTCCCAGCTGGGTCAGGCCAGCCAGGGTCAAGCTGGAGACCTCAAGGGGAAAGAAAGCTTCCACAGGAAGGACACTTGGGTCCCTGAAAATAGATGATTCAAGGTTGGACCAAAATAAACTTACCATAGCCTAAATATTAGGACAGGCAAAACCCACTCCCAGAACATCAGGGCCCCCAATCTCATGGCCAGACTGGAGAAGGCTCCCAGATGGAAAAAGAGTATTATGTGACCTATGACCATCCCTCTTGATGTGGAGTGAGGTTCAGGGTGTGGCTCCTGTCAAAATGACAGAAGACAATGTGAAGTTGCTGGCAGTTGGCCTTCACCTTGGCCAATCATTTCCAAGTTGAGAAAAGAGGTAAATTAGTGCAATCTCCTTCTCAGAGGTTATTTAGTTCTGTCTCTCAAGGCAATTGGTACTCTGTACTCAGTTTACTCTCTCTCCAGAGTCCTCCTTTTGATCCCAGCCATTTGCAATGATTGGATGCTGACCACTGCCATCACCTCAGTCTCTAAAAGCACCACTCATCTCGGCTGGCCAGAGCAGAAGCTGGGCTTTGTTATGATCTCGAGCCTGCAATGCAATGGCATAGTCTACTCTGCTACTCCAGCATCCAGTTCTAACTAGCTGCTTCATGGAGGCTCTGGCATTCCCAGAAACTGCCTGGAAAGATAAGCTTTATATGGTGAGATTCAAAAGATGGGAAGGAACCAGATGAAAAATTCTTCCTCCTTTGTCTTCCAAGGAACTGCCCGACTACTCTTTACCTTCCCCCCAAAGATTATCCATGGAACTTGCTGTGCCTTCTTATAAAGTGTGGTGAACATGATAGCATGCCGGTTACATTTTCCACCCTCTTATTTTCTACCTTGGATTGATACACTTCACTCTTCCCACCCTAGAGCTGACTTCAGATGTTAGTGTATTTGCTTGAGTGCTTGAGTATTTAGCCTGAGAGACCTCATTTCAGTTCCTCTTTCTGCATCTGAAGGATCTCATTCAGGAAGACTACCCACCCCTACCCACTTAGCTACTATGTGTTCTGACTTTTAAAGCATGTGTCTCAACAGGAAGTGGGCTTGCACACCTCTGTAGTTCTTAAAATAACTCTATTTCCTTTCTTTTCATTTCATGTATTTTAGGTTGATAGCTTGAGTTTGAAGTCTTAGAATGTCTTTGATTGGTTTATCAGAATGATAATATAAATCTATGTGCACACCTTTACAGAAATCTAAAGAGAAAATCTCACTCTCACAGACCCTGGGCAAGGACTGAAGTATGCACCTATGAAGCTCAAACAATGGCTTCCACTGGAAGAAATTACCCAGGGGTGTCATTTCCCAGAGTCTAATTCACAGAATGCCAGGTGCATGGGCTTAGATACTCTAAAAATAAAATGAGAGCTGTTCTCAAATAAATTTGGGTGATAGAAGGTTAAACAAAATTAAATAGTTTCTGCCCCTCCCTCATAGAATTTCTGAGACATCATAGCACAGACTAGTGTTATTTTCTGGAAAAAATATTCACAGCTTCTTTGGGGGAGGGTTGAGATGGGTCTTACTATTTATCACTCAATATTTTAGAAATGTAGACCAGGCTGGCCTTGAACTCACAAAGATCCACCTGTCTCTGCCTTGAAAGTGCTGGGATTAAAGGCATGAACTACTACACCCATCAGTTCATGGCATTTTTATAAATTACCTTTTATTCCCCCTGAACATCCCAGAGGACTCTATAGCAAGCACGTCCTACAGTTATGAGAGTGCTGGCCTATAAAAAGAATCCCCCACCCCATTCTCTTATAACTTCAACTTGCAAAGTTGTTGAAGATACCACAGATGTACAGAGTCAACCTGACACTTCCATGAGAAAATATTAGAAGTCTACCTCAGGACTACTAAAGTAATGAAAACTAATGCTATCCATTAAGAAAAAAGAACCTTGAGGCTGGAGAGATGGCTTACTGGGTAAAGCACTGCTGAGCAAGCCTGATAACTTAAGTTTGGATGACTGATATGGTAGAGCCCATCTGTGATCTCAGTGTTCCAATAAGAGATGGGAGGCTGAGACAGGACAATCTCCAGAAGTTCATGGGCCAGCACACTCATCATTAAATGACAACCTATGAAAGATCCTGCCTCAAACAAGGTAAAGGTGAATGAACAGTGAGAGCTGACACCTGAGGCACATACATGACACATACATGTCCACACTGTCATACATGAACACAGGTATACATAAAAAGAAAAACTGTAGGCAGAACTTACTGTCTTCCTATAGAGCTCCATCCACAGACCAACCAGCACCCATAACTTTTCCATTTCCTTCCCATGTTCCATTGCAGCTCTGACGTCACCCTCACCTTCACCCTCACCCTCACCATTCCAGGAGAATGAAGAGCCATGGCTCAGCTTGAGTACCTGTATATTCTCAGACGTCAGGGCCCAACTTAACTGTGCCTAGCCAGAGTGTAAATTACAGGCATTCTCTTCCCCCTCCACCCACCACTGCTCCCAGCTTCTTCTATTCTAGGCTTAATAACACTCAACAAAGATGGCTGCAGTTAGCCCTCAGACTACCTAAAGAGGGAGGTTGGAAGGGGTGAAGACCTCAGTAAGCCCCCTGATAATAGGTGGTGGAGATGAGCTGCGTATAGAAGCCAGAGACCCCTACAAACCCATGTATTAAAGAACACACCTAGGGAAACTGCAGGAAGAACAGAGAAGCATGCTGGGAAGGTGGTAGCAAGACCAAACACGGAGCTGGGTTTTTCATAAAGGGAAGGAAGGGTCTTTGGGGACTATGTAAAACACCTACCTCCCAATATTATGCATGAGAGAGTACATTGACTTGTCCAGAGCCATGGAATCAATTAGTGGCCCAGAACATGGAGCAGTATGGCCATGCTGTTCTGGACAATGATTCTGTGAGCCGCTCCAGGATTAATGTGCACCATGAGAGTTTGCGGATCAGTGATGTCAATGATAAGGTACAAACTGCCTGGTTAGGTTTTTAGTTTTCTGCCTGCTTCCCATTCTTCCCCAAAAAGTACAGTGGGGTTAGAGGAAGCAGTACAAATATGGAGGAAAGTATCAACATACTTCAGAAGATATTTGGAATGTGGTCTGTATTCTGGTTTCTTCTATTACAGCCAGATAACCAGATTTAATGGTTTAATTAAGGGAATGACTGTTGGAGTGTAGAAGAAAGAAGAGGGAGGAGAAATGGGAGGCTTTTCACACAGCTCTCCCCTCCCCGGTATCATTAAGTAGAACATGCCTTCTTCCTGTCCCCTGTGACCTGAAGGCTCCCAGAAAGATAACTGGTACCTCCCAAGGACGTGGAGTCCCTAACCACAAAAGAGGTAGGGGTTTTATGTTTTTGTATAAATTCTCTCTTGGCTGCACAGGCCATAGGGAAGCCATCTGCATCATGGGTGTAACCCAATCCCAGCTGATGGGAAATGTCTGCAGGGTCCCAAGGAGCCCTACAGATTGCATCGATCTGGAAAGCCTGCCTGTCTTCCCAGGGCTTTGCAGCCCAGATCCACAGACTCAGCACGCAGTGTTCTCCAGAACAAGCCAACCATGAAAAGAACTCCCCAGCCAAGGAAAGTGATAGCTCAAAGCCAGGGAGTATTCCAGGCTAGCCATTCCCAGTATCTGTCAGCCTGCTTGCTACCTCACATCTTTGTAAGGCTAGCAGTCAGAACAGCATCTCTTCTCAGGCTTTTGGGAATGGTGAAGCAAAAATACTTTTTGTGAATACAACATCTCACCACACAGGCTCTGGCCCCACAAGTGCCACTTGGAGAAAGCACCACTGCTCAGGGATTCACGTGGTTGGCTGGGACAGAACAAGGTAGTTTCTAGCAGAAGTGCCATTTGCCTCTCTTTCAGGGACTCTGTTAACCACAGCAGACAGCACAAGGCAGAGCAACAGCTCCTAGGAACTTTATCATCAAAGACTATTGAGTGATGTCTTAACAAAAACCTTTCTGTATGTGTACATGTTGATTAATATATCAGGAAAGACTAGGTATGATACACAGATGAGAGCAAGAGGGAGGAGGGATAGACATGTAGGAATTTGTAGATGTAAGGATTTGATTTGTAAGGGTAGATAGATGATAGAAGATAGATTAGATAGTTAAATAGATAATATATAGATATGGATAGGTAGGTAGATAGTAGATAATGAATAAATGACAGATAGATAAGAGATAGATAGATAGATAGATAGATAGATAGATAGATAGATAGATAGATAGATAGGAGATAGACAGATTCGACCCTTCCCTCTCTTCCTCCCTCCATCTTTGATCTTCTGTTTCTCCTACTTTTTACTCTCCTCTACTTTTTTTTTCCGAAGCTGAGGACCGAACCCAGGGCTTTGTGCTTGCTAGGCAAGTGCTCTACCACTGAGCTAAATCCCCAACCCTCCTCTACTTTTAAGGTCCTGTGATTACACTGGGGCTGCCTCACTAGATTAATCTCTTTATTTTGAGATCCACTCATCAGAAATCTCCATTTTTTTCCCTTTGTCATGTAGCCTAACATTTGCACAGGATCCATGGTGAGTTCCTTTTCTGACCCCTGTAAAGAAATGCATTCTAGAAACAACTTCAGAAACAAGGGTTTATTTGCTTCATGTTTTCAGAGTTTTTAATCTGTTGTGGGAAGATATAGTGGAGCAGATTATGTCATGGTAGACAAGAAGGAGAAAAAGGGTCCCAGGAAGTGGATAGAAATAGTCCCCAAGGCATGTCTCCTGGCAATTCACTTCCTGTAGATGAGCCCCACCTCCTAAAGTTTAGGTACCCTCCCAAAATAGCACCACTATCTCTGAACAAAGTCTTCAACACAGGAGCCTCAGGGGATACTCCATATTCAAACCATAGCACAAGGAGTAGTGTGGTCATCTCAGCAGAGCCACTCTTCTGCTTGTATTAGGGTTCAGTTGACCTCAGCCTATGGTTCTGCAATACACACATTACAGTTTATGGACAACTAGGATTGGTGCCATGATGTTTAGCTCTCTTGCTTGTAGCCTACAGAGGAATCTAATATGGTTCTTCTACCCATCTACCTGACAAGACACAGCTACCAATTGCTTCCTTTCATTCCACCTCCCACTGCATCTTTAAGGAAGTTTATGGAGAGCTATAAGATGTATGGACCGAAAAATCCAGCTGGAACTGGAATGGAATTTTTAGGGAACTGAGGGCACAAGGGAGACAGCACCTCCCCAGCAGAACTTGATTTCTCTGTCCTCAAAGTCAGACTATAGATAAAAGACAGTTTCTATAAAGTATTTATTACTGACTTTCCTTTGTTTCCTTTCTAAGTCCACTGGAAGATGCTTCCCCCAGGGAATAGCAGGCTATAACTGTCAGAAAACTAACAATTTTGGGAGCAGTCTTCAGCCAATGGCAGACAGAAACCAGTGGGTAAATTCTGAGTACCCCCAGACCTTTGGGACAATCCCGAGTCATGATCTCTACACAGAGATCCCAAGGGAACCTTCATGTAGCCCAGTTCCTACAGCAGAAATATTAACCATTCATGCAACCAGGATAAGCAACACTTCCCAGTCAACACTGTATGTCCCACACATAAGGAATCTCTCAATCCTGGGAAAATGGGATGTTTGGCTGTTGTAAGCATTATTTGCTCACTACCCTGGCTCTCTTCTTTTTCCTTTCCTTTCTTTTCTTTTCATTTTCCAAACACCCAGTGTTACTTTCTGATATTGCTTTCAAGCAAACTACTTCTAACCAAATACTCATCCCAAGAGTGGCTTTAAGAGCAACCAAACTATTATAAACTCTGGGGTCCAATTTATGCTTAACATACAGGGCTGGGTCACCATGGCCACATATGCTGTGCCCACTTAAAACTCCAGGGGATGGCCATTCCCAGACTGAGTTGCAAACTCTTTGGCATAGTGTATGGCAGGTTCTAATAACAGCTGGTATCTGGGGCCCCCTGTCAGTTTGCGCTAGGATTAAACTCTCCTTTCCCCACCTCCCACCACATGGAAAGAGAAGGCACACAATGTCGTAGAAAAAAAAATCTTCCCATAAAGAAAGCAGGTTTAAATCCTCCCTCACCCTTTGCCTTCTCCTCACCCTAACCCTGCCCTGCCCTTTTCCAGATGTTTCCACTTAGTCATGGTGGGGGCTGAGCAGGGGATGAACAGCATGACTTTGCTTGAACACCCTTTACAATCGATTGAGCTATGGCAGCTGGGCTTGCCCCCAGATGGGGCGAGCTCAGTGCAGACAGTGATTATACATGGGAAACCAGAGAGCCTTCGGGACCAGACCACAATGGCTGGCGCCTCTGCAGTTCTCTCTCAGCCTCAATTAGCAACTCTGAATTAGGAAGAGCTCTCTCAGCTTTGACACTCCTCCCACAGTCAGCCTCACCTGGGAGACAGCCTGCCCCAGGGAGAAGAGGCAGCCCAAGTGGTGGACATCTGCACACTCCTAATGAGGCTGGCCCAGGATGGGAGCTCAGCTAATTGTTCCAATCGGCCGTGATGTCTGGCTTCCAGCTGCCATGTCTGGCAGCACCATTTGGATGTCTTGAGTTTACTGTAAGGTTGGGATTGAGAGACCCTTAGGAATGGAGGGTGTCAGCTGGGACTCATGCTGAAGCAATTAAGGGACATTTGTTGCAGGTGAAGAATGGTGAGATAGTAAAATAAAAATATCACAGCTTGCTGTCATCTTACCAGGAAATCCATAGTCCCCAGCCAAGACGGACCATTCCAAGAACACGAAGCATGTGGTACGTGATTGCTGGAGCACAAGAAGGCTAAGCAATGTCCTTCATGCTGAACTGGGAACCTGGATTCTCAAAGAGTAAATTAACCAGATCATTGCTGGGCCCCATTCCTGAAAAACAGATGACTCAACTTACCCACCTTAAGCCCCAACCCTATTTAGCCTGAAGCTAACAAGTAGAAGCTTCAGGCTTCTCGTTAACATCACCATTTTTCAAAGCCTTAGCAGTAGTCCGTGGTAGGCTTTATTTGCATAAATTGTAAAAGAAACAATATTTCAACCTTAGCACCACTGTCTCTTTCCACTCCAACCTCCTCTGAGTCCCCTGTTACAGGGTGGTATGAGCATTGGAGTGGTTTAGCCAAGAGAAACTGACGTCCAGGATACAACCAGTTTTACAATGGGGGCTGTTTATGCGGCTGTGGGAATAACTTCCAGAAATAGGTTCTCTAACGTCTGTACTCACGATTGCATTGCCATGGCCTCCAGGTGCCAGGGAACAATCTGTGACATAAATAAGACCTAAGGTACCCAACTGTATATGTTCACAGGACACAACAGATTCAAGCACTGAAATCTAAATGGCCACACACTAGCATGTGATCTGTTATTCAGCCATAGAAACAGAACTGTGGCCGGGGTTGGGGCGGGGGGATTCAATTCTCACCAACGCTTAAGCAAAATGACAAGGTTCTCTCTTATCACATACTTCAAAACTCAACATACATATTTATAAATGTGGCTATACGATGAAATTGGTCTCAGTGAAGTCGAAAGTGTATACTCTGACAGAGACAAGTGAATTGAAACATGAAAAGGTCATGGCAGACCAAGACACAGAATGCATTAAAAGAGGTTCATTTTAAATGGGAGTGACGAATGGGATCTTGCATTGCTTTGGTGGTTTAATTTTAAAAGAGACGAACACATGGGAGGATAGGTTTAATTTCTTGCTGATCTTACTGTCATTGACTAATAACAAAATTCATAAAACCACAAGGCCATGAGCAGCAAATTGGCTAATGAGTGCAATCAGTTCAAAAAGTATTGAAAGTCAGCCAAGAAGGCTTATCAACAACATCAACAACAAAAGAAAACTTGATTAAAAGATGGCCAAGGACTTTAATAGATGTCTCTTCAAAGAAAATGTACACATGACCAGTAAGCCTGTGAAAGGATGCTCGGCATCACTAATCACTGGATGATTTAAATTAGGAATTAAAACAATGATGCAACTTCAAATGTAGGAGGATTGCTATCAGAGGAGTGGAAAGAAGGGGGGGAGGAGATGATAACTGTTGGTGAAGATTTGGAGAACCTGGAAGCCTTGTGTAATTATTGGGAATGTCATGATGCAACCTCTATGAAAAACAAACTTGGACTCCTTCAAACCTGAGTAGACCTAGCCCTGATCCAGTAACTACACTTCTGCTATGGACTCAAGAGATCAGGAAGTAGGGTCTCAAGAAGATGCTGCGATCGTTCACGACAGCATGATTGATTCTCCACAGTCAAAAGACAGAAGGAAACCAAGCATCCACCACCAGGTACATGAATATACAAAATGCCATATATTGATACAATGAATTATTAATCATCATCTAAAAGGAAGAGACTTCAGACACACGCTAACATGCAAAATCCTTCAGGACATTGTGCCAAGTGAAGCAAGATAATCACAAAAAGACAGAGATTTTATGACTCCACTTACGGGAGATATGTAGGGTGAAGTCAAATTCATGGGACTCGAAAACGGAATGTTTGACTCTTTAAGACAGAGTTTTAGAGATTGACCTGACCACATGGGTGAATGTCCTTAATATCACCAAACTGTGTTAAAATGGTTAAGTCAGAAAGCTTTCTCTTTTGTATATTTTTACTGCAATTGAAAGCTTTTAAATTAAAAAGGACTAGAAATGTCTTAAATCTCTTTAATTTTTACATTTTCTTTTACGTGCATGCTGTTTTGCCCACATGTATGACTTTACAGCACACATGTGCCTGGTTCTCACAGAGATTTAAAAGCAGTTGGAATCTTCTGGGATGGTTGTGAGTCACCTCATGAGTGCTGGAAGCTGAACCTGGGGCTCGGCAAGAGTAACAAGTGCTCTTAATTGCCAAGCCACCTCTCTATCCCAGAGAAATGCCTTAAGTTTTAGAGCTCATATATGAAAGGAAAGTAATCAAGTTCATCCCCAAAACAGGACTTGATAAGCTTAATAAGTCATGACATTGCCATTAGCAAATTATAAAATGCACAGATAGTCTCAGTACTGGAAAAAAATCACAGAAAATTTGCCAAGTGATCAATAACTTTGAAAAAGCAAATTTAGGGATTGGAGAGATGGCTCAAGGCTTAAGAGTTCTTACTGCTCTTGCGGAAGACCAAGTTTGGTTCCCAGCACCAAAAACCACTATAACTAAGATTTCAAGGAATCCAAGTCCTCTGGCCTCTGAAGGCGCCTGCACGCTGATGATGTACATAAACTCACATAGGCGCTAACCTATGAATAAATTGTCAATTTCGACTAACAAACAGGGAACAGGAAAGACTAGACTAGCTTTCAATATTATTACAGAAAATCATTGTACCAAATTATTGATGGATTTAAAAGAAAAATAAAGCAAACCGGAGTATGTCTGTAGCCAAAGGTGTAGGAAACAAAGCATTATTAGAGGTGGTCCTTTCATGAATTATCAATTAACAAATTAACGATTCATGAATTGACAATTAACAGATGACTGTTTTATTGTTGGTGTTCTGTTTATGGTATTTTGTAAGCATGCTTGAATTTAATATTTTTGTAATGCTTTCTTTTCTCATCATAACTTGAAGATTCACTTTTATATGGAATGTTATACTCTTTTTCTGAAGAGGGTCCCCAGTTGCCTAATTACATGGATGCAAGATTCCCTTCCTAAACCTGGGTATGCCCTCCCTCACCGCAGCAGTGATCTCAGGGCGGCTGAACTTTGATTTGTATCCATCTCCGAATAGAAATCAATGTAAATGATTTACAGGGCTGTGACACTCTGCCTTTGTAGTCTAGAATTCCTCTGATCACAAACTTGGTCTTGACTACTATACCTTCCAATGAGGGGGAAATTTTTGAAACTTGATGCTCCCTACAGGTGAGCAGGGGACACACAGAATCAACATAAAACCAAAGGAACTCTGGAAACCCAAAGTCATACAGAGGATAAACCAATCTCCCTAAAACACTTACCTCAGTATCAATATTTTCTTATCTCCCCACCCCCCCAACCCCAACCCCACTCAACTGCCTTTTAGTAGCAATTGTCATAGGACAGCAAAGACCACAGAACAGAGGCTGGCTCTGAAGAACATGGGAAGAGAGACAAGCTAGTTTGGATCCATTGGATAAATAAGTATTTGCTTAGGTCAGGACGGGCCCTTGGGGGCCCTTGGAGAATTGATGAAAGAAAATGTAATTAAGAGTAATTAAGCTGCCACTCCTCTCTTAGACATTTCTTCTTGGGGGGGAGGGGGACCATTAGATTACTAATCCAATAGAACAGCAGAGCTTGAATGTGCTATGACAATGGTCCTCAGGGAATAAAGTGGAAAGTAAGATTGACTCCTTCCAGACATTGGTAGATTGACAAGAAGAGATGACCACAAAAGCTGAGTCAAAGCCTATTCCTAGATTTTGGGTACAGGGAACTGATGGAAGGAGATAAGTGTTATTTACTTAGACAAGGAAGGTGGGAGGAGAGACGGCGGAGGGAGGTACAGGGAACATCAAGTTCCATTTCACTCAGGTGGAAGAAGAACAATGTGTGAGGCATCCAGGTGGGAATGCCAAGTAGATCCTTGAGTCTATCAGTCTGGAACTCAGACAGGAGGCTTGGTGTCAAAGTACAAATGCGTGGCTTATCACACTAACGACAGTATTTAAATCCTGAGAATAGATTAGACTGCTTAGAGAGAAGGTCGAGAAAAGAAATGGGGGCAGGAGAAAAAAACTAGATTCGAGAACACAAGAATTTTGATAGAATGAAGAAGTCAGCAAAGCCAATGTAGCTAAAAATGTAGAAGAACCTGGGGAGAGTAATCTCAAAATCCAAGAGAAGAATGAGATTTTAAAAAGCAGTGAGAAAGAGGTCCACTATGCCAAATACAGCAGGCATACAAATCTAAGGCTTTGGTCCTGTGTTATCAAATCAACGACACAAATAAAGGTGCCCAACATGCACTGCTTAGAACCAAAGGGACTTGTCCAAATGTCATAAAGGAAGTTGGTAAGGTTGTTCTTGGCTTATAGTGATAGCATCCTGGACATGACCACTCTCATCTGATCTCGGAAGCAAAGCTGAGTCGAGCCTGCTTACTACTTGGATGTAATCTCATATTCCCTAACTGAATATGAGATTACACAGAGAGACTCTGATGCAGCAAGAGAGACTCTGATGCAGCCATCCTGATAAAGAAATAGTGGAAGTGAGGCCAAGTCAGGATGAATCGGCCCTAGAGGGGCAATTGTGATCACTTAAGAGAGCTGGGAAGCAATGTAGAAAACCCATACCCATCATAAGCTGGCTTGAGAATATCACCATTATCATATCACCAGTAAAGAATAAAAATGCTGAAGGACCAGAAAGTTCCTATAATGTCTATTCTACTTTATCATGAAGACCATCACCCACTGACTTCAACCAAGATCCCATTCTCTACTCCAAGAGAGAGAGACCTTTCCCTCTCAGCTACCACAAGACTGCTCCCAACAGTGGCCACCTCCATATATCAACACAGAGATCTGTTTGTGCAAATCTCCCCTGATCCTCCACAATCAGTGACTTCCTCATGGCGAGTTTTGAAATCATCCCTGGTTGGAATATTTATACCATGAAAACTGGCCAGCACTGAGTTCCAGCTTGTTGAATTGCTCCCGTCTGCCGCTGAGTACCGTTCCGTAAGACACAACATGCTAATCAAGGAGTGAGCAGGAGGAGAGGGCAAATACCTTGGGAATGTACTTTTCATAGATTCTTAGTGTGTGTTAATACATTAAAAACTCAGAAAGACCTTTCTATATAGAAACTGATTCAAGATTTTTAAACAACGGTTTTCCAAATTTCTTTGACTGCAGATCTCTATCTCGTGAAACATATATCACTACCATCTGGAGTTCATGCTACTTTGATTTTCTTTTTTTAAAATAAAAGTATTAACACAAAAATGGAGATAGAAACCCCTAATGGATCTCTTGCTCATTCCCATGGCTATTTTGAGAGGTGCGCAGATGATGGATGTTCTCAACCCTTCTCATGACGGCTGAAAGACACTTATTATTTATGACTTGAGTTCTGTGTCATGATTGCTGTCATTAATAATGATGGTTTAGCCCCAAGGCTGAGAAGGTGGCAGGTCTGGAGTCTCTCTTGCTTAGCTTGACATTCCTGTGATATGGGAGTTCGGGCTATAAAGCTCAAAATGTTTGACTAGCACAGGGAGTGCTCAATTTCAAATTCTTTTCCTCATTCAACAGCGGGAGCTTGGGGGGACCCAGGGAAGGGGTTTTTCTTGAGCTGTGGAAACTTCTGCTGGCTAACAGATTGAATGGAAGAGCTCCCGGGGACCCAGTGGACCAGAACAACCACGTTCATTAGGAGAGCCAGGAAGCGGCCATGGGGGTCTTGTCTGTCCACAACTTGGCAGGACACAAAGTATTTTACCAAAAGGACTCTCACAGCTGGAAGGAGCAGGTGCCGACAGAGTGAGCCTGTGCAAGACTGGAGAGAGATTAAGGCAGGAAGGAAATTGGATTTTCCCAAGTTTCAAAGGGGAGGGGTATCCTAGGAGGAGGCAAGCGAAGAAGCAGAGAGAGGCTGAAATTGATTTAAGACTTGAAATAAATATCCTTAACCAGCAAAGAGCTGTCGTTCTGCACTTTAACAATTTAATGGGCAAAAAGACCCAGTATTAACTGAACCCACGCCTCCATCAGAGGGGGAGATTATCAGTTACTGAGCAGGGAGAACTAAACCAAACACAGTGTTCACATCCCACAGTTCCCTAGAAGCAAAATGTCTTGCCAGGAAAATAAGTCTTCCTGGTTTTTCCCCTCTGTCACTCCTCTCTGGACAAAGAGGGAGGCTTTCAGTGCTGGCATGATGATGCCTCAGCTCACAGTTCTGAGAACGTTAGCAGCATATGGCAAGTCCTTAGTGAGACAAAGAAAGGTGGTTCCTAAAAACCAGTAAGCACTGAAGCATCCTCCATGTAAAGGTGCATGCATCTACCATATTTGCAGAGAGCTGTAGGGCCTGTCCTTTGTCTCACTGGTTTCAATGAGAAGTTATGTGAGGTGTCATATTTCCTCACCTTCTCTAACCTTGACTATTTGGAATCAATGTTTTAAATGTTCAGATGTGATATCTTAAAACAGTGAAGGAATTTAACAAGATATGATAAATCAACGAGATGTATTTTAAAAAACCAAGATAAGGCCATTAAATTTTGAAGTGAGATTTGAGATTCCCTAGAAAGACAGCGTGCTTCATCCAGATACTCACAGATCTGAAGGCTGAGTGGTTTCCTTTTCTCTCCTATACATTAGACCTTCCCCCATGGAATACTCTGGAAGATTTTGAAAGAAGATTTATGCATCTGCACTCAAAGGTGAAGGAAATCACTTTGGAAAAAGAACTTACCATTCTTTTCAATATGTAAGCAGTAATTGGCACTCTGAAAACTAATGCTCTCGTGTATTATTGTATTTGGTCCTCGAAATAATCCCGTAAGTCAGGTGGTAGTATTAGCCTCATTTTCCAGTTGAAGAAACTAAGGCTCGAAGACCTTGAGGAGGGCAGGGTCCAGGTCACACAGCTGGTAAGCAGATATGTGTGACTCTAAATCTCTTGCTCTTTTCCCTACCACTTTCCTTAATCCTCTGGAAGGATCACAGGAGTGTTCTCTACAGGGCCCCAGGGCAAGAGGTGTATGCAGGCAACTTTCAGGGCTTATTAAAGATGGAGGAGCACCTTTTGTCCTATGTTCCCTAATGTGAATTATTGATGGTTAACAGACTGCTGGGTGCTCAGTTCCTGTGTTTCTCCATATACTATGTTCCCTCCTCAATCCCGAAGCCTAAGGTGTAGGCCACATTGATGAATCTATTGGGACACTCAATCCTTCCTACATACAGTCACCAAACCCAATCACTATTGTGGATGCCAAGAGGTGCATGCTGACAGGAGCCTGATATAGCTGTATCCTGAGAGGCTCTGCCAGAGTCTGACAAATACAGAGGTGGATGCTTGCAGCCAACCATTGGACTGAGCATGGAACCCCAATGTACAAGTTAGAGGAAGGACTAAAGGAGCTGAAGGGGTTTGCAACCCCATAGGAAGAACAACAACATCAACCAACCAGACCCCCCAGAGCTCCCAGGGATCAAAGAATACACATGGAGGGACCTATGGCTCCAGCTGCATATGTAGCAGAGGATGGCCTTGTCAGGCATTAATGGGAGGAGAAGCCCTTGGTCCTGTGAAGGCTCCATGCTCCAGTGTAGGGGATGTCAGGGTAGGGAGGTGGGAGGGAGTGGGTGGGTAGATGAGAGAGCACCCTCATAGAAGCAGGGGGAGGGTGGATGGACTAGGAGGTTTCTGGAGGGGAAACCAGGAAAGGTGATAACATTTGAAGTTTAAATAAGAAAATATTCGATAGAAGAAAAGAAAAAAATTTTAAAGAGAAAAAAAGGAAAAAGAAATGTGTAAAAAAAATTTAAAAAAAGTACAGTCCTTGCATCTGCCTTTCTTGCCCATTCCTTTTTTTTCCCAAGATGTGACTGTTTATTAACTGATCAGATTATAAAAATACCATGAGCTACACTTTAGTTCATCTGTTTAATAAGCCGGTTTATCTGGTCTTCCCTGTTGCCAGCATCTCCGTGAGTGGCCTTTTCTTCATTCTACCTTGTGGGGAAGATAATTCGAAGGGCCACAGGAAGTTATTTGCTTTCCTGAAGTGGTTCCCAACTGTATAGATCTCATGAATTAGATCCTCCATGCAGATGATGCCAAATTCACCAAGATATCTAGCAATCAAGGAATTATCTGTCAAGGCAATCTGCTTTTTATTGATTTTGCCATAGCTTTGCTTGTGACAAGCTCCTTTACTGACTTCAGGTTGAGGTACCCCCATACAGTGTATGGTTCCACAGTCCTCAGCATGTCCATTGAAGCCTTGTTGAGCTTCACAAAGGTTCCATTGAAGATCTGTCAAAGACGAAGAAGTTGCAACCCCTTGTGCACCTTTGGGCTTACTCCACTGACACCTCGGATTCTGATGACAAAGGCCAATGTTGGTTCTGCGGGCACATAGACGTTGCCATCTGAATCTCAGTCTGGTACATCTGCCTGCTCTCCTTGTGATAGTGCTTTGCCTTCTCATAGGTGAGCTTCCTCCTTGCCTTTCGCAATATCTTCAGGGCAAACTTCTTCCTCAGGTGCTTCACCTTCAACTCTGTGAAATTCCTTCGCTTTTCCTTAAGGGTTCTGGCACAATGGCAACCTTCTTTTCTTCTCTGGTACAGCCTCCATGGTTCCAGCCAGAAAAGGAGAGTGCCCATTCCTTTCCTAGTGATCTTTTCCAGAAGCACATGGCTCTCTTGAGTTTGAAAAGTGTTAGGAAAAGTAAGGAACATACACCACGAGTGTATTTGCCATTCTCCAGTCACATCACATAAGATAGCTTGTTCTCTCAGGTTTCCAGCCCCAATGCTTATACCCATCTCATTTATGCCCAGCCCTTTCCAGCAAGGACCAGAAACCAGTTCAGCATGTCATTTGGGGAAATAGATATGTTCAAATTTCTATGAAAGATCACCTATAGACTTCATCCCTTCATCTAACTTTATGATACCTTTTTCCCCCCGAATCACTTCTTATATGTTATCACTTCCTCATCCAGAGATCTTCAAGATTTCCTTGCTGACTCTAAGATTAACTATAAATCTCTTAGTGAATCATGTTGTAACTCCCTCATTCAGATAGTGTTCAGGGTGTTCTTACATGGAGATTTGGATGGATCGATGAATGGGATGGATGGATGGATGGATGGATGGATGGATGGATGGATGGATGAATAGGTATATGGATAGATTTAATTAAATTAATTAAATTTAATTAATTAAACAGATTTAATACCTTAAAATTAGAATATTCTTATCCTCTTGCTTCCATGCACTGGGATTATAAGTGTGCCATCATATCCACCTGATTTGTGTGCTGGAGATCAAACTTGGCTCTTTCCACAGGCTAGGCAAGCACTCTACCAACTGAGTTACACCCCAGCCCTTCACTGTTACTCTTTATGAGCATGTACTCTTTCCCAGTGAAGGAACAAGTGAGTCTGAAAATTCATCCTTATTTCTTACCCCAGAGCCTTCTTACCCACCTTCTACTCTAGGAGAATTTCTCTGTGAAATAGTAAGGACACATCATGACAAACTCTAACTATTGCCCATATGATCCTCACCATCTTCCAGATACTGGCTTAAGCATGTCCAGAGATGTTTCTGTCTGCCACCTTTATATAAGGCAAGCATACCCAGAAGAGTTCCTATCATCTTAATCCTTTTAATCTTATACACTGTGACCACAAGCTAAGTTTCCCCTAGTGTTCTTCCTTTCTTGAACTATGACCTTAAACTGAACATGCCACTTATGTGAGCACACTTAGGATTGAGCCCATCTGGGGAGTGATTTTCTGTATGAATGCAGGCTCCTTGGATAAAATGCTCTTCATTCAGAAAAGCATTACTTTGGAAATAACTCCCATACCCTTCTCAACCTGCTGGAAGTCACCTCAGCTGATCCATCACTTACCTATTGTGAACAGTGCTGCAGTTAACAAGTGTGCACTTAAAAAAAGAAAAAGAAAATGCTGGATAAACGAAAGCAACAAACAGAAAGGGAATTTCACCCAGTTAAATGGAATAATCGCAACACCTTAGTGATGTTTAAATGTAACAGTAGCTTTAAAAAGAGTAAGAATAGAAAAACCTACAAATAAAGTAATGTGAAATAAATAGAATAGCCTCACAGAGATGATTCCCCTTGTCTTTACTTCTAGGATTTGATACTGCTGTGTTACTTGACAAGTTAAGGCCACCATAACAAAGCGAAACAGACTGGGAGTCTTGAACAGTAGAAATGCGTTGTGTTACAGTTTTAGAAGCTGGCATCCCAAGATCAAAGTGCCAACAGGGTTGATTGTCCCTGAAGCCTCTGTGCTGGCTTGAACATGACCCATCTATTGCTGCTTCCTACAGTCTTGGCCTCTGTGCACCTGCATCCCTGGTAGCTCTCTTGAATGTACAAATACACTCTTCATATAAAGACACCATCATATTAGATGAGAGTCCATCCACAGGACTTTAAAAGAACTCATTTAGCCATAAGTATCTCTTTAAAGAATCTATTCTCCAAATAATCACTTTCTTGGGTACTAGAAGTTAGACCTTGAACATTCAAACAAGATAAAGATACATATACATGGCAAGGGGAAATTATGGTTGCAATCCAGCGTTAATCGGCTGACCTTGATTGAAATGGGGATATTAGCCGGGTACAACCAACATAATTGCAACTAATATAAGGTCAAAAGGAAACCCTGAGCATTGGCTTGAGGGAATTCAGCCTAAGAAAAACTTGGCCCACCCATTGATGTCTTCTAGGTAGGCAAAGTCAAGGAACAGAAGAAATCATTGAAGAGTCCCCACTGTGGTTCTCAAAAGGAAAGTTACATGTTGACTTCAGCTAAGTGGCCCCTTTTCAAATTCTGACCACTGGAACTGTAGGATAATAAAACTTACATTGTTTTAAGTCACTAAATTTACATGGCTTGACATAATAATAGAAAACTAATAAATACATCAGGTACATGAAAGGGTTAAGATATGATGTGACTAGCATTTCGAGTAACTGATAATGACATGTGAGTCAGTAAAAGATAAAAAATTAGCTACTCATCCAGTTTAAAAAAATAAACAGGATTATAGGTCTATGCCACATTATTCATAAAAATAAAGCCCAGATAAGTTTTAAGACCTTAACAATATACGCATGAGGCCACTGGAAGCGAATAGATGAGAATGTGTTTATGACTTTGGAATCAGGAAAAAGAAAACTTCCAAAAATTATTAAACTTTACAATATTAAAATATAAAGCATTTATATTCAAGAGATAATCTAAGAAAAATCAAAAGACAAGCAGGAAAACATTGGAAAATGGTATTTATAGCATATATCTATTTACAATGTTCCTTTGCCTTACTTCTCTTCCTGACAGGGAACATTAATTACCTTCCAAATTAACAACAAATAAGGGGAAATGGGAAGACTCTTTTCCAGCATCCTTCCCCCACCAAGAAATGGTTAGAACAAAGAGAAAACCAAACCAAAATCACTCTGAGAGCATAAGGCTGTGCTTTGTAAAAGGCAAATTGTGACTGCATCGGGGCAGCTCCTTCTGCTCACGCTCCACACCCTCGCGTCTGTGCAATGGTGTCAGGTCAGCCAGCATTGTGTGGACAAGACTCCTGATGCACTAACCTAGTTACAGATTAATGCACTGGAGATGTGGCATAACTCTCTGGTTGTCTCCTCTTTTCCCTCATTTTCCTGAATGCACGGGTATGCTATTTCTGTCATCTCTTGCCAGTTGGATGTGTCTGTGTGCCAGAGTTCCAGCCAATGGGACCAACGACAAAGGACAAGTCAGAAGACACTTAGTTTTCACCAGTCCTTACGTTCCCTACCTTCTGCTGGATAAGAAATAAGCCACAAAATATGCCCAGCCTCCCACTGCCATCTAAAAGGCCAGCACTGCAAACTGGAGCCTGGATGCCCAGCAGAGGGTCATGGTTACCTTCAGTTGTCAACTTGACATGCCCAGGAAAAAGGAAAGTCAATTGAGGAGTTTCTTCTATCAGACTGGCCTACTGGTGTGTCTGTGGGGTATTTTCTTAATTGCTAACTGCCACCTCTGGGCAAGCATCCTGCTTTGCATAAGGGAAGCCAAGCCAGAGGAGCAAACTAATAAGCAGGATTCCTCCATGGCCTCTGTTTCAGTTCCTGCTCCCAGTTCCTACTTTGAGCTCTTACCCATGGCTTCCCTCCATGAGAGACTCTAAGCTCTAAGCCGAAATAAACTTTTTACATCCCCTATTTCCTTTTGGTGAGTGTGATCACTGCAACAGAAATGTAACCAGAACACAGGGTGTGTTTTGTCACTGTTAACAATAGTGTCATTTGGAAAGGGACATGACCAAGCCTCCTAGCTATCCAACTTCATGAAGTGTGGGCTGACATCCTGCTCCATTGTTTCTACATCATGAGTAAGGCAGTGTTGGAATGAAAAGTCTCCGAATATCAAGACAATGAGTTCCAGAACTGAGACAGGGCTTGTAGAGTGAGATGAATGAGCCAAGATACAGAATGTTAGGAAAATTAATATCCACAGAGGAGACTCCATCTAGCTGCATAGAATCTAGACTTCTCTCCTTGTGACCCTTATTCTTAGTGTATTTTTCAAGACTCCAGACCTTGGCTTTACGTTTACTTTATACTTTTTAATTTTTTCTCCCTAAAGAAATGAATTTAAAATGAATGGAATGAATTTTTAAAAAAATAGAATAAGTGGATTGCTGAGACCTGTTTGGGAAGGGTCTAGGCCACCTCACCAATTTGCTATTTGCTTAGGAGACCCTTCTCACTTCCCAAATGTGAGAAGTTTGTTTTCAGCCCACTGGCTTCCATGTCAGGTTATACAACAGCTGGTCAACTCACAATGGCCCCAAACATGCTTGAATATCATCTTACACGGAGGGGCTATCTGACACAAGATCTTGCGGCATAGCTCAGGAAACTATCCCGACAACCACAGAAAGGTAAATACAGACCCTAAACTCGCGCCAGCTGGGCCAGCAGCAACAGAGCCTTTTGCCTGGCAGCTGTGGGACAGTTTTCAAATATAAACACCTCCCCTCTGCCTTCTGCTCTCCCTTCTCCTCTCTGTTTTCTTTCCTGAGGATTAAGAGATTTCATTCTCATTGTTCCATAGATGGAAAGGGAGGTCTCCCTGAGCCAACGCCAAGCACTGTGTGTTCCTTATGGTTTGGAAACACCTTGAAACACTCTGTCCCCCAGTCCTGCAGCCAACCCACATTGTACCCCCAGCCCCTAAGAGTTCTAGCAGAGTCCTGGGAAGGCCGCTGCAGAAACTGCATGTCTTTCCCAATCTGCCCAGAACATCTGGACGGCAGAGAAGGTCAATAGAACTTCGCTTTCCTATGGAAGATAGGACAACTACCAGAAACATAAGGCAAAAAGGAGCATCAGCTACTTCTAATGGCCTTGCTAGGTGTTCTGATGTCTCGATGCATTCATGAAGCAGCTCTGTACCTATGTCAAGGGCACCATAAGGAGAAGACAGTTGAGATCTGGACAGCATCTGACTAGACTCATTTACTACCTTCCGTTCATTCCCAATGTCTGTTCTGTCCTGTGTCCTGGGAAGCTAACATCTAGAAACTACTCCTTCCCTAATAGATTACACCAAAGAGTCACGGCAGGATGTGACTGGAGACTGGAAGAAGAGAGAAGTCCATCTTGTGCTACATTTCTGGAAGTAGAAATAGCCACGTACGTTCACAATACAAGCCCACACCCCAACCTCAGGCAGCCCACTCTCTACCAGTCCAGCTTCAAAGAAAGCCCAGCAAACACTGTTTTCTCCAGTCACAATGCAACCTGGAGAAGGCAGGAATTCCCTCTTGTTGCCCGTCTCCAATGCCCCAGCTCCATTGTGTGCCCTTTCAACGTCCTTCACACCTTCCCGCAAGAAGCCTCTTCATCAGTCTCTTTTTAAAGGTCTTTTTTAAATTATTTTTATGTTTGTGGCAGGGTGTATATGCATATGTGTGGGCATAACTGAAGAGCCAGAGGTATTGGCTGCCCTGGAGGTGGAGTTATAGGGCATTGTTCACCACCTAATATGGGTACTGGGAATCAAACTCTGGTCCTCTGCAAGAGCGGCAAGTAGTCTTAGCCATTTGGCCATCTCTCCAACCCCTGACTCAATTCTTTTCATTTGGAGCATAGTCGATGAATGCTGTTTCCTGCCATGCCCCCCATCTACTGCACCTGGCACCATTGGTCCAAGTACTGAGGTTTAAAAAGTAAAGATAATGTTTGCCTTTGTGAATTCATGCTGTGATCAGAAGGGAAAGAAAATACAGACTACTGGAGATGGTTCTAGAACAGTGTTTCTCAGAGTTTGGTCAGCCTCATCTGTGAACGTGATACAAATGAAAGTTCTTAAGCCCTATCCCAGAGCCATACAGTCAGAAATTCCTGAAGCCAAGTTCAACATCTTTACCCAGAATTTTGGGAGCCCTGGGACCGCTGAAATGCATCTCTGTCATATCCCAAGGGAAGTCAGATAAGGGAACATGGCAACCAGATTTTTCAAAACCATGGAAGTTGACTGTTTATCCCTCTAGATGAGCCTCAAGATGGTTTCTATGACTTGGGTTGCGGCTTAGACTCATAAGTCTAGGCGGTTAATTAGTCACCATGAAAGGATAGCCCTTCACTCCAGTTGCAGCAAGAGGCCAGATGCTTCTTGATGCAGTCAGTGGTGGGTATGCTCTACGCCTGCTCCCCTCTCAGATGCTCTGCACATAAACATCTAAGCTCAGACCAGACTCTTGGTCCTTAAATGTCAACAGCACCTTAGCTGAAGGCCCTGCCTAACTGCTTTCTCCCAGCTGTACCTAGCTACATCATGTGGACTGAAACTCTGTGTGGTTTTAAAGGGTTAGAAGGTCTTCTCTCTCTTCTCACCCTCCTCCAAGCATCTACCTGAGAACTAGTTCATACTTGCAGTGGAAACCCATGACTCTGGGTGGAAAAGCAGATTGCAGTTTAGAACTCACAACCAATTTTTCTTTGTAGCAGCTTCACTCTGCATCGGTTCCTGTCATTTGTGAAATGAGAACAAGATGTCTGTCTTGGAGGGTGAAGTAGGAATTCATTGAAATGAGGTATAGGCAATGCTTAGTATAAGCAGGGGACACGTGCTTGGACTGTGCCAAGTGGAGTCCCTTGCACTCTTCTCCTTGAAGACTATAGCCCTATGTTTCCTATGATGAATTCCTAGAACACAATGCCAAGGGTAGAGCCCATAGTCAGACTGTGTCTGGCCAGCAGTAGCATTTGCTATCTTTATGTCTTAGGCAATCTCCTTAAGCTTAGGTCACTCCTGTTCTTTCCTACCTCATGTTTAAATCTTTTTTTAAAGATTTATTTATTTTATTATTCATATGAGTATACTGCAGCTGTCTTCAGACACACCAGAAGAGGGAGGGCATCAGATCCTATTACAGATGGCTGTGAGCCACCATGTGGTTGCTGAGAATTGAACTCAGGACCTCTGGAAGAGCAGTCAGTGCTCACAACCACTGAGCCATCTCTCCAGCCCTCATGCTTAAAGCTTAGCATCTAGAAAGCCAGCTTCTCATGCCTCAGACTTCATAGATGTCTGCTCTGAGTCCTCTTTAAAATTATTCCTAACTAAACATGAGTATGAATTAACTATTCGCCCTCAATTCATAATTAATCATATCATTACCGTATATTCCAAGCAAAAGACTGAGACTTAAAGCCTATAAAGTTTAAGTCAACAATAGTGGCAATTGGGCAGGATTTTTGAAATTGAAACTATTTTACTATGCTTCTTTGACTCTTTCTCATTTAAATGTTTGGGAAAAAAAAAACTTAACACATATTTTGGGCAAGAATTTAAAAAATAATGGCCAAAAGGCTAGCAAGGGTAGAGACCAATGTCACATTCATATGGGAAAGCCTTAAAACCTAATCTCTTGGAACAGTGAAAGGTAGTTACCATAGGCTTGGGGAGAGGATGAGTGGAGACAGGGGTAAGAAAAGGGAAATGCTGAACATAGGGTACAGAGTCTCAAGCAAGATGAGAGGAATGTGTTTTACTAATCCATTGCATGGTGATCCCAGTTAAGGTATTCATGCATTTTCTGTTGCTATCAGGAAATACCTAGACCTGGTTCTCATGAAGAAAGGGGGTTCACATTGCTCAGAGCACTGAGGTTCACAGCCATTAGCTCAAGTAAGAGCATCTCTGACCTCATCATCTTGTCTGCAAAAGCAGGCAGGAGATCACATAATGAGACTGAAAGCCAGTGGAGGTGTGGTCATTCCTACCTCCCGGGAGGCCTCCTCCTCTCTACCTCTGAATATACCTATTTTTTTAACTTAACATTTTTTTTTAGATACCATAGTCTCTCTACTTCTTCTCTTAAAGAAGCTGTTAAATCTAAACATCATCACCCTGGGAATGAGGTGTCTAACATATGAATCCTTGAGGAATGAACCATATCTGGATCAGAGCAATTAATAACAACATGTTAATTTTCAAACGTTTAAAAGAACACATTTTAGTCTCTTCATCACACACACAAATTTTACGTTTGTATATGTTAGTTTGATTTGACCTATAATGAACAAAGTGATCAAAATATCATATTATATCCCACAAATATACATGGTTATTGGTCAATTAAAATAGTTTAATTCAATGACAACAGCAACAATGATGACAAAAATCTGGAAGAAGAGAGCCTCGACTCAGCTGCTGAGAGAGACGGCAAACCAGGTCAGATCTGGGAACTGGGTCTCAGGAAGGTCCCTGCACCAAGGACTTCATTGTGAGTTTCCCCACTGTCCAGAGAAGAGCTGCTCTGTTTCCCATCCCTGGAATGCTTCAGAGTCATTGTCACCACCACCCACTTTGTTCTCGCCCTTCCCTGCCCTGAGAAGCCCTTCCTCCTTCTTTCTTCCCATTCCAAGTCCTTCAGAGCCCAGTTCCATCCCTGCTTCCTCTGAGACACTCCCAGAAGAATCAACTTCCTTCCTACATCCTCCTCCACAAACACCCTTGTAGCTCCTGGTCAACTGAAGGTCATGTAGAATAATGTGTCTTGATTCCTAGTCAAAGTGATGCCTTCACGTATGCACGTCTTCTTCCCCCCCAAACCAATCACAGGCTTCCCTCTGAAGGAGGGAAGTCATATTTTCTATAACTTCTAGGTCTGAAAGAAATTAGATCGGTCTCCAAAAGAAATATAAAAGGTACGTGCAAGAGCTTTCAACAGCAAGCATCCTTTGTAGTGTATCTTTGTATCAAGATCTCTATGTCCCTCGTTATTAGTGACACATCTGTTTTCAGAACGCTGACATATTGAAGGGGAAAGGCAGACACTTTGAATGTTCTGCTTAAGATAAACCAGCCTGGACTCCAACCTCACCCTTAAACACCTAGAATCCTCTTCTACCCCCTGATAAAGCTCTAGTGCTCTGCCTCCCTCCCTGTAGCACATTAGTGGACAGGGGTCTAAATTAAGATTAATTACTCTCCAAAGCTCCTCTCTCTTTTCCTGGTTGGCCATAAATAAGCAGCCATGTTAACTGATAGAGCTGGAATGCAATATGGGGCTTAATTAACAACAACAACAACAACAACAACAAGAAGTCAGTAGTAGTCATCTTGAGAAAGGTAAATCTCAACAAATACCAAAACTTGAAGTGATTTCTTGAGAGTCAGTTCATAATGCCTAAAACCAGTAACAATAAAAACTACAAAAAGACATTAAGAATAAACCTCTAAAACCAGAATCAAGCCCCAAAGTGCCCACTCTTACCACTCCTACACCATTCAGAGGGCAGGCTAAAATCTATCCAACTCTGCAGACAATATGACTTTGTACTTCAAATATTCTTAGGCTTGGCATAGTAGTACATGCTTATAGTCCCATGGGAGCTAAAGAAAGAGGACCAAGACCCAGCCTGGATAACATAGACAGTGGCAGGACAGTCTGTGTTATAGAAAGACCCTGTGTCAAAAACAAAAAGCAAAATAAGCCCTTTGCCATGATAGGCACCTTCATCAATGTAACAGAACACAATCCCAACATCTATTAAAACTGGCTTTTATACATAGCGATCTGGAAGATGCTAAGTAAGAATTCAAGGAAATGCTCCCATTCACAATAAAATAAAATAAAAAATAAAATAAATCCTAGGGATAAGCCAAACTAAGAAAGTGAAAGACTTTCACAATGAAAGCTTCACAACACTGAGGACAGAAACTGAAGAAGCCAGTAGAAGGGGAAAAGCTCTCATGTTCATAGATATGTAGAACTGCTAATCAAAATTCCAGAACGAGGAAGAGTAATCCTAAAATTTATACAGAAGCGCAAAAGACCTCAAACAGCCAAAGCAATTTTGACCCAAAAGAGAAATGCTGGAGGTACCATAATATCTGCTTTCAAAATCATTAGTAACAAACGCAACATTGTACTGACCCAAAACCAAATGAGTGGCACAGTGGATTACAATAAAGAACCCAGAACCAAAGCCACGACTACAGCCATCTGGTTCTCCTCAGAGGTGTCTGTGTTAGTTTTGTTCTTCTTTGGTTGTAGTAAAACACTGACCAAAAACCAATTTAGGGAGGAAAAGTTTATTTGACTTAAAGTTTATGGTCCTTCATTGACGGAAATTGTCTTAGGATTTCTTTTGCTGTGACAAAACACCATGACCAAAAAGCAAGTTGGGGAGGAAAGGGTTTATTCAGCTTACACTTCCACATTGCTGTTCATCACCAAAGGAAGTCAGGGCAGGAACTCAAGCAGGCCATGTATCCAGAAGCAGGAGCTAATGCAGAGGCCAGGGAGGGTGTTGCTTACTGCCTTGTTCCCCATGGCTTGCTCAGCCTGCTTTCTTATAGAATCTAAGACCACCAGCCTAGGAATGGCACCACCCACAATGGGCTGGGCCCTCCCCCTTTGATCTCATGGAGGCATTTACTAAATGAGGCTCCTTTCTCTCTGATGACTCTAACTTGTGTCAAATTGACACACAAAACCAGCCAGTACAGAAACCAAGGCAGGAAGCAGGAGACAACCATGGAAAAACATTTCATATTGGCTTGCTTCCTTTGGGTTCTCTGCTGCCTTTCTTAGAAGTCCAAGGCCTACCTGTCCAGGAATGGCACCGCTGATAGTGGTCTGGGCCTTCCTACATCACTTAGCAATTGAGAAAATGCCCTGCAGATAGACTCTCAGGTCAATCTGATGGAGGTAATTCCTCAAATGAGAGTCAATCTTCCCAAGTAGTTTTAGGTTTGTGTCAAGTTGACGACAACTAACTACGACAGTGCCAAAACACATATGCTGGAATAAAGAGAGCGTCTTCAACAGTTGGAGCTGGAACATTGTATATCCACATGTAGGATATTAAAACTAGATCCTCATCTCTCCCTCTGTACAAAAAAATATTTCAAAATGGATCAAAGACCTTAATATAAAACCTGGAACATTTTGCTAGAGGAAAATGTGGGAGAAATGCTACAACATATGGCCGTATAGCAACTTTCTGGACTGAATTCTAATAGCTCAGGAAATAACAAGACCAGACAGATGGGGTTGTAAACAATTTTAAAGACTCTACATTTTAAAGAAACAATTGGAGCTGTGGAAATGGTTCGGCATGCACAAGCGTAAGGATCTGAGTTCTGATCCCCAACACTCACGTTAAAAGTCAGGTACTGCTGCTTGCTGTACCGCAGCATTACTTGGAAGAGACAGGTGTGTGTGTGTGTGTGTGTGTGTGTGTGTGTGTGTGTGTGTGTGTGTGTGTGTCTGTGTCTGTGTCTGTGTCTGTGTGTCTGTGTGTGTGTGTCTGTGTGTGTGTGTCTGTGTGTGTGTGTGTGTGTGTGTGTGTGTGTGTGTGTGTGTGTGTGATCAGAGACTGCCAGTCATCCAGCCTAGTTGAAAAAATAATCAAGCTCTTGGTTCAGCGATAGATGCTGTCACAAAGGAATAAGACAGAGAATGATAGAGGAGGCCTTTATACCATTCTCTGACCTCAACAGTCACACATGTGTGTTCATATATGGTCACACATGTATGTACTGTCACATACACACACAAATAAAATTCAATTAATTAAAATAATTGCCTAATGGAAGAGCCAGCTTAAAGCATGGGAAAAATAGAAGATAAATGTCTAGGATATATTTTTGAAGCCTAGGAAATTAAATACCAAATAATCCAATACCAAATATAAATCCAAAATTAAATACCAAGTTAAATACCAATTAGTAGCTAAGCCAATGAATCAAAGAGACAGGTTTTAAGTAAAATTTGTCATCATTTTAAAATAATAATATAGAGCTGGTTCAGTGGTTGAGCATGTGTTGTTTTTGCAGAGGACCCAGGTTCAAGTTTCCAGCACCCTCATGGCAGCTCATGCCCATATGTAATACCAGTTCCAGGAAATCTGATCTCCTCTTCTGGTCTCCACAGGCATGAGGCATAGACATGGGGCACATGCATGCATGTAGGCAGAACACTCATACACATAAAATAAAAACAAATCTTCTTTAAAATTGTCAACACCCTAGCTATCAGGGAAACACAAATTAGAACTACATCAAGATTCCATCTCATTCCAGTTGGAATGGCAATCATAAAAACAAACAACGAATGTTACCAGGGAGATGGGGTAAAATAGGCCCTTATACACTGTTGGCAGGAATAGAAATTCAGCGACTATATCAGTACTGAGATTCCCCAGAACACTTGAAACAGCAACCAAATGATGAAGCTATAATATTCCTGGGTACATAGGTGAAGGAATGAAAGTCAACATACAAATCAAAGTCCCACATCCACATCTGTTCCTGCAGTAATCAAAGTAGCCAAGCTGCAGAGTTAGCCCAGAGTTCCCATCAGCAGATGAGTAAATTAAAGGGAAACAGAACACACACACACACACACACACACACACACACACACACACACACCACACATATACTGGAGTCTTGTTCAGTCATCAAGAAGCAAAAAATCATGCCATTTGCAGGCAAATAGATGGGATGGCACATCATTGTGTAAGTGGAAAAAAAAGGC
The DNA here is from genome assembly GCF_011064425.1 of Rattus rattus. NCBI lineage: Eukaryota > Metazoa > Chordata > Mammalia > Rodentia > Muridae > Rattus > Rattus rattus. The sequence continues at coordinate 147,244,543 of NC_046157.1, forward strand.
TAGATTCTTCAGAAAGATAAATATCACATTTATATTATATGTGGAATTTAGAAAATTTTCAAGATATCAAAATAGAATATGGATTGTCAGGGAAAACAGCAGGGAGGAATAAGGGGGAGAAGAGAGGAATATCAAGGGTTTAAAGGGATCAAGCTATACACATTGATAGCCTTTAGTGTTCACAACATGACAAGCACTATTTCCACCAGGCTAATTAGACCAGAACAGAACTGTTAGGCTCAAGAGTAAGGCCTAGGTACAGCCAGAGAATGATAAAAGCCAATCCCGAAAAGAGTGTTAGGAAGAACTGAAAGTGAATATCCTGAAGAAGAAAAGTCTCATGAAAATACAATCCCTGTTTTCAAATATGTGAAAAGCTTTTATGTAAGGAAAGGAAACCATTTATTCTGTAACTCCCAAATGAAACAGGCTTCCACAGAAGAAGAATGCCCATTAGTGCTCTTAAGCGTATAATGGGTTACTTTGTGGGCATCCAGGTTCCAACTCCAGGAAATATGAAGGAAGCATCCAATCCTTAAAGGAGCCTGTCTTCCCTCGGGATTTCAGTGTCTTCATGAGCTATCCGGGACTCCCATGGAGTCACAAGTGGCCACGCTTGCTCTAGTTAAAATTGCTTGTCAAGTTCTCCATCCTGTGCCCCAAGGAGGAAGCCACATGCCTAGATAAAACTGACTTGGGCTTGCTGGTTGGGTATCTGGTAGCTGTTACACATACCTTCTAGGTCCCCAGAAAGCAAAGACTCATAGTCAAAGTACCTAAGTACCTTCACCTCATGGAAGAAAGCCAGGCATCTAACAAGAGACACTTTTGAAGCTTAAGACATTCACTGTGTTCCACTGAATCACACCAAGTGTCTATTGTCCCTTCCATCGGTGATAATAAAAGCCAGGATTTTAGAAGAGCATGCAGTGGCTATGTAAGTTGAAACCATAGTTCTGCCACCCACCACCTGTGCCACTGTCACCCACCCACCTGTGCCACTGCCACCCACCACCTGTGTCCCTGCCACCCACCACCTGTGCCACTGCCACCAACCCACCTGTGTCACTGCCACCCACCACCTGTGCCACTCCCACCACCTGTGCCACTGTGGGTGCCTGGCTTTGTTTATCTGTGCCTCCTTTCATCTATAACATTGAGACGTGGTTCTTCAGCATTCCTGTGATGGTTCACTGCATGTGTCAACTGGGCCAAGTAGTGTCTGATATTTGGCAAAACATGTATTTCATTTTGGGAGAGGGATTTGGGATGGTGCTGATAATTAAACTGATGGTCAAGGAAAGCATATTGGCCTCCATAATATGGGTGAACCCTGTAATGATAGCTGCAGGGCAGCAGGAAAATGGCCTGACTATTCCCCCAGAAAGAGAAAATAATTCCCCATGACGATCTTCAAGCTGGGTCATTGTCCTTTCTGATTCTGAAGTCTAAAATTCCAAAGTCTAAAGACACTGAAGCTCATGGGCCTTTGGACTCCAACTGAGACATCAGCTCTGACGTCTTGCCAGCCTTCATAATGACGTGATGCAAGTCCCTGTTGGTCCTTTCTTTGCAAAACCAGGACTGATGCAATATCTGTCTTAAGAGTTTGCGTTAAGGTTAACTAAAATGAAGTTGGGTGTGGTCGGGGGTACCTATAACTTCAGCATTGGAGAGGCTGAAAGGGAGGACTTGAAACTCTGAAGCCAGCCTGGACTACATAGTGTCTCCCATAGAGCCTTTCCCAAATAGGAGTCTTTATCTGCGCCTATCCTCTGTAGAAAATCAGATGTGTCATGTCTACCTTGCCTCTCTCCTGAGATTCTTTGGCCATGCCAGACACTGAAATCTCTTCTGTGACATTTCCTTGTATCCTTGTGTTATATGCACAGTCAATTCTATTTTAATTTAAATCTGACCTCTTTCCTGAAGCACTCCACAGTCTAGTTAGAGATATCTATCCTTCTGTCTTATCCATTTCCCATCACCCAATCGAGTCCTGAGTCTACTCAGTTGATTGACAGAATGTTCAGTTGTCCTCAGAGCCTCTGTCATCAATGAATTTCCCACTGCCTCTGCTCGGGGACACTGGTCACCAAGCGTGGGTGAGTAACCCATAGAACTTTATAAACTAAAGATACAGATTCTGGCATGGAAAACAAACTCAGTATAGATATAGTAAGTGGAGATCCAAGGAGTTGAATCACATAGCTGTCTCTCCCTATACACCCCTATACACAGGGGATTGGTTCCAAGATCCCTGCAACACAATAAAAAATCTGCAGATGCCATAACAGTAGTTATAACTAAATTAAATACAGCCTGCTGTATACTTTAGAGCATCTCTGGATTGTCTACAATACCTAATGCAAGGTAAATAGTTGCAGTGTATTGTCTGGGAAGCAGCGACCAGAAAAATCCTACATATTCATTTTTGTTCCTTAATGTTTAAGCCTGCAGTTCATTGCCTCCATATTTGGAGGCAGAGCTCCTCTGACTCAGGGTACCTACTTAACTTCAAGTCTTAAATTTTCCATTAACCAGGCCCCTAAACTAAAGAGGCTTGGACCACTTTTCTGTGGGTCAAAAGGCTGACGACAGAGATCCCAGGGAACATCAGTTTCTTTGAACCCTGACTCTATTCAAGCGCCTCTCTAGGACCAAGTGCCCTCACGTGCAGGGAGCAGAAGTCTACCCCTTGCTAGCAATGTACAAAGGAAGCCTCTGGACTTAGAGCAGCCTGGCTCCGCTGCTAAATGAGCCATTAGAATGTCCACAAGTAGACTTCGCTACCTGCACGTGAGGGCACTTGGTACTAGGGAGGTGCTTCAATAGAGTCAGTGTTCAAGAAACTCATGTTCCCTGTGATCCCTTTCAGCAGCCTTTTGACCCACAGAAAAGTGTCCCAAGCCTCTTTAGTTTAGGGGCCTGGTTAACGGAAAATATAAGACTTGAAATTAAGGGAAGGCACCGAATGTGTTCTGAAGAAGAAAAAAGTTCTCTCTCATCAGCCATTATTTCTGGCCTTCTAGAACATTCTGGGTCCCATGTCTGTCTCACTGGTCCTGCCTTCCTCCATAAGCTTGCAGGCTATCCTATGTGCCCCTCTCAATTGATCAGCCATTCACCCCAGGCCTCCTGTACACCGAAGAATGACAGTGGGGAGCAGCTGATGCTCAAAGCTCACATTTTCTCACAGACTTGACTTCTCCTGTACTTTATCCCTAATCCCTGCCTGAATGCTGCTTCTTGTCACTGAGTCCTTATCCTTGGCAGTGACCTCTGGAAGAACCATCTCACCAATATCCCTCTGCTTCTATGTCACTGAGGAAACCGGAGGAAGGAAAATGTTTATTAAAATCACTGAAGTCTAACAAAGGGGTGGGGACAAGGGAGCGTCTAAATTCCAGCACTCTCCCCACAGACAGAGGGTGGAAAAACCCAGGCTTTCTTGCCTGGATGTCATCAGATCTAGGCCTCCCAAGAGCAAGAAATCAGTGGAAATGTATACATATTTTAATACGCCCTCATTACAAATAAAAATGGTTTTACATCAATACAGGGGTTGGTTGAAATGTGTTCCAACTTTGCTAAGCAGGGAATGCATCAAACTGCCTATAATAATATCAGGCAAGTGATCTTCATGCCAAACTCAGACAGAGAGGAATTTTCACTGCCAGGGGAGATCTGTTCTTCATCAATGTTTCAATATTCAAGGAAGCCGGGGACATATTTCTGTGATTGAAGCAAATTGCTAGTTGCCAATACTATGATTTAATTCATTTCTTTTCTCCTCTCATTTGGAATAACGGCCACAGCATTTGGTGCCCTGAAAGCGCAGCACAGAAGAAACATTGTAGTAAAGAGTAGAGAAGGGGAATGTGGGGAGGGACGGAGAGAGGAAACGAGAGGATGAGAGGAAGGAGGAGGGCAAATCAGCTGGGATGAGAGAAGCCATGAGAACATGTGGAGAAACCAAGAAACAGAAGAGCAGAGAGCACGGGGGAAAGCTGAGAAACATATAAAAGTGAGGAAGAAGTAAAATAAAAATCATGGAGGGGCTGGGAAAATTGTCCAGGGAATAAGATGATTGCGGGGCAAGAAAGAGAGGCTAAGTTTAGATCTCCAGCATCCATGAAAAAGCTAAGTGTGGTAGTGTGCACCTATAATGTCAGCACTGAGAGGTGGAGAGGTGGAGTCCAGGGACTCACTAACCAGGCAATCTAACTAAAATGGTAAGCTCTGGGTTCTGTGACAGTCCATGTTTCAAAAGGAAGGTTGAGAATAATGATAAAGATACACAGAATTAACCACTGGTTTCCACATGTGCATGTGCAGACTAACACACTACGCACACAGGTTAGCAACATAAACACACACGGGTGAGGAAGAGAGAAAGGGAGAGAGAGGGAAGAGGGAGAGGGGAGGGGAGGGGAGGAGAGAGAGAGAGAGAGAGAGAGAGAGAGAGAGAGAGAGAGAGAGAGAGAGAGAGAGCGCAAAATGTAGAAAGGCAATACATAAGCCAAAGGTGAGAGTCATCTCAGGACTAGGTCTCCCCTCAAGTTTTAGGCAATAGGTCCAAGGCTGAATGGACCTGCTTTCCCAAGGTCACTGAGTTCATTCAGGGCCATTGAACTTGAATCAAAGAACTAGGTCCTCCTAAGTCCAGTCTACTCTCTTCACAGTGCAGGGTGTAGAGAGCAAGACAAAGTCATAGAACGAAGACAGAAAGACAGAGCTTGCTATGCACATGTACATGGAGTACTGGCTTTCTTCAAATGTCTGTGCTGTCTACTAAAATCTAACAATTCAATAGCCACCGTTTCCTCATTCTTGAGCCCAGCAGCTTCTTGGGAATCGTACCCAAGACCTAGAAGACATGATTTGATTCCTCAACAGATTTCACAAGAAGTCAGAGTTCACATAGAATAACAGAGAATCAGGACGCTAGATGGGTTGTGAGAATCTTATCAGATTGATGGCAGTATTCTCAGTAGACCTCTGAATCCAAGTCCTGATGTCTGTGTATGTCCAAGATGGCAGCTATCCTCCTAGAAGCTGCATCCTGGATGAGGGAAAATGCCAAACTCTAGGGCCCTGATTCTAGATCTCTGTGATAACAGAACCTCTCTTCTCTTCCCTAACTCAGTTAATTTCTGGTACATTAAAGAGCTTAAACACAACATGGCCATGCCAGACTGGCCACTCACTTTCCGTCCATACCCTAAGATACCACAATGAGCCATTCCTTAGCCACCATTAGGACATAAAGATGTTCAAGATTGCAGTGTGGTCCACTCTTTGAGGACAGACTCAAGAAGGCTCAGGGCCATCCAGACAGGAATTGGAAAGAGGTTCAGTAAGAATAATAGAATTAAGGCAGGCATTTCAGGCAGGGGGAACCTGGATGGACATGCCATATTGGAGTAACAGTGATCAAACAGAATTTAAATATCACAAAGGATACTAACCCTTTTATATGGATCTCAATACCTCATATGTGCAGACAATTGGTATACCTTGAACATATGTGCTAGGTTAATGGAAGACTGATCACTCTTCTTTTAAAAAAGAAAAACAACATGAAAACTAAAAGAAAGCTTAAGAATTCCAAAGTCTGGAGACCGGCACACTATTCTGTAAAGGACTAGGTACTACTGTCTTACTGCTTCTGCCTCTATTCAACTCTGCCATGTTTTATGAAAGCCCCCATTGATGCTAAATCAATAGCTTAGCTGAGCTTTAATAAAACCTTATTTACAAAAACTGACCTTGAGTCAAATTTGGCCCAAGAACCATGGTTTACCACACACTACTCTAGACCCAGACCTCTATTTCACAGACAAAGACCAGAAAGATAGCTTAACTCACCCAGGATCACACAGTGTGTTGGTACAGAGACCTAAGCTAAATAGTAATGTTTCAATGTAAGTGTTTGTGTGGGGCATAAGAAGCAGAGATGTTTGGGGGCATCTCCATCCTAGCTGCACTTTACCCAACCTGAGGGAAAAGGTAGAAAGCAAGATAAGCAAAAACAAAGGTACATCCTAGGTCAAAGACTTGAGTGGACACTGTCTCCTGGTGGGGACCCAAGTCATAATTGACCAACACATAATACGAAAATAACAAAAAACAAAAAACAAACAAACAAACAAAACAACCTGTATAACATACAAAATGCCCACCTCAACCTATACTCAGGGGAGGAAGCTGCCTTGGGCTAGAATCTGTCCCAGATTTCAACTGAAAGGAAAAAAACACACCTGGAACCCCAGAGCTCAGAACCACTGCAAGGTCATAACTTCATCTATGTATAGAGAAGCTCAATTTCCAATAGAAGAAACAACACCTGGTTTCGACAAGGGTTCGACACCAGGTAGTGGCCAGGTGGCTATGGATCTTCAGTCCTATCTCTTGAGCTCCCTGAAGGCTCTTCTCTCACATCCCCCATGGTTCTGAAATCCTTGTTGGCACCCCTAACATCCTAATGGAAACCCTACTCCCACTCCTACCCCCACTGCAAGCATTCTAATCATCTTTCCCACACAGACAGACAGAATAGGCTATAGATGGAGAAGTTTGTAGAACATTTTACCAGCGTTGACTCAATCTCTCAGGAGATCAAGGTACCTTGTAGAAAAGGAGGCTTATTGGCTGACTCTGCATTCGAGTAAACAGAAGGACTGCACTCAAGGTGAGAAGGGGGTGCCAGACACCCTTACCCTTTACACACTCCTTCCATCTTCAAAGACAGGAAGGGGCCAGTGCAACCTCCATCCCACATCATCTCTTCAACTCTTTGTGATGCCTCAACTAGAATCATTTGTGTGTAAGACTGTCTGCTCTATCCATTCAGCTGAAAGTTCCTCCATGGCAGAGATGGATCTCACTCATTCCTGGCCTCCTAGCCCCAAGTCTGGCACATAGACAGGTATTATTCACTGATGTCTAAGCTGTGATAGCCTGCAGAGAGCCAGGAAAGCATAGCAAAGAGGTTAGGAGATTATGTGGCCTGGAAACAGGCAAGCCTGAGTTCAAATTCTGACTCACACGTTTTAATTGCTAGGCGAGCATGAAACACGTTACTTAATCTCTCTCTCTGCAGTTCAGCCTCCTCATGTGAGACTCCGTCATCCTGAAATGAGACAATGCTGTTGGAGAACTTGATAGAGCACACAGAACTCAAAACTCTTAATAAATGTCACGAAAGGACAGAACCACACCAGCCAGGATGACCAGTTGATCCCTTGATTAGCTGGTTTGCACGCTTTCAATATCAATTTGCAGTTATCTACACTTAGGAACAGGGAGGGCCTAAGAGGAACGTAGATGAGGTAAATCCATCGATGGAACCAGAAAAAATAGGAAATCATGAGCATACCCTGCCCTCTCCTCCTGAAAGAAATAACCCAGGGACCCCTGCAGTGCCACCAGAGGGCCCTCCCTTCAAGCCAGCACAGTGCCTGCAGGCTCTCCCTCTCCTAGCCTTTCTTTTGATTGATGGAGCCCCAGACAGTTTCTAGAAAGTCCACACTGCTTTGTCTGTAGTGAACGCCATTGTATTTCATGCTGGCTGGTGACACTAGAGAGACAACAAAGGACAGACTGTTTGCAAGACTTCAATACAGCAGCACCTGGTATTCAAAGCTAGCTGAGCCCCAGCGGCCTAGGAATGTCCTGTGGTCTCTCAGACTGAGTTGGGGTGAGAGCACAATTGGCTTAGGAAAAGGGCCCAGTAACCAGGCTAAAGGGGAAAACTGTAGCTGCCCAAACTGCACTAACTAGGTCCCAGTTGTTATAAATATGAGAAGCAGAAGGAGAAAGGTGGGAGGTAAAGCAACTCTAGTTCAAACTCCAAAACACTTCCGAAGGTTTTAAGAGAATAAAATCTGAACAAATTAAATGTACATGCCCAGAAGGAATTTAACTATATCAAACACATTTCTCATGCGTACCGCCAGTTCCAGTCCCCAATAAGCTCTAGAGTCATGAGTCAAGGCTAGCCTGAGCTATATAATGAGACCCTAACTCCAAAAGGCAAGGGTTGGGCAGGTAGCTCAGTAGCTGAGTACTTGCCTCATATGTGAAGGGACCTGGAACCAATCCTATACACTGCAAAGACAGTAGTGTATATTTCTGAAACACAAAGCCAAAAGGTCATGCATATAATTAGGTACAGGCCGTCAGGCTCTGTTTTGGGGGAATTTGTGAAATGATGTGTTAAAATATTGGCCTAGCCACCACACCCACCCTCACCTCCCAAAACTGACTTGTAGTATTTGCTGATTTCCAAAGTATGAACCTTCCTCCTGTTAACAATTTTAAGCTACCAATATGATTATTAGAATTGGGGGCAGGGGATACTCACTAATTGGCTTTTGCAAAAGCAACTCAAAGCCCCCATAGTACCTGCTGTTAACTAAGGAATGAATGGACTACTCGGCATCATCACATGGCAACACAGGAGGAAGGCATTCGAAGGTCAGAAAAACCTAGATTTGTGCCCTGATCCTCATGGATATTAGTAAATTGCTAAGTAGGATGAACAGTAAAACAGGTTCATAACTGTTGACTCATAGGGCTGTGTTAACAATAATAATGCAGTGTCTGAGGCACTCCGCCATTTGTTTAAGTTGCAGCGTTGTTTCCACAAGCACATAAAACACATATGTCCCACCATCACTTGCTATATGCTCACGTATGCCCCACTGAAATCAAGAGTATTTACAACAGCTACAGAAAGCTCCCCCACAGGTTTTCCATTATAACTGTGAAGTCTCAGGAGGGTTGGGGTCTCTGTAGCTGTGCAGTCCTATGGAGAGTTGGGGTCTACTCTCTCTGTGAATCTCAGCAGACTGACCTCCCTGACCACCAGACTGCAGCTGAAGTAATGCTAAGGCTAGCCAAGGACGTGCAATTTCTCCCTGAGTCTGCAACACTCACTTCACGTAAGTTGCTCAGCCTTACTTACCCCTGAGATCTCCATATGTCGAAGGCTACATGTAGATGCTCCAGTCCAGCATTTTAGCACAGTCTACCATGAGCTCAGACCTGAGGAAAGCCATCTTGGACCCTCAGGACCAGTCTATCCTTGAGCCCCACGTGGAAAATGAAAAAACAATCAAGTTCCGCCTGAATCTTTGACTTACAAAACTGAGGGACCAAATGAGCTAGATTTTGTCTTTGTCCATGGTTATGGAGATAATTTATCACAAAAAGAGCTATTTAATAAATTGTCAACTCTAAAAATTATTCACTAATAAATAATGGTCCACATATGTGTACCTTTCCCATTAATAGAATGCCCGTCTTCTGAGATAGCCATACTCCTGCTATTTACCAGTAAAGATGAATTGTGTCTGCTTTCCAACCCCAGGTGAATAGCATCACCCAATGAGAATTCCTTCAACCTAGACCTTTCACTCAGACACGGCCTGAGTTGTTTGTTTCAGTGGATTTTTATTGATAAGTAACTTTACCTTTTTATTGGTATACAACAACTTGTTTCTCTGATCTCCTGTTGATAGAAATCTGGGTTGTGTCCAGCTTCAGGCTGTCACTGGCTCCCCTGCATCTTCCTTCCCCTATATTTTCATCTCTCTTGGGAATATACATAGAAATAAACTGGTTGCGTCATAGTCTAATACATCTGTATTTATTAGAGAATGCCGAACAGATTTCCAAACTGGCTTCAACATTTTATCCTCCCACCAGCAGGGATTTATTATCTCACTTATAAAACTTCACGTTGTCATTAATTTGTACTCTACCCACTCCAAAGCACATGCAAAATGTCGACTAATTTCATCTAAACTTCCATGATGATTTATACTGTCAGGCATCTTCTTGACCATTCGGATGTCTGTGGATTTCTGGTTCAATCCTCTGCACGTCTTTCTAGATTCAGTTGTCTAAAATGATTACATGAAAGGGTTCTTCATACACACTTGAATCTAGAACTATGGCGAATGTTTTCTTCCACACTACAGCTAGCCGTTTCACTTCTTAACTGCGTTTCACAATGAATATAAGCTTAATTTTTATGAAATCTAAGCAAACTTCCTTTCTGTAGTCAGTAAACCTTTAGCTTGAGAACTCTATGTCTATTCTTAGGTTAACGAGGGATTCCCTTGCACTTTTACTAAATGCTTGACTGTCCTAACTTCCACACTTAAACTTATAACCTATTTGCACATGTATAATTTGTATAGGAAGGGTCCCTGTCTATAACTCCCATACGAACACCCAATTTCTCCAGTTTGCTTCCCTACAGATATACCATTCCAAAATAGGCTTACTAACCACATACTTAGAATTTCATCACCAGAGAAAAGTGGCATTGGTATTTGTACAATATTTTCCTTTAAAATCTCAAATGTCAGACCTAGGGGACAACATATAAATGTACTTGCCACCAACACTAACAGTCTAAGTTCAGTCCCTAAGTTGAACTTGCACATGGTGGAAGGAGAAACTAACTCCTACAAGTTGTCCTCTGACCTACAACACACACACACACACACACACACACTGAAATGTGCACTGTGCATACCACACATATACATACACAACACACCACTGCACACAAGAAAGTGCTTTGGGTTAAAAATCAGAAGACTCAAGTTACATCTCATTCTAACTCAGCATTGTCAAAGGGCTTGCCCTGCTAGGCACCATGCTTGGGGTGGGTGGGAAAGAAAGGACAGGAGATGACATTCTTTGCTCGCCAGACTGTCATAGAAGGTACAGTGAGACCACCCTCACTGACCCTGACCCTAGCCTCAGCCCTCTGGAGTCCAGAGTGGACCCCCTTCTCCCCTCTGATAGTTATAGAAACTCTGACATCCTAATCAGTTCTATGCCAGTGACCAGGAATGAAGAAAACTCCTCTGAAGCCCTTGAGGAGGATTCAACCACAGGACCACCAAACCTCAGGGTTGGAAGGGACCTTAGCTGAAGTCAGTGGCCAACAAGATTGCCTAAAGCTCTTGTCTGAAAATGACAATTTCCAGGCTGCAATCCAGCATAGTCCGTTCTTTTTTGTTCGGAGATCAAGCCTGAAATCCTATATTTGAAAGAAAAAAAACAAGTCCAGGTATTCTATGTCCAGCCAAGTTTAAAGACCTAACTTCTTGCACAAACTGAAGTGGGTGGGGTGGGAAGATGCCTAAAATTTCTTAGAACTGCTGGGATTAAACAAATGTAACTAGCTAATCAGATAAAGTGGTTATATTTGTGAGATTTTTTTTTCCAAGAGAAACAACTAGCACTGGGCAAGCATGAGGAAGAAAGTCCATGAGAAGGAGGGGATGGGAAGGGGAGGCAGGCGGGTGCCAGAAACACACTTCCATCATTTTGAGATTTTACCTGGAGTCCTGCTCAAGGCCAAAAACCAGTTTCTATCAAGTTGGTGGCAGATGAAACCACAGGCTCTGTTAGTCAATTCAGACTCTAACGTGAAGATATTCAGAGCCAAAAATTAATTGAATGCAAGATAAGGCAAGTTGATAAGGCAAGCGCATGGAGAGAAAGCATTTTCAGAACAGTAGCAAATTCTAAACTTTGACTGAGGCATAGCAACCCAGCAGACCTGCAGAGGGTTAGGAGACCTCCAGAAGAGTGAAAAATCCTACTGATGACAGGCCAAAGAAAACTAGCTGGAAGACTGACAGAGCAAAGCAGAGATACATTGTAACTGGTCTAGTCTGCGGTGAAGTTCTTCTTTTTGCTGAGTTTTGGATGGGCGAGCAGTATGGGAGGATTACTGAGAAAAGCAACAGAGGATGGAAGATCACTGGGTCAAGACAGATCAGTGGCCAGAAGTGGCCCTTTCAAAGGCCACGGCATCACAGTACAGGTGGCAAATCCATTAAGGGAGCAGCCTTGGGTAAGGTACCTCAGGCCTCAGTTGACAATGATCACAAAATCCTACGGTCATGACTCCCATGTTTCGTGAACACTGATGGCATTTTCTTTAAAGTCCAGAAAACCCAGTGGGTCACCAAAACCAACTTCTCCCCTTCCAACCTCTGAACTTTCCTTCACACCCATTCGCATCTCTCAGAATGGAGATTGGAAGAGAATTCTCTAGTGGGCTCAGTACCTAGAGTGGGGGAGAGGAAGACAGAGCCTCCACAGATCTCCTGTCAGCAGCTACTCCTTGGCCCTGCACCCACGTTTCAATACCTGAGAAGGACTTTGGTGGTCCTGCCAATACTTCCTCAACCCCACTCCTCATTATTATCCCCTCCTCTGAGCTGGGGAAATCTAGAGACTTGTTCAAGTCCTTTCTATAAGGAGAGGCCGAGGTAGGCTAATAAGAGTACTATCTACCTTGTCTAGGAGCAAACAGGAAATAGGTACACTTTATGCTCCATCCAAAAATGCTCAGATAAATTCTATGATAGCAAATCCATCCCTAAGGAAAACTATAATATATACGGATAATCACTGATCCTGTTCTTTGGGGATTTACAATGAGGGAAGTGACCTTTGAAGGAAAGAAACATGGCACTGATAGTTTCTCTCTTCTTCTCACACATGTACATAAACCATTGACACCATGCCATGTCTCAACTAAGGCAAAGGAACTTTCTCGATAGAGACTTGCAAAGGAGGAGCAGACTATCTCTTTGAATGTTCTTCCTGGATCATCATGGCTTCAAGTCAGGAGACAATGCATTTCAGAGACTCTCAATAGAGACTGCACAACTCAAGGGACGTCCCAGCCTTAGCTGGCTGACATGCTCAACTAAAACCCCTGTGAGTAGCAAGGCCTCTTGAATTTCCCTTCCCACAGAAAGAAGAACATTCTCCACCTTTAAAGTGGGGTTCAAAGCTCAAACAAACCATGACCATCATATATGAAGGAGCAACCTAATCCAGCATAATAGACAAAACACTCTCTAGATACACCATCCTCCTTGAAACACACTCCTGTTCTTCATGTGGGTCAAGGCCATTGCCATAAGTTAGCAAAACACGGGAAAGAGCAACTCCCTACTGTAATATTTCAGGGCCTTCGTTGACAGTTACTCAAACTGACGCCACTGAAGAAATTGGAGATTCAGTCTATCCCTCCTCCCACACCTGGCACAGGGTAAGCATGCAAATGCTAGTTGGATGGGTTTTCAAGTTCAAAGGAATAAACCAATTCATTTCGCATATCAGTGGAACAGAATTCCAGGAGACATTGCAGCCTAGTAGAATTGACCCTGCCCAAAGCAGATATGAAGGCAGCCAAACCAAGCAGAGACAGCTAGCTGAGTTATTCTGCTTTCAAGAATAGAGTCCGAATGGCTTGTTCCATGCTTCTAATTTGCACATTTTGGCTAATCATATAAGCCCACTTCCTCCTTTCGAAAGAGGGTGGAGGGGTCCCTCGTAAACAGAACAGCCCACCAAAATCCCTTACATAAAAATAATTCATAGCTTGGGAATATGTAGAATTCCTCTGGCTATATGGTCCATAACCTGCAAAATGTCTGTGGACCTAATCTTAAACTTCCTTCTTTTTCCATATTTTGAGAGATAATTCCCCTAAATCTCTTTTAATACTCCCAGCTGTGTTCAACGTGCTCCGGAGGTCTCAAAGCCCCAAACCTACTGATGTGGGTAATGAACCCGCCAGTTCCCTTCTTCCATCATGAGAGGGGTCTGGCTCCAAAAGCAACTCAGCAAATGCATACTCCTACCCGGGGATTGGGGTTGCAGGGAGCAGGCTCCCTGTATGACCAGGCTGAGCACCGTGCATGTCAAACCCTGGCTATTCTCACAGAGAACTATCTCATCCCAAAGACAAACTCGCCATATAATAGCAGCCAAATGGAAATTTAAAATTCTGGTACAAGATGTTCCCACCATGTGAACACATGCATTCAAAGAAGAAAGACGGGTGTCTGGGGTGGGGGGTGGGGTGAGAGGAGAAATTTTGCTCTCCTTACTTACTGGAAATACCAAGGCCCACTTTGTCCTCATCTTAAGTAAGGGAACTTCAAGCTGTAAATCTGTCAGTCCCTTGAACGAGGAGGTATAAAAGGTACATTCCATTCTCAGATCAAATTAAACAATTTACTCCAAGTGACCTACTCTTACTAACAGCATGGCTTACCTTGCATTAAGTGAGGAATTTATTCCATGGGAAAACTGTCTCTTCCAAATGCCAAACCCCTACTTTTAATCACATTTATTTTCCTGATTAATTTTACTTATTCTTTCTACCGAGGGACATTTTTCTTTTTCTTTCTTTTTTTAATCATATGTCCTTTAATTCACTTTACATCCCAGAATCAGTCCCCCTCTTCTCCCAGTACCCCCTCATACAGAACCTCCATCCACTCCTCTCTCCCCTCTTCCTTTAAGAAGGGGAGACACCTCTCCAAGGTATCCCCCACCCACTCGTCCCCCTACTCCTGACCCCCCCACACACTACCCTGTCATCTACCAGCACATGGGGTCACTGCAGGACTAGGCTCATCCTGTCCCACTGAGACCAGCTCAGACTACTGTAAGGGACATTTTTCTTTAACACCACCTCTGTCTCTCTGTCTCTGTCTCTGTCTCTCTGTCTCTGTCTGTCTCTGTCTCTGTCTCTGTCTCTCTCTGTGTGTGTGTGTGTGTGTGTGTGTGTGTGTGTGTGTGTTCATGTATGTAAGCATATATATGGGTTTTGAGGATGCATAAGTAAATTCCTGGCATACATGTAGCAGTCAAAAGACAACCCCAGGCATTGGTCTTCAAGGTCTTTTATTTGAGACAAGGTCTCTCATCGCCTTGGAACTATACCATCTAGGCCAGGTTAGCTGCCCGGGCAGTTTCTAGGGATCCTCTCATCTCATCTCACTGGGATTACAGGGATGTGCCATCACATCCAGCCTTTTATGTAGATTTGATGGGATTTGAACTCAGGATCTGACATTCATGAGGCAAGTGTTTTACCAACTAAGCCATCACCCCAGCCCCTAAATCTTTTCTTTTTCCTGTTTCTTCTGATTTTTTTCAACATAAATTTACAAATTTTCTAGCCCATGTAGGAAATCAGAGACACACAGCATCATTAGGAAAGGTCTCCTGATTGAGTAGTGTGCCAAGCCCAAATAGTATTACAGACAAGTTTCTCTGGATTATTCTATCCAGAAAATAGACTTCACGTGTGGCCAGATTGGCCTCAGTGCAAAACCTCTACCAACCTCTGTGGAAGGCAGTCCTTCTGAAGGAAGACGCTGTACAGGGATGCTTCAGAGAGTGGTTCTCAACCTTCCTAATGCCGTGACCCTTGAATCCAGTTCTTCGTGCCATGGTGATCCCTAACCATAAAATCATTTTGTTGCCACTTCATAACTGTAATTTTGCTGTTATGAATCGTGATGTAACTATCTTGTTTTCTGATGGTCTTAGGTGACCCCTGTGAAAGGGTTGTTTGACCCTCACCCACCCCAAGGGGTTGCAACCCAGAAGTTGAGGTGGTTGAACAATTTGAACTCCTTTGGTCATACTCACTTGGCTCCACCATGTTGACCTCTGAGTGCTTTGTACAAGCTGGTATTGACCATCTGTCCATCTGTCTGTGTCAGAGCTGCAGGCTTCCTTTGTCACACAGCTGTGTGTATAGAATCTGATTGTCTAAAACCTGAGCTCTTTCTGTTGATGATGAACAACCTGAAAATGGAGAACTTGGCTTTTAGCTCTGTGTCTTCAAAACTGCCCTACCAACTGCACATAGCAAATACTTGATGTAGCTTAGCAAATAAATGAAATAATAAATGCAGACCCAATATAGACCCAGTACTAGCTAGGCAGCCTGGGGGTAAGAGGTGGAATTACACCTCTACAGGGAAGATATGAGTATGTGTTAGAGTGTGTTTGTGAAAGTACACGAATGTGTGTATCTATGAGCATGTGACTGTGTGCTTGTATGTTAATAAGCATGAGAGAATTTGGGGAAGTGTGTTATAAGTGTGTATATGTGTGTGTCTTGTGAGTGTGAAAGAGTTTGGGGAATTACATGGTATGTGTGTGTATGTGTGTGTGGTATGTGCTATGTATATGAATATATGTATGTGGTGTGTATGTAGAATGTATGTGTGTGGTGGGGTATGTATGTGAGTATATTTATGTGATATGGTATGTGTATGTGTGGTATGTATGTATAGATATGTATGTGGTATGTATGTATTGTGGTGTGGTATGTATGTATATGTATATATGTATGTGATGTGATGTGGTGTGTATATGTGTGTATATGGTGGGTATGTATATGTGTATATGTATGTGGTGTGCTGTGTGTATATGTGTGTTGCCTTCTAAATATTAAAGTGTTTGGGGAATTGTGTGTGTTGTGTGTACATGTATGTGATGTGTGTGTGTGTGTGTGCTATGAGTGTGAGAGAATTTGGAGGAGTATGTTATGAGTGTGTGTGTGTGTGTGTGTAATGTGTAGTATGTATGTGTGTGTAGAATTTTTGTTCTGTGTGTATAGGAGGAGGAGACCGAGGGGCTCCAGAGGAAAGGTAAATCCAAGCAAAGTGGGGCTGCAGACAGACTCTGCCAGGTCAGCTGTTTCTATTCATTAGACTCAGTTAATGATATAGCCTCCACTCCCTTTTGCCTGAGTAAACAAACCCTAAAAGATTTTTCAAGCTTATGCCCTTGTTTTCTTAGCTCTTCTGAGTGTGCTGGCAGCCAAAGGCATTGGGCACACCCCTCTCTTTCAACACC
The DNA here is from genome assembly GCF_011064425.1 of Rattus rattus. Classification (NCBI taxonomy): domain Eukaryota; kingdom Metazoa; phylum Chordata; class Mammalia; order Rodentia; family Muridae; genus Rattus; species Rattus rattus. The sequence goes on from NC_046157.1 coordinate 147,261,259, forward strand.
CTCCAGGGGCTCGTACTGATGTACAACAGATGAAAGTCTCCAGCGTGGGGGCAGCTGCTTGTGGACTTGCTAACCTAATGCTGACTAAATCGCATTACTCTACAGGAATCCCACCTCATCTTTCACATGGACCAGTTCATACCCTCCGCAGACGAAAGGCGCACCCTCTTTTCCATCTTCCACTGATCCCTCAGAGTCTTTTTTATTTACATATGTGTATGTGCACATGTGCCTCTATAGGTACACACATGTGCCTGTGTGCATGCAGGACAGAGGAGGGTATCAGATGCCCTGGAACTGGAATTACAAGCCATTGTGAGCTACCAGACATAGATGCTGGGAACTGAATGCCAGGCCCCTGAAGGAACAACAAGCACTGCCATCTCCCCAGACCTTCCCCAAAGTCTTTGTCCCTCTTTCCTACTTCATTCCAGTGATGTATCTTGCAGGTTTTGTGTACAGACAGTCACACATATTTAATTTCTACCTAATAGTAAGTGCTAGGAGTTAGGGCACTTCAGTAAACTGCCAGTACCCCATCCTGCATTGCATAGATGTATACACACATGCACATACTCACATGGACACATACATGCACATGCACATGCTCACATGGACACATACATGCACATGCACATGCACATGCTCACATGGACACACACATGCACAGGCACATGCTCACATGTATACACAAGTACAGGCACACACTCACATGTACACATACATGCACATGCTCACATGAACACACATACATACATGCACACGCACACACTCACATGTATACACATGCACATGAGCACACATACATGTGCATGCCCATGCTCACATGTACACATGCATGTGCTGCTGCACACACATGCACAGGTATACACAGACATGCCCTGCAAGTCCCCTTCCACATGAATAGGAAGTTCTTTGTCCCCAGAAAGCTCCTACGCACTGCCTGAGGCTTAGCCTGTGTGTTACAGGATCTGATTTGAAAGAAACTGCCTTAGAACTTGAATAAACCAAGGGGACTGGTGGAAGGAAGGGGGCCTTGTGCCAACTAACAGAGAAGCCTTGTTTCAATTAAAGACCTGCAGATTTTGTCCTTGTCGAGAATGACTGGAACATTCTAATAACATGAGCATATTTTCCTTGAGACTGACCCCATGTACATATAAATCTTATAGATTTGCTCAGCGTTTACTGCCATTATTTATAATGGCCTGAGAATGCTGCAGATGTTAGGCCAATGCTGTTTAACATCAAAACTTCTAGAAGGTAGGGAGTCAGACCCACGCCACGGACGTCTCCAGCTCCAACTGTGTCTCAAATGCATCAATAAAGCTTCTGTGGACGTTCACTTCAGATCTTACTGGATAGATAGAACAGCTGCCCTCTAGCACCCCACACAAGTCCAAACTGGCTGCTCACGGCACAGAGACTGATGGAAGGCAAGGACTCCTCTTGACACTGGGATTTTGATTTTGAGATTCATGTATGGGACAGATCCCTGGAGCTGTGGTCAGAAGAGGATCGTCTAACTGAAGTATCTACTGGCCTCCACGTCTCTCAAAGCTAACAATTCCATAGTGATTAGGAGAGCGAGAAAGTGAACAGAGAGGCTCTCCAAAGGGCACTGTTTTCTTTTTTCATCAAGACATCAAAAGATACTCATGGTGATATGCAGCTGACTCAGCTCCTTTGGATGTGTAGACCTCTTCTCCTTCCCCACACTTCCTCAGCTGTCCCTCACCTTAAGGACTCCTGTGGACACTGGGGGGAATCACCCCAGATTTCCTCAGTGACCTGCTCAAGCATGTTCTAAAGTTCTACTCTCTGCTGTTCCCTTCAACCCAACATTACTAGATATTGTGCCTTTTCTCCATCCCCCATGGAGATGCTGGTTCAGCTCTGCAGGTGCCCTCAACCACACTGAATCCCCAACACTCACCTGAAATCACTGGGTTCTAATTTTACTTTTATACAAACAATTTCAAAATATGTTGAACTAAGATAATGAGAAAACCCAGCATGGGGTAATTTTGAATCTATCAGAAACTTCCTTCTTTTCTTTCCTCTTTTTTCATTTTTAGAGTTAAAATACAAAACATAGTAGAAGCCAAATCACTGCTCTTCCTCTTCACGCCCAGGTTACCCCAACTTTGTGGACATGGAATGAATAGACAAGGTAGATTCTGTGAGTCCCAACTCCTCCTCCATTGTCCTCCACTGTAAGGACATCCATACACCTCTTTCCTGCCTTCTTTAGCCCTGCGGTTTTCCATCCTGATGCTGAGCAGGTCACCCACAGGCCCCCAAAGCTGGCCCGAGGCCAAACAGAAAGAGTCTCATGGTGATGCTAAGCTGACCTCACCCTGGACTTTCTGACCCTCTTCCCTTTGAACTTTCTCCAAGAGCCTATCATACCAGGGTCACAAACTCTTAAGTCTGCAGGTCTGCAAAAAGTTCACTGACCCACCCCTGCTACCCCCTGACTAAGCTAGATTGCACTGGCTTCTCCCTCCAACAACCTCCATTCTGCACCTAGCACCCTTCGCCACCCCCTACCCGCTCTAGCCAGTGGTGAGTCACAGGGAGTACAGAACAATCAGCTCTCTAATTGCTAATTTTTTCCAGTTTGCTCCTAACTGCTCAAGCTATTTGTGCTTTGGATTCCTTTCTCACAGCTGTATGTGTGCAGTTCCAGCCTGGACTTGGTTGAGTTCCTGTCTCTTCCCACCAAGGAAGGATCTCTAAATGTGGAAAGTTCTGTCCCGAATTCTTTCTTGCTGTCCACCAGCACCTCCGATTTTGGAATCCATGCATGGCTTAAAGAGAAAGTTGGGCAGGGCAAATATCCCACACTCTAATGCTGCTTAACCACAACAGGGGCTGTTTCAACCCCTCCCTACCAGAGAAACCCTGGTGCCTCCCAAAATAATCTGCACATATCTCCTGTTGAAATTTACAAGGAGTCCTATCGTATTTTCTCTCAATTTTTCCAAATCTGCAACATTGATGGGATCTCTTTCATCCAATTATTGAGTAATTCTGAGAATGGGAAAAAAGGAGTGGACCAGAAGACCACCCCCTTCTCCCCTCCCTGGCTCTGGCTTTAGCAGTTTCCTGCTGTTCATCTGTGGCACTGGGATACAAGCTAGGTTCACCATGCTCCTGACCTGGCTTTTGCCCTTTTCCCTAGAGAGAACCCTGTTATGTTTCCTGTCAGGTCCTTGGAACATATGCAGAAGGATCATGTTTAGACTTAAAGACCATACGTATGCCACACTTAAAATGACACCTGTACTTTTGCATGTGTAGAACCACACAGGATCCCAAGGCCAGTTTATCCATCTTTCTAGTTCCGTTGGAAATGGAGTGTGCATGGTCTAGATGGTGGAGTGGGTTCTGTTTTAAAGTGACTCCCCACTCCTTACCTGCTAGATACATTATCTTCCAATTTCCTTTCAAATTGAGATCATATCAGAGTATCTTAAGCAGAAAGAAAGAAAGAAAGAAAGAAAGAAAGAAAGAAAGAAAGAAAGAAAGAAAGAAAGAAAGAAAGAAAAGGAGGGAGAAGGGGAAGGGAGAGAGGGAGGGAGGGAAGGAAAGGGAAGGGAAGAGAGAGAGAGAGAGAGAAAGGAAGAAAGGAAGGAAGGAAGGAAGGAAGGAAGGAAGGAAGGAAGGAAGGAAGGAAGGAAGGAAAAGATGAGGTGAAGACATACAGCAATGTCAGAGGAAGCAAAACACCTTAAATCCAGTCACTACCATGCCATGGATTCTGAAAGCCTGGTGATCAGAGATTCTGTTGCTTGAATGTCAGTGAACCCAAAAGACAAATGAAGTGTCCCCCATCTGGGTGGTTGGCATCACATCGGTTTGCATATTGAAATCATGCACAGCAAATCCCATTATAGTGTCCTTTAAGGCATGCCTGAAGAATCACGCTGAGTTCTGCGGCATTAACTGTTCTGTAGAAGAAAAGGCCAACTGCTTAGAATTCTAGTTGCTACCCAGTGAGATTCTGCAAAAATAGCAAGGCTCTCTTGTTGAGCCAAATCCAGCTGCTGTTTACACTCCTGTATAGAGTTCTGAGGGAAGAAGGGAGGGGAAAAGGAAGAGAAGGAGGGACAGAGGGAAGAAAGGAGAGAGGGAGGAAGAGAGGGAGGGAGGGAGGGAGGAGAGGGGGCATCCAACAAAATGGAGAGACATTGATGGAGGAAGATTGACCCAAAGCACTCAGGCCTTGAGCAGTAGCTCCACACCCTAGTTACCCTGGAGCAAAGTTTAATGTACTATTCTTGGTTCCAGAAAGTGTCCCAGGTATCTTGATCTAAACTCTGTGCCCTCTGTAATCTCTGATGCTAACAAATCCTAAATCCAGGCCCTGTGTGAGGTTTGCTAACTATTGTGGACTTCTGACCAAAAATGACCTCTCTGGAAGGTCATTGGGAAACTGCCTGTTTCAAGCTTCCACCTGCCCTCGGAATTCACACCGATCACATAATTCTAGGTTCCTACTCCCAACCTGCCTCACTTTACAGACCCAGAAACTACCACAGATGCTGAAGGCCTAAGCGCCATCATCCCTTACCTGTGCTCCGATTGACACCGTTGTTACAGAAGCCCACCAAGAAACACCACCTTTGCCTATGCTTAATCTCCAGATTAAAAACCAGAAGTCACATCTCAAAGGTAATGAATGTCTCGTTCTCTTAACCAGGAAGCACACATGCATGCATGTGCACATGCACATACATACAAACGTACACTCATATATACATACTCACACACATATATATTTACAAATATACACACATACCTATTCACACACATACCTACTCACATACACACATACACACACATACTCAACACATACATACACATAAACACACATATACATTTTAACAATTGTGGTATAGAATAAAAAAACAAACAAATGTGTGAATCTACAAACCTGACTTCCACTCTGAGCTCTGACCTGCTCTGTATACCTGGGAGAAACCTCCTCACTTCAGAGAATAATTATCAGTGGCGTGCTTAGCCATTAATAAGACATCAACATGATAGACCCTTCTACAAGGCTCAGGTATCTTTGTGGGGGGAAGAGGTGGAAAGATTATTAGGGCCAGAGAGCCAGGAGTACCAGACTGAAAAATAGTGCCTTCAAGATATGACGAGACTGGGGTTGGGGATTTAGCTCGGTGGTAGAACGCTTGCCTAGCAACCGCAAGGCCCTGGGTTCGGTCCCCAGCTCTGGAAAAAAAAAAAAAGACATGAAGAGACTGTTAGAGTCATGAAATCACAGCAGCTTTGACTGCCTACATAAGACCAGCATAAGAATAAGCCAGTCAGCGTTCCAACATGGACAGAGTCGGGACTTGGAGGCTCCCACTCCTAAATGAGGAGCTGTTGAGTGAGGTTCTTTTAAGGATGGGGTCCCTGGTAGATTGACCATGCTCTAGCAGATTACCATACATCCAGGTTATACAAGCAACACAAACTGGACTTGGGGTTTTTTGTTTTTGTTTTTGTTTTTAAAGAAGACAGAAAGTTGGGTAGAGGTGGGAAGATGGAGGTGGATCTGGGAAGAGTTAGGGGAGTGGAGATGAATAAATATGACTAAAATGCATTGCGAGAAAACCTCAGAGAAAAAATATTATGTTTAAAAATCAACTGTAAAAATAATTCGAAAGAATTAAGTTATTCCAGAAACTAGTGAATCTCTATAAAGACTGAGTCTCCAATGAGCCCTGTATCCCACTGACACCTTGGTTTTATCTGGTGAGACTCTAAATAAAACATCCAACCAAACATCACACCAAAGAGCTGCCTCTGTGAAATAGTAAGTGGGTGATGTCTTAGACTGAAAAACAAATTATAATTTGTCAAAGACTCTGAGCAAGAAGACTTTCCTCTATGGTGTGTGTGGACCTCACACAACAGTTAAAGACCCAGACAGAGCAGGAAGTCTGGTTTCTGTGAGCAAAATCTGGTCTTCCTGGAGCTCACTTCCCCATAGCATCTGTACCATCAGGCCTCCTGGATCTCAAGACTGCTGGCTCACATGCTCTCCCTGGATTCACCAGCCTCCATAGCCTCATGAACTAATTCCTCCTTAGTCACTTTCTAGCCACACATCCTTTGACTGCTTCTCTGGAGAATCCTGATAGTCCCCAAGGACTGACCACCTGTCATGTGTTCAGCCAACAGTGGTCAGTGGGACAAATGGGCCCATCATTAAAGAGCACGTAACACATATGGAAAGACAAGACTATCTTTAGAGCAATGGAATCATGTGCAATAAGGCCTGGACCAGTTACTGGTAGAATACAAGGTCAGAGAAGTTACAGGAAGTGTCAAGGGAAAGGTTACAGGGAATTTCAAGGGAAAGGCAGTGCTTGTCCTGGGTCTCTCTGTGGAAGAAGCTAGAGACACAAGCTAAAGTCAATAATGAGCTTGATGTCTCCCCACCCCACCCCCACGACCTCCCGGCTCCTCTTCCTCCAAAAACAAAACAAAACAAAACATTATCACTAGAGCACAGGTTCCCAAGACAAATGAGATTCTTCCTCTTCTTCACCTACCCCATCACCAAGCACTTCCTGACTTCACTCTTTACCTATAGTAATACACTAGTGAAACATCTTTTCTCTTATTTTTTTTAAGTTTGGTATTTTGTGGTACTAGTGATGGGAGGCAGGGCCTTGGGCATGCTAGGCAAGTACTCTGCCAGGGACCTCCATTCCCAGTCTTGCCATAAATCTTTAAAACCCTAACCACCTCCCCGTTCTCCATCCGCATCCCTCCCACCCCAGTCCAAGGACATCATGGTTCTCCTAAATCAGGTAATGACTCCTCCTGTGGTTACCTTGTCTTGATTTGTACCCCTCCAAGAATACTCTTTCAAAAGCAAGCATGTGTCTACTTAGAAGTCTTTGGCCTCTGCATGGTACGTAACAAAATCCCAAGTCTAGTATGTGACTTTGCACACTGAGCTGTCACCTCATCTATACCTAATGGACTGGTTCTCAACCTGTGGTTCGTGACCCCTTTGAGAGTTAAATGACCCTTTCACAGGGGATGTATATCAGAGATCCTGCATATCAAATGTTTACATTATGATTCATAACAGTTGCAAAATTACAGTTATGAAGTAGCAACAAGAATAGTTATGGTTGGGGGTGGGGATTTAGCTCAGTGGTAGAGCGCTTGCCTAGCAAGTACAAGGCCCTGGGTTTGGTCCTCAGCTCCGAGAAAAAAAAAAAGAATAGCTATGGTTGGGGGTGGAGTCAGTGCAAGGTGAAGAACTGTATTAAATGCCAAAGCATTGAGAGCCCCTAGCCTAGAGCTTCTCTTCTTCTTGGAGCCCACTTGCAGCTTTGAGATATTCAAGAAGACGCTCCCTCTTCTCCCCAGCCTTTGCCCTGTGTGGCCTCTCTGTCTGGAACTGTTTCCAGTTTACTCTGGCCAATTTCTATCCCAGAATTTGAGATGTCAAAAACAGCCACCTGGCCTTATGTGGGCCTGTCTCTGCCTCTTCCAGCATTCCTCCATCCTCCCTCTCACAGAACCCTCATCCCTCCCGGAAGCCACAAAATGACCGTCTTTCTAGCTGGGCTTCAAGACTTAAGAGACTCCTAGTGCACACCTCTGAAAAAGAACACTGAGTAGTTTACATAGGCCAGTTCTGGCCCATCCTTTGAAAACAGAGCTCTGAACAGGCGAGCTGTCCCTCACAGAACCACACTAAAGATACTAAGGGACGCACAGCACAATTGGAGTCATGAGAAGGTCAGAAAGGAAGGGCCCAGGAGTTGATTGTGAGCCTTTTGGAGGCAGAGATAGGCTGACACGGAACAGCATTGTGAAGGATGAAGACCCACAGCAAGACCCAGGAGGAAACCAAGCACGTTCTAGCGAGAGCAGAGGTAAGCCTGGCTGAGGGAAGGGGGAAACATTGTACTCTTCAACCCAATAAGATGCTGCCCTGGGGGCTCCTGTACAGTCACTTTGTCACCCACCCATGAGGTGAGTCACTCTGATGAGATGTTTCCCCAGCGGAAAGGATGCTGGGTAACACGAGAGCCCCGACACAGCATTGCCTTTTCCACAAAACATGTGGAAAGCTCTAAGGCCCTGCCCTTTAAAGCCCAAATTCCATCTCAGTGAAGTGAACCTGCTCAAATTTAAAAAAAGTTCCATGTGTTAATTACCAAGAGTGAGATCTGTGGTGGCCCACCTCTTCCCCATCCCACCCCCCATGAGTCAGGAAAGATCAAGATGGTAGGATACGAATACAGGATTTCTGCTTTCTTTGCAACTGTACGAACAGGAGGAATCTGTCTCTTCAAGAAGACAGACTTTGAAGTTAGTCCTGAGATGAATGGGCCTCTGACCGATAACTAAGAGGCCTCCCTTAAGGTCATAGCAACCCCAGACGCGCCCACCTTATCCCAAGGTCAAGTTTGTACCTATCACACCAGATCTAGATGGGATTCCACCATCTGCTTCTAGTTGGGCTCCACCCTTCCTTGCCCTAGAACAATGCCCAAGATACACTGATGGTGTAGAGTTGGGGCTAACAGCAGCAATGCTGAAGCCAAGGACTGTTTACATGTCCTTCAGAACAATCTGTTCTCCCTTCCACCATCAGAACCAGCTCCCGCCCTCCATCCCCTTCTCTGCTAGCCCTCAGAGACAGCACATTCCTAGCTTAAGCAATGCATTCCTATTACCCTGACGCATATCACCAGAGTGGGCTAGGCAGGCTTTGGAGACAGCCAAGATACCCACCCAATCCTCAGCTTTGGCCAACAGCATCAAGCCAAGCCATGGTGTCATAGGGGCTAAGGTCCCTTGACAAGGCCTGTCAGCTCAATTCTGAAAATTGGCCATGGTGTTGCTGATGGAGCCGATGAGAGTTATATCAGACATTGCTACGGTGCTGAGATTGATCAACTGTTGATTAGGGCAGATCTGAAGGGGTGACACGCCTGTCACTGTGGAGGTGGCTGCCAGATCAGAATCAGAAGCTAAGGGAGGAGTAGACTATTGAGTGCATGAACTATTATGGTTTAATGTGAACTTTCTGGGTATGGCTGTCTCTAAGGCAGACTCGGGGGCCAGGTCCCTTACTACAAAGTTAACAGATTCTGGGTGGGTTTTGAATCAGCATCGTGTCAATGTCCCTTTTGTATAACATTTATCTGCACGCTCATTTAAAGCATGTCTGCACTGTACAGGCTGGGCAGGATTAGAAGACAAACATGCCCCTGAGGATGTTACAGAGCAATTTGTTTATCCTGAGAAGACAAAACTGAAAGATCCTTGTGGGACCAAACTACCAAAATGTCAGTAGCTACAATGAGAACTCCACCTGCAGCACATGCAGAAGCCGCCAGGGAACTCAACACCTTTTCATTAGACTTCTTTCTCCAGCACTAATGCTATTAAGGAGATTCAAGCGCTTGCTAAGTACCAGAAATCGTTACAAGTTCTCCATAAATTATCCCCTAAGTCCAAGAGGCAAATCTTTCTGCATCCTGACTTTCCAGGTACAGAAACCAAGACTCAGGTTGACTTTCGTGCCATGTTCACTGCAGGGATTTCCAGGGACCCAGCTGAGACCTGCTGACCTGGTTCAAGCGTCCTGTTTTATGAAGTCCATTCATTTGGACTTTATCTCTTCCCATCAGTAGCTGCATTGAAACTGTCAAGATACAGACAAAAACCGATAGGCCCTAAATTATTTGGTCATTCAACAAACATCTATTTAAAACCCCTGTCTGAGGAGAATGTAGTGATGAAACAAGTCAAGGTTTGCTCTCAGGAGCCTGGTATAATAAGGAGAAGGGAGCAAAGATAAATAAATAAATCGGGGAGCAGGGACTGGACACAGCATAGTGTCTAGACCTTCAAATGTCCTTCAGGGTTCTTCATTTGAGCTACTGTAGCTAAACCTCTCAGTTCTAGACCCTCCATATAAGATACACCTTAAGTTGTACCCACCTGTGACCCAGGGCCTGACACCTAACCTCAGCCCACCAGCACCTGTGTTGTTCACGCCCCAGCTTTGTGCACAGCTGGGAGAACTACAGATGTAAGCATCTTTTAAAGAAGTGAAGGAGCAGGAAAAAATATGGGGCTATAGAACTGGAAAAAAATTGCCTGAAAGTATAAGAAAGAGCTGGGCCAAGGTGAGCACAAACTCGCCAGTAGGGAATTAGAAGAGAAATATGGTCCAGTTTTTCCACGGAGCATAAGAGTTGCAAAGTTTCTCACTTTGTAGAAACCCCGTACCCATAGCCTCTCAAATAAACATCAAAGATAACCAAGTTTCTTGGCAGATGCAGGGAGAGCCTTGTGTTTCTGGGGGTATTCATATGTTGAGTCACATTTGGGGTTCAGTACTCCAATGGCAAGATTGTACCCCTGGAAGGTGAGTCCTAGGGAATCTGTGCTTATCACCAAGAGCATTTAATCCTTAGCAAGCTCTTTGTATCTGGATTATAGAGAAAATGGCAACACCTACAGATAACTGGGGGGAGGACATGGTAGAGATTGGTAGGGAAGACTAGGCCCGATGTCTACCAAGACATTACTGAATATTTAACTCTCCGTGGGAGGTCCAAACCTCAAACCCTTCTCCCGTGACTTTGTGCATGGAGTCTACCAGAAACAAAGAACCTTGGCTCCATTCCCACGTGTGCTACTTGGAAGGCACAACTGGCATGATCACAAGCACAGGGTCTGGCACAAGCATTGAACAGATTGCCACACTGGCTTCAGGGATTAGAAAGGAGACACCCACTGGGACTGGGTTCCCATACTTGATTGCATTGCAGGAATGGCCATTGTCATCTGCCTCCTTTGTTTTAGCATCATGGTAACATGAGGTCTCATGCCCTTGCCCATACCCTCTCCCATCATTATTGTTGGTATCATGTGACCAATGTATCTAAGAACCTCCTAGTCATTGTCAATGTCGTTGGCAGAAAGCAGATAATCAGATAGTACCAAGATGAGCCTAGAAATCTTTAGTTGGACATTCAGATCTCCATGGCTGACAAAATGCAGTACAAACAAGCCAAGACTTTGCCCATAGCACTGGAATCTAGGCCTTCTTGCTCAAGGCACTGACACTGTGGGAGGTTATTGAGTTTAAACCAGGACACAAATGTCTGCCTATCCCTGAGAAACCTATGCTCATTAATGGGCACAGAATGCCCTTGGAAATTCTCAGGGGTCATTCTAGCCAGTATCATAAAAAGTTGAATATGAAATTACAGGGGAATCAGGCTGAAATCCCTCTTGCTTCTACCAAAAAAGTTTAGCTCCCCACATGCAAGCTGATCCCAGTGATAAGTTCTTGACCATGATGATGAGCTTAGGGAAGTCAGAACTATTATCAGTGAGGGTCCATAGAAGCCTCCGGACCAGAGCATAGCCTATGATTTTTATACAATGTGCCTTCCATACAAGAAGCATGTTCTGGGTCCCTACCTGCCAACTTCCCGGAATCTTCTTCTCTTTCACGGATACTATGACATCCTTCACCTCTGGCTTCTGGTTTGTGAACTCCTGTCAACACTCAATCCTTAGCCCCAATATGCCCAATGCAGTTATCAAACCCACAGCACTGGGATCCATGCTATGTTATTTCTCACAGTCAAAGTGCTCTGTACAGCCAAGAGCATAGGAAGCATCTCAGGCAACCCTGGGATGCTGGCAGTCATGGTCCAATGCCTCTACGTGGTTGTGCAGTAGGTTGACCAATAGTTACCATAGCAACTAGCATGGAGCTAAAGGAACCGCTAGATGAGCTCTTTAAACCCATGCAGAAGTCATCTCTGCTCAGGCATGTCCCCAGCAGAAGTCTTTTGGACTCTTGGAGGCAGGATGCTGCTGTGGCTGTGACAGAGGATGGGGGCCAGTGCTCCACTGAAAAGGCAGACATTTGCAATGGCCATGGGGACAGCAGGCTCTCGTGTAACTGGAAATGCAGGCCATACAGTCTTACTGAATGACAATGTGACAACTCTGCATCTGTAGATACCACATAGAGGAAGGCCAACTGGTCTCTGACAATGTGACACTTCTCCTCTGGCAGAGACCTGGCTCAGTCACCTTTTTTACTCTGAATTATTGTCATACCTGTTGTGCCCAGGAACAACATTAATACCATCTTGATAAATCTCTCTTTTCCTTGGCATGTGAGAAAGCTGAAAGAGGCATTGTAGCTCAGAAGCCTCACCATAAGAAGAACAGACTGGGCTTGAGGTAAATGATAACTCAGCTTATAAAGCATGTGTGTTAATCCTGAGATGCAACAGAAAAACCAACTCCACCATTTGGGGTCAAATTTAAAGCAAGCTTTATTAAATATTAAATACTGATCAAAGGATGGACTTTGTTCAGGACTGTTCTCTGCAGTTTCCCAGCTAAGAATGTCCTTGAGCCATGTGTTGCAGGGGTTTTGAGAACAAACCTATAGGCTACTACTGTACTTTCCCATGAGACTTTGCGATTTTCCAAGAACTACAAATCCCAGCATTCCTGACTTGACTCCTCATAAGTCATGTTTTAAAAAGCCAAGTGTGGAGATACACACTGAAATCCCCTCACTTAGGAGGCAGAGATAGATCACTGGAGTTTGCTGGCTGACTGGTCTAGGCTGCTTGATGAGTTTCAGGCCTTGTCTCACAAACAACAAAAGTGAATGGCACCTTGTAAAGCCCTATACCCTCATACATACACATGCATATGCACACACACACATAGGTGGCACACTCATGCATATAAACACAGAGAGGACAGGCTGGTAAGCAAGCAACTTGCTAGGTACTTGTCCCCATGTCCAGGTTTCATATAAACAAACCCTGAAGCTTCTGTCATTGACACCATTGACAAGATTAGAGCCTGCGCTCCCAACAAGCTCCAGGAGGAATAGGTAAAGGACAGTATGAAAGACTGGTGACACAGCTGTGAAGACAATAGACAGGTGCCAAAGGAAAACCTAACTGACTCTACTAACCCAGCAAACTACATGTCCAACCAGGAAAATCCAAGAAATGCTATCTTCCAATGAGGTCTTTCCTGAAATGAAGCCACTGGGCAAAGACTGCCACATACCTCACAGTAAGATTAATACTTTCCCATGGCCTTGGGAGTATCACAGTTCTGAATGTTCCTGTGATCTAGGCTCTGACTGATTTGTAGATGTGCCACATGCTGTTTATTTGAGTGTCCAGTGAGGGGATTGCAACTTCTCATCCGTCTTTGCTGGAGAAGCTGTTAGGAATGTTTCATTCTGGCCATCTTTTCCCCGAATTCCCCAACATTGCATGGATTACATCCCCCAGCTCCTGGGTACAAGATCTCTTGTACTAGAGAAAGACAAACACTGTGCAATGGTGCAAAAGGCTCTCAACCGATGCTTGGTAGCTTGGTACTTGATGGCTAAATGTGGGCAGTTTGTGTTTGATTTTTCTCTTTCTCTGTCCTGTTTTAAAACATTGAGGGCTGGGGATTTAGCTCAGTGGTAGAGCGCTTGCCTAGCAAGCGCAAGGCCCTGGGTTCGGTCCCCACCTCCGAAAAAAAGAAAAAAGAAAAAAAAAAAAAAACATTGAGCAGGAGAGAGAGGGGAGAGAGAGGAGAGGGAGAGGGAGAGGAGAGGGAGAGGGGAGGGAGGGAGAGGGAGAGGGAGAGGGAGAGGGAGAGGGAGAGGGAGAGGGAGAGGGAGAGGGAGAGGGAGGGAGAGGGAGAGGGAGAGAGAATCTGTCTGTGTCTATGTGTGTCTATGTGTGTGTGTCTATGTGTATTGTGTGCCTATGCATGTGTGTTTGTGTGTGTCTATGTGTTTTTGTGTCTATGTATGTTGGTATATATTTGTGCATATCTCTCTCAGGGTGTGTGTGTATGTGTGTGTGTGTGTGTGTGTGTGTGTGTGTGTGTGTGTAAGTTTCTATAATATTAAAGTCTTGTCTGATCTTCTAGGGTTTCCCTTTTAAGATCAGAAGGATACTTCAAATCTCCATTTCATGCTATAACCTGTGCTTCCTGGGTCCCAAGACCCTGACTAGGGATGGCAAGGGAATAAACAAAGTCGGACATACAGACAAACCTAAAATGAAACTGGAATTAGATCGAATTTTGCTGTTGTTGCTGTTGCAGCAGCAACCTAGAGCCTTGGATTGTTTATTGTATGAAGCACAAAGAGAGGAGTTAGCAAATCTCTGGAGGAGGTGTCTATAGGTCTCCAGCTACAGACAACCAGGAGAAAGTTGCTAGTCTTGACACACACTGATCAATTCTTCTTGTAAACTCAGACTTAGATTAAAACTCCTGAAGAAAGTGCCACCAAGTCCTCCTGAGCCTGTCCCATCTGGGTTAATGGCTTTGCCAATTTCCCATGGGTCAGTTGGCCTTAGAGTCTTGAACATGCCCATGCCCATGCCCATATCAAAGCACACATTCACTCTGGACTTCAAGACTTCACTTACTGGGGTTTCCTTCACTCCCTACAGTCTATATCCTATCAAAGATCCAACTCCATTTCTAAAAGTTCTTATAGAAATTTACCAATTTAGTCAAAAATTCTGCTCAAGGTTTGCAGGAGGCGGGAAGGCCATCATAAGGACCTGGAGAGTGTTGATTTTGACTCTCAGGCATTGCCATAGGCCCTACCTTCTCTTCAACCTGTCACACCTCCTTCCATCTTTCCCCTTTCCCCCATTCCTATATCTCCACCCCACCACAAGGACTCCAGTTTGTCTTTCTCCAACTCCTGTTCCAGTTTCTTTGTCCTAATTCCAAAGCGCCTTTGACTTAGCAGGAAGCATTGTGGTTTGAAATAGTAAGGTTTATTTATTGTAGAACATTTGCAAAGCACTTCCCAGCACTGATGTTATGCCAATGATGTCGCATGCTTTTAATTTAAGTTTATTCCTGTGTGGAACACATATCTGTGATGACAGGCAAAGAGGCCTCATTTTAAAGTCAGAGATAATTCATAAGACAAAGAAACAAAATAAAGTGTCAGATGATATAAGAAAGATCCAAAGTTCATATTCCAAGTAAGTGATGTCCAATGAGCATTTTCAATACCGATTTTCCCCAATTCTAGGTTTTGGACTCTGAAGCCCAATTAGAAAAGCATAGAGCAGATATCATAGGGCAGGTACATCAGGGCTGGACAACTCCATCTGGGCGATATCTGTTCCAATAAGAAAGGCAAGCATGTAAGAAAAAAGTTTTCTCTATTATCTTTTGAATAAATCATAACACCTGACCAAAAAATCCAGCTGAGAACTTGGTTTGCAGCTCTATGTATTGCCAGGTGTGTTACTCATGAAAGTACAAGGTTTGCGTGCAAAGGTCTGTCTTCCCTCCTTTCTTTCATTGAACAACATAGACTCAGGGCCTTTCATGTTTGGGGAAGTGTACTTGAGGCAGAAAGGAGATCAAGACTAATGGGAAGAAATAGATTAAAAAAAAAACAAAAAACAAAAAAAACAAATACAACTTGGGTTCAGATCTATCCCAGTTCCTGTACCCAGGTCTCTTCTTTCCCATCCAAGGGCAGGCATAGCATGGCCTCTTCTCTGACACCACCAGTCCTTTGGGGACTTTAGTCATGTCTGAAATCTTTCTGTATGCTGGATATCCCCTCTTTCTTTTTTTATCTGTTGTTTTTTATTTTCTCTTTGTTCTCTCTCTCTCTCTCTCTCTCTCTCTCTCTCTCTCTCTCTCTCTCTCTCTCTCCACATTCTCACTTCTCAGAAGCAACATGTCCTCCTCCCTCCTTGTTCCACACAATGCAGTTCTGAGACATCTTTCATTACTTCAGTATTTCTCTAGGTGTTACCTTCCAGCCACAGTGACTCAAAATATTTCTTCCAAAGAAATCCAATGCTCACCTTAAACAAAGTTCTGGAATGGAAATCAACGGGTTCTCTATCTATCCTCAGAAGACAAGCTGTGCTAAGAATGAGATGGGTCTTGTCAAGCACCAAGTAGAGGAAACAACCTAGGTGGTGACAGATAGACAAAATTCTAGTGGACGGGGCGTATTTCTAAGACTCAGGAGACCATTCCAGAAGTGTAGGGAGTTGGGAGTTGCCCCACAGGCTTGCCAGTGTTTGGGTTATGTTTCAACCTTGATTGAGTACCAGAACTGCACACAATGCCAGCTTTCGTGTGCTTTGAGCAGAGGTAGGTACATTGTGCTTCTCTGTTTTTGTTTGGACTTTTCACCCTGGGTACTTGGGTGAAAACCAGCACTTCTCCTCCCTCTAGAATTGTATAACCACTCCTTAGAGGTGCTAACTCCACTGTGGGGGCAAAAACAGAAATGACCTACTCTTTAGTAAAGTGGCAGTAACTGCACAAAGAACGTCCATGGGAGTAGTCTGTTATTTCAGAGTCCCTGATGACAAAAAAAACTATGTCCCTGGAGGTTTAGGCAACAGGGACCTCGTAGCACTGGGTTGTTTGAGGATACAGCAGGTCCAGAGCAGATGGCGAGATCTTCCCCAGCATAACAAAGAAGTCTGCTCGCCACCTCCTAAGACAGTTCTTCCTCTCTTTCTCCTGAAAGTCCAGATGTAGCCTCCCCGTAACAGACACAACTCTTAAGAAAGCTTGGAGTTGAAAACTCCAGAGAGACATAACACTGTCCCCCAATAGCTGTAGGCTTGTCACAGAGAGGAGGCTTCCTCAGCACAGTGTGAAAGAAGACTAGAACAGCAGCTCAAAGCAGGTCCAACAGGATCGTCTTGAAAGATTTGAGGCTAACACTAGAATTAAGCTATTCTGAATATCTAAAATTAAATATTATTACAGTTTCCCCACCCCTTACATCAATTTATAGCCTTAATGTACCTCAGTTTAGACACAGGACGATTTTGAGGATGTAAAGAGGTGTCATGAGTAAGAGCAAAACAATACAGAATGCTAGCTACCGCCACAGGGCCTGGGTACCAACAAGAGTGGATGATCTAGACTCTTCCCTAGTCCCAGGTACCCAGCGATGTTCACACTCCCATTCTAAGGAAAGGTCCTGAGTAAACATGATATCTAACATGTCAAGTGATTCAAAAAAGAATTGTACACCACTACTAAAATTTAAAAAAAAAAGCCTCCATATCCTAGGTAGAGAAATAATTAATGACAAGTGGATCAGAGAGGCAGGGAGCACACCTGTGGGAAAGAAGGGTCCTGGCACATGCTACAGACCAAGTGCACACTCAGAAACTGAGTCCAGACACTGTGACACATCAGGGTTACTGTCCCAGAGGAGAGCAGCTGAAGCTCTACCGGGACTGCATGTGTCCAGACAGCCACGGACTTGCAGAGATGGGTAGAGATCGCTCACCACCATCTCTACCATCAGGACCTCAATTTGCAGATACATAGACACAGGCCACGAAATGAGCAGCTTTTATATTTGTCTGCTTTTAAAATAGTTTTGAAGGTCAGAGTTATTAAAGTGTAATTGCATGCCATGCAGTTTACCACTGTTAGTTGCACGGATTAATAAATTCTTACAAGTGCATAGAATTGTGACCCAAAGATATATGATACTTCCCTCACCACCAAAACATCCTTGTATACTTCTTTGTAGTTAACAACAGACCTCTCTTTGTCCTTAGCCCCTAGTAACTACCAACCAGAGGTCTGGCTATCTGTTCTTTTTTGCTATCCCTTCCAGAATTCCATACAAAGGAAATCGTAGCATAAATGTCTTTTGACTCTTTAGTTTTTTTATTTTTTTCCACTTAGACAATGTACCCATGACATCTATGTCAGTGGTGGCTCTTTTTCTTGCTTTACTAGTATCCCCTGGTATAGATATACCATAGTTTATCCATTCACCACCTGATGAGCATTTGGGATGCTTCCAGGTTTAGGTGACTATGAATGACGCATACAAATACCAGGTTGACCTTGGACAACCAGTAGAAAGGTTGTTGCCAGTGTATGGTGAAGTTACGTTTGATTTTCTAGGACAATGCCAAAACTGTTTTCCAAAGTGGCTGGACCATTTGACATCCCAGGGTGTCTGACTATCACAATGGCCTTGTTTTTACTTGGGGTCTGCTCAGTCTGAAGATACTAGCATATACTATGAAGCTAATACAAGGAAGTCAGGAATGCACAGCAGTCATAGTCACCTCCTCAGGAAATAGCCGGTTTCCTAACTGTTTGGACATCAAAGGGGGGGCTGCATAACTACCACTCAGAGGTATGACAGAGGTCTAGATAGCTATCCTTCAGGGTTCCCTCAAGCTCCCATTTCTGTGGTGCTATGAACATGTACGTCACACTCTAGCATTCCTGAGTCCACCCTTTCACACTTGGCTCAGGGCAGAGATGGGTGAGTCTCGGTGTTTGACATCCTTATCAATTTGACTGATATGTTTGTCCAAGTCTATATTTTTCATATAGTCAATTGGCTCTCTTAGCAGTTCTTTCAAAGTTGGAGCCAAGTAGTGGGCCACCCACATCCTGCTTTAGAGTCACCTGTAGAGCTCTTTGGGGAAGCAACTATTTCATTCAACCACTCTCTTGTTCAGCTTGTCCTTATAAGGATAGTACTACTCAGTCCTTGGAATCCTGCAGGATGGCCTAGGGGAAAGTATAACTGGGCAAGTCATACCGGTCATCACTAGAAAACCCACTTACCCTATCCTCTTTTCCATGGGTTTTGGAGTCTTGTGGGATCTGAGTTTGGATTCTGACTCTGCTACTAGCTGTATGGCCCTGAGCAAGTCACTTAACCTCTTTGAACCCTGGTAACAAGGTCTCTGCAAAAGACCTTATTGCCTTAATTGTAGGCAAAGCATCGTGCATTGCAACCGGTATAGAATACATCCTTGGGGAAGCACTGTCTCTGACCCCACTGTCCCTGGACCTACAGTCTCGTGCAACAAATCAGGAGCCACTGGTCACCTCAGACCAGTACTAAGAAACAATACTAGACACAAAACAGGAACTAGGCTCCAAGTAGGAGAGCATGTGCCAGAATGACACAGAGGGGTTGACCAATAGCTAGCACTAAGGAGACTTCTCATGGTGAAATTGACTCTAGATTTCAGATTTGGAACTGAGCTCTGGGTCCAAAGTATCTTTTCTGACCAAAGGTTTTCCATGTTTACACTCTTCCTTGACTTCTCCCATTCCCTTTGAGTCCTGGGAGGAGATTTCCTCCAACATTCTTCCGGCACATCAACAGCAGCCATGTTAAGACATCTGAGAAGCTTTAAGATGGGTTTCTCGTAATCCAGAAATAGTAAGAGGATATAACTATAAAGTCTCTGTTATTATGCCTTCGCTGTAACAGAGTACCTTTTGGCCTTTGGTAGCTTTTAATACCCATAGTCCTGAGTTCTACTTGGGCAGCTCCTTGCTTTTACTCTTGGTCCACCCTCAGTTCCACCCACAGATCCTGATATGTAAAGGTCAGTAGAACCAAGAAAAAAGAGAAAAGTCAATATGCTCTCACCTTGAGAAATGACTAGAAGGTTCTCATCATGCACAGCCAGCTTCCCTACTCCCCCATCATTCTGTTTGCCGGTCATCCCAACTCTGGCCTCCAGATTTTGGGTACAAATTCAATTCCCTAGATCAGCAATATAGTAGACCAGGAGAGTGGATTCTAACTATGATCAATGTTTGTAAAGAAGCCATGATCTGAGTGAGCAGTGGATAACTGTCTCCTGGCCTCAACATATCCAGGATCTGTGAGTGGACCAAGAGCCTACCCAAACATAGAGATCCCAGCCCTGTCATGCTCAAGGCAAATAGCCTTAGAAAAGTGATGACATCTCCTGATCAACACCATGACTCTTCATTTATAAAATAAGGTAACAGTATTCCCTCTCTGAGACTGTTCAAATATTAACAAATCTACATTTAAGGACTTCTGACACCTTGTAGACACTGGATAAACCCTAGGCACCTTTACTGTTACTGTTTTATTCTTACTTTAAAGATTAAATAAGACAATCCACTTGAAATTATCCCACCAATTTCACCAGATTCCCTGGTGTCTGACTGGAAAGAAGAATATTGGTTGGGCTCAGCAGCAGGACTCTCCCGCTGTGTCCCTTAAGGTCTGAGTGTGGTATAAACATGTTCTCCATTCCCAGCAACTCCATCCTCAGAGGATAGCCTCAGTGTGATGGACAAGCTAGAACTGAAACCATTCAACATTACCTTCGACCTACTCAACCTTAGAACAACTTCGTTCTAAGGAACACCAACATGCGTGGCTAATTTGTCATGGCCATTATTAACTTTGGGTTATAGATATCATTTCTCTGAGGTGAGAGTTTCTTCACTTTCCCATATCCATCCCCAAATCATAGAAAATAAAGCATTGTCCTTGAACATTATGTTCTGCCTCCGCTGATACCTGCTTGTGGAACAAACAGAGGAGCTCAGTTTACAAGGCTGTCAATCTGGGAGCCCATCTATGGTGCTAAGAAGATTGGAAACAGCATTTCAACAACTCCAGGCTAAGCATGAGAACCTTGGCCCCCACAGAGGCTCTCACCTTTCAAATTTGATGGAAATCAATAGCGTGAAGGGCTTGAGAGACACAGCTCAGGTCTTGTTGTTTCTGCTGTGGGAATCTGGAAAGAGACAGGGCCATGTAGATTCCAGCCTTAGGTACCGTCCTAGCCAGCACATGGCCCAGTAGCATGTATTGCTGCCTCTCTCCAGGCAGATGCCTCTTCTTCGCTGACTCTCCAACCAGCTCTGCTTCCACTCACTGCTTCAGAAACCAAGCTGAATTCTTTCTTCAGGTCATTTGCAATACATCCACATACATAAAATTTTTTAAAAAATTAAATCTTATTTTTAAAACAGTGCTAAGAATAGCTAAGACAGATTTCAGAGAGAATCCCCTCTCTGTTTCATGGTTCTAGGCTTCACTTTACGAAGATCTGGGTCCTCTAACATCCTGACTCAAGATAAAATAAGGACGATATTCAACATCAATGTATGGAAGGGCGTTTGGAATAAAGCTCATATATGAGAGTCTTGCTTCCAGAACATTGAGGAAGAACGTCCTTCAGACATGACTAACATAAATAAACAAAAGAGAGACTGAACAAAATAAGTTCTCAAGAGTGCTGCTCCCCCCAAGCCAGGCACACCAGTGTGAGTCCACCTCACCACTCACTCCTAGACACACAACCCAACAATCCCTTTTGAGCTTCTGGTACCTTGATGCTCGAGTCACTACGGTCCTTCAGTTCACAAAAGCTACCACCTTACAAAGCCATTTTGTCCAAGTCACATCCCGTCAGAAGTATATCCGGGCTATTAACTGGGGCCTTTCTCATCCGCACCTTTATCCATTCTTCATGTTGCCCTCTATGGGCCTCTTCTCCTAAGCCAAGTTCATTAGCTATATCAGGAGCAAAGAGAATGAAAGGGTACTGGGAAGAAGACTCGGGGGGCAAGCTCCTGCCGAGCAATAATGATGACCTGAGCTCAGATCCCTGGGACCCATGTAAAAAGCCAGATATAGAAAAGTGCATCTGTCTTCCTGGCACCTCTATAGCCAGATGGAAGGCAGATGGATGGGAGAATTGTCTCGAAGTTTTTAGGGCAGCTAATCCAGAGCACACAATGCAAAGACATAAACAAAAGACCCTGTGTCTAGCAAGGTAGAAGGTGACCTTCTGACCTCTAACATTCATATGAATAACCACAGTCTCATGCACACATGCACATGCACAGAGAGTGAGAGTAAGAGAGAGACAGACAGACAGACAGACAGACAGACAGACAGAGACAGAGACAGAGAGAAAAGAAAAAAGGTTTTTCAATAACAAAACAAAGGACTGTTTTAGGAGTTAGGGCCACAGTATGAGAGAGATCATAAAGGACACAGCTGAGTGGGAAGTGTGTTCTGTGAACATAGTAGGACTAGATTGAAGTAAAAAGACAGAAAGGAGGCCAAGAAAGTAGAAGCCACACTGTGCTCAGTAGTATCAGTGAGAGATGTCCTCTCTTCCCTGGAACCAGGGCACTTGAGCATACTGAGATGCTGTACCCATCTAATTTTTTCAAGTATGACTTTCCACAGAACTCTAACCTAGCAGATGCCATGTCCTTGTCTTGCTAGACAAAGGGCAGGGCTTAAACACATGTCCTCACAATGGGGACTCAGAAGCCCTACTGGCAACTGCTCTTCAGTGTCTCCACCCCCTAGATCTGAAGATAGAACAGACTAAATGGGTTGGTAAAGCTAATGGGGCCAAACAAATGCTTTGTGCTCTACCTGAGGAGGGGAACGCTATAAGGTGTCCTTGCCTGGCTCTACCTCGTCCAAGTACAATCTGGGATCCTGACCAAGACATGGTCAACTTCTATTTCTATTCCTATCTGGAGAGAAGTCGGTAGACATATTAAGGCAAACCCATTCCTATCACATAAAGATATCTTTCATCATGACAAGAAAACTCCCAGGGTTAATTTGTGATAGTCTGTTTCTACAACAGAGTAACTGAGAGGAGCAATTTTTTTTAAAAGAAAGATTTATTTTTGCTCATAGTTTCAGAGTTTCCACCCAAGGTCCTCTGGCTTTGCTGTTTCTGGGCTATGGTAGAGCAGAGCATTAGGTTAGGGGAGTGGGGAGAAATAAATTGTTCACTTTGTGGTGTCTTGGAAAAGAGATGGCTAGATTCTTTCAAGGGCCAACCCCTGTTACCTACTTCCTCCAATCAGCCCCCATGCCTAATGTGCCAGCACCTCCCAACAACACCCACAAACCATAGATCCATCAGTGAATAAATCTATACAAAAAGTTACAGCCTTTGGTATTCATCCCCAAACCCCACCTCTGAACACTGCTTCAGAGACTCAGCCTGTGGCACATGGGTCTTTGCCAAAAGGCACTTTGGTTTGGTTTTTTTTGTTTGTTTTTTTGTTTGTTTGTTTGTTTGTTTGTTTTAAACTGTAGGAGAAGGAAATTGCTCATAATGCAAAACTCTTATAATAGTTGGGACAAAGAATAATCAGAGCCTCCAGTAACAAGTTCTCTAGAAGGAAGGGAAAGAGATGGAGTTAATATATTTTTGGTTGCAGATTCAACTTTGTGAAGTAAAAACATTGAGCTCTTTAGAGGTTCTTGATGGCAAACAGTAGAAATAACAATGCCATCATCACGTTCATCTCTTGGTTTTAAAAGAGTAATAAATGGAACGAAAGGTAGCTCACGGAATCCGCAGGAGAGATGAATAATCTCTCTGTGAAAGGAAGAAAAGCCAAGCATTAAGTCCAGGGAGCTGTCAGCTCCTGATGCCGGTCCCTGACCTGGGCCATGAGTGTCAGCACCTGCATCCCGTTAGACCTGGATTCTAAGAGGCCTCTCAGCAGGGTGAGTCTTAGACCATTCCTGATCCTTTCTGTCAGCACTGGGGAGACTCAAGACCGTCTAGGAGCTGCTGACAGTCACATGTAAGTTGATGGCCATGACCCGGGCTCTAAGAGTCCAGAAGAACAGAGTCTGAACCTAAGAGCTCCCCAGTTGACTCCTGTTGATAAATTCTGGCAGAACTGAGATGGGAGTGACAGACAGGCTCTATCAAGACTACTGTCTCCAGCCCTTGTTTATCTTAATCCTTCTGCCTCTCTCTCTGGGGCTATAAGCAATCCACCCTGCCAGGAGGTAATCTTTACCTTGTCAAAATTACGAGACTGAAAATCCCACCAGATACTGATCACAAATCTCATGACTCTTCAAGACATGTTTCTTCCTGGTATCTATCTGTTCTTTTCAACACAGGGATCCTGAGGTAGAAGTTCCCCTTGCCCCGTAGCAGCAACCTTTCCCTGAGACCTAAGTCAATCATCTTTGGCAATCTGGAGGACTGAGGCAGTCTGGTCCTTCTTGCCCCACCTTCTGCTTCTTTATTTCAAGCTGTCCTGTTTACCTACCTTAAGCCTTAAAATTCTTTACCCTAACTTCTTAGCCTGCAGCTCCATCCTGCTCCTGGCCTCTGCACACAGCCAAGGCTTAAGCAAAGCCTAGAATTTTAATGAGTGCCCTAAGAGTGTACTCCCATGATGCCTTGGGGCCTAGGGAGCTGTAGGGCACACTCCATCCACCTCCCAGCCTGGAAACTCCACGCCAGTGTATCTTCCTGTTTTTAACAACATAACTCTGCTGCTCTGGTAAACATGCCTAACTAGGAGCCAAACCAAAATGCCTATCCTTGGCCTTGTGCCTCCCCACCTCCAGAACAAGCCTTTCTAGGCTGGCCAGAAAACCCTGGATCTGAGAAGACAAGTCTCTCCGTGCTCCAGGCTGTGTGCTGCCTCATTTCCCATGGACAAGTTAACCCCCATTGGGAAAGAGAACTATGGGTGCCCCAAACTCAATCCCAAAGCCCTTCAGGGATAGAGCTCAGAGGGAACCAGAGAAAGGCAGATGGGGTGGCAAACCTGGGAGGGAGCCAGGGGACAGGAAGAGCACTCCTGCCCCTGAGGTGGTTTCCAAGAGTGATTTTTTTTTTCCAGCCAGACGAATGGGACGAACACAGCTGTCTCCCTGATGGGGTTTCAATATTCACTTCCTCTCCAACACTGCAGCTGGGAAGGACAGTCCCACCAACGGAAAACAGGACTAAGAATCCTCTTAGGCTTTCTTTCAACTCCTAAGAAGTAGAAACGCTATCCACAAAATCATAGAAATGAATATGGCTGGCCCTCTTCTCAGTCCAGCGCTAATCAAGCACATTGCTTAGAACTGTCATCTGGTTTGCTCTCATGAGGATAGAGTCCTAGGGGAAGGTCCATGGACAGAGATGCTGAGACAGTGATGAAAACTTCATGTGGGTGCAATTTTATTTCGCCTCATTTAGAATTTGAGACACGCTCTTACTCTGTACCCTAGGCTAGCCTAGAACTCACTCTAGCCCAGGATGGCCTAAAACTCATGCCATGAATACTCTCACCTCAGTTTCTCTGAGTGCTGAGATTTTATGCATGAGCCACCACACCAAGCTATCTGGTACCCTTAAAGCTAACTTTCAAAATGGTTCTTTGGATTCTATTTAAGATGCAGATGAACCAGGAAGGTGGCTCAGTAGATAAATTGTTGCCGACAAGACTGATGACTTGCATTTAATCCCCAGGGCAAGTTAGCCTCTGGTCTCCACATGCACACCATAGTCTACATGTCCACACTTAGAGCCAGCACATACACACACACACACACACACACACACACACACACACACACACACACACACAAAATTACTTGTAAAAGAAGTATATAAAGGCCTGAAAGAAGCAATATCTATTTACTGTGGTAAAACATCTTAATTCAGATAAATGCAAAAAGCTCCCCAAAGATCCCCCCTCATAAGTTGATCATGAACTTCTTCAGGTACCATAAATGTGGAATCATACATTTTTGAAATCCTTCTTCTTCTCAATGGATCAGTAACTACTGTAGGTTATTATCTTATATGGTTATATGCTATATCATCATGTGGATGGTCAGCTGTTTAGAAAAACATTATTGTTGGGGCAGAAACCTCTCTGCTCACCTCCAGACAAATCACACCAGGCCAACATGGTTCCACGTGGAGAGGTTTAATGAGGGGATGAGACAAGGGAGCGGGACAAGAGAGAGAAGAAAAATAGAAGAGGAGAGAAGTAGAGGCCGGCCATGAGCACGTGGAGGGAAGGGAGGAGGGGAATGGGGAGAGAAGGGGCAAAGAGGAAGAAGGGAAGAGCAAGAGCGAGAGAGTGAGAGGAGGCAAGCAGCCCCTTTTATAGTGACAGGCGTACCTGCTGTTGCCAGGTAACTATGGGGGTGGAGCTTAGACAGAATACTAACAATTAGTATGAAATATTGTCACATCCCAATGTTTAGTATTACCAGCAATACTCTGACAAAGCTCCTTACTGTGCATTCATAAGTATGTGAATTTGCTTGGTCATTCCTTTAGGTCATATCCCTAGATATGAAATTACCATATAATATTTGTTAGTTCTGACATATAGTCCACTGCCAACCCTAAAAACAACAGGCTCCCAAGCCCACGTAGAAAAACGGGGCTATGTTAGAAGCATTCTCTGAACTTGTCCTTTTCTTTCCTCATGCACGCCATACACATACACTCTTTAAATTCCCACAGCACACTTCTTGGGTAGATGTTATTATTTTTCCTTCCCAAGGTTGAACAAACAGAAGTTCAGATCCCTGAGGTAAAGCCAGAACTTGATTCCCTGCCCTCTAATTCCCATCTCATGGCCTCTGTGTAGTCGCTGTTAGATGCTACTCCAGAGACTGAAGGGGGTGGCCAGACTTCGCTCTTACCTTGCCAGATAAACAAGGCTGTCAATAAGCTGACAATACGTGAGGTTTCTTGCAAATTCTGGGCACAGTTCAAGGATGCCACAGGGAGCAGATCTCGTCGCTTATAGGACTGAGAGGCAGTGAGGAGACAACCCCTTTTAAACAAATTAAACGTAAATGAGTAGCCCCAGTTGGTTTCTCCCTGGAAAGCACCACCCCAGGCCTGCACAGCTTGGATGAGCTGCTTAGAAAACCACTCGGTGACACTAAGTGCTAGTGTAAGTCACCAGCTATTTGTTCTTTTCCCTAGCAGCTTTCTACCAGGATGCTTCAAGGAGGTCATGGTCCCCAGATGCTGCTGAAGCAGGAACACTGGTGCCTGTATTTGTCTAGAGGCCCCCCACCATTGCCACACTCTCTGACAGTCCTATGTGCTCACATCCAGGGCTTCCGGTGGCCCATCTGCCTGGACAGCAGGCCCATCTGGGAGGGAGAGATAGACAGGAGACATAGATCATCTGGTACTAAGTGTTTATGGAGGCTGAGTGGAGTCTGGTATGCTGGTCTGAGGGCTGCTGTCTGCAACATCAAAGCAGTGGGGAAAAAAACTAAACAAATAAACTACTTTGAGATGCTCTCTGAGGTGGGCGAGCTCCCATTTTTAAACAGCTGGTAGAATTCTGTTGTCCTATGCATTCCCCTACGCTGCTGGGTTAGCTGCCTTTAGCAGGGCCTCTTGTGGCCAAAGGGGAAGACTCTGCTGATGACATGTTCAAGCCTCTGTTTTCTCAGCTCCCTTCCTGCCCACTTGGAATACTTTGAAAACCTTAGCTCTAACTCCACAGTGGCAATGCCACCCACCTCCATTCTCCAACTTCCAGGCCCTTCTCAGATCAGCCCATATTGTAGACCAGCCTACTGCCCTCCAAATCACCTCAGAATCCCCAACTCTAGGAGCCTTCTCAAATGGCTGCATTATCCTGCCCACTCACATAACCACTGCTATCACCGTGAACCTGGCTCACGCGTCAGGACCAGCACTGTGAGCTCAGGTGGTTCAGAGCCACATCACTGTGGAGAAATACAGTAACTCTGTGACTAGAGTCAAGCTCAGAGCTCTCATCTGCTTCACACACAGTGGATTATCTTCTTCACTTAACAAGGAACATCCTAGAATCCTAGAAGATACGGAGACCCTCTACTCTCCTTAGAACTTAGAGGTCCTCATCGGGTCTCTATAACACTTAAGAAGTTAAGATATAATTATCCCCATTTTACACTGAAGGATTTGAGTAGTTTGTCCAAGTTAACACCAGTGGCTGAAATGGAGATTCTATCTGAGATCTGTTGATAACCCTGAGCTCTGTAGGCGTGGCCCATCTATAGCCCTATGGCTACATCTGTCCAGAACAGCTGGGTATAGCTCAAGTACATTTGTAGGTGGCCACAGGATATCACAAAGTCAAAAGGTTAGACATCACTGCTAGCAGATACAGCCTCTAATGAGAGGACTAACTTACAACTGTGGAGTTAGTCTGTGGGGTTAACAAAACAGAAATTCAAGCTGGTAAGATGGCTCATCTGGACATGCCCGTGCCAAGCAAGCTTGGTCTCCTCCAGAACCTATGCGAAGGTAGAAGAAGAGAACTGATTCTACAAAACTAAATTCTGACATCCACACTCATCACACACACACACACACACACACACACACACACACACACACACACACACACACACACACACCCCAGACAGTCACACACACACAATAACAATTTTTTTTTAAAGAAAAGAAAAAGAGAAACAAGGAAAGTACAGAGCAGGAAGAGTTAGACGTGACCTCAGGAGGTACCTTCTTGTCGATGTAACTTGCTGACTTTTTTTTATTACTGGCATGTTGTAGAGGGCCGCAATACATTCGCCACCACTAGATGGCGCTGGCTTCCACTGCGCCCCACGTGGAAGGCCAGGTCAGTCAAGATGGCGCTTAGCCTCATGGGCACAAGCCGGCTCCCTATGGGGAGGTTAACTGTGTGCGCATGTGCAAGAGTGCCTTCTTGCCAGGTCTTTGCCCATTTCGGGCGCACCTGATGAGGTCATGAGTAAGCAACCAATCAGGTGTGGGTGCGTGCCGGGGGATAAATAGGCCTGGCCAAGCAAGCGGGCTTCCACCATGAGAGAGGAATAGACAGGAATAAAAGTCACTCATAGTAAGAATTTCTATGTCTCGCGTGCTCCTTGCCGGCGGGAAGTCGTGCGTGGGACATTTGGTGCCAAGAAACCCTGGATAAAAACATCGCCGGTGCCATGGGAAGCCTCCATTTCGTGGGAGAAATTCAGAAGCTATGAGTGGGGTAAGACTCTGAGAGACCATGGCTAGCCTTGATCCGCTCCAACTCAGCCCCTTGCCGGACGCGGCAGGTGCCGCTGTGGTTGCTCTGGCAACCCTCGGGCTTTTTCTATTGACCTTTGAGTTTCTAGCTACCACCAAACGGCTTCAGAGGTCGCGTGGGAACTGCTCAGTTAAAACAGCAAAGCGGAGAGTGTTGGAGCAGGGCGGAAAAAGATGGTCAGAAACAGGGGGTAGTGAAAAGTTGCAACGAGAAAAGGAAGCTGATCGATCTCAAGTAACAGTCCCCTCCAATTCGGAGGTGAAATATTGGGGAAAGAATGCCCCGGTAGAGAAGGGAGGAGGTAAAAGGAACACAGTATGTTGGCAGAAAAACTTTGTCTTGGTGCTTATAAAAGGTGTACTTAAGCTCCGGCGCCGGCTCTCGGGACGCCGCGGCGTCCGTGCGCTGATGCGACAGCTTTACAGAGTCATGCTGATCAGATTTGATCGAGGCAGACCGCCTGAAAATTTATTCAGGAGAATCAAACAAAAGGACATCTCAGTGCCCGTGCACAGCCTGATGGAGTTTATGTAATTGGGTTGTGAGTAAAAATATTCAGGGCTGTGTTTCACTTCCATACCATTGGCAAATGTCGGTTGTGCCGCTCAGATAATATATCTTAGTATCTTACAGGAATTGGGTCTAAACACGTTGGTGGACTAGTCCAGGAATTGAGACGATCCATCGCCCATATCAACTCCACCCGAATGGATAGTCACCGTGAACACCATCTGGTTTTTTCCCTCTTTGTCTATTGTTTGTCTCTGGTGCACCAGGATGTCTCCATGTCTGTCAGTTTATGTCTGTAATTTATGTTTCTCGTTGTTTAAATGTTTTATGTTTCATGTTCAAAAGAAAAAATGGTAAAAACCTTATCTGCCGGCCGTACACACCTTGACTTGGTTTTAACTCGGTTCAAAAGGGAACAAATGAATAGAAAAAGGTTTCAATCAGGTCTTTAAAGCCCTGTGCCTAGAGCCAGGTGTCTAGATTAGCTGGAGGAGCTGCTTAGAAGCTGATTAAGCGTCTACACGGGCTGATCTTAAAGGTGCTAACAGCTTCTCAGCTTTTTTGGTACGAGAGTTGATAGCTGTTTCTCTTAGAAAAATCCCTGACTGGTTAATTGACTCAACAGGTGACAAGGTACATCTCTTAAAATCATAGCTAAAAAGGTAAAAATGGTGTTTGGTATATATATTAAGATATGTGTAGCCACTTCAATTTTGTTTCTCATTGGTTTTAAATGTATAAATATGCTCTGCTTGCCTTGGTTGTGGACTATTGACTTTCAAGTTATTGAACATGGTTAAAAAAGGTATAATATTGGTAA
This sequence comes from Rattus rattus, assembly GCF_011064425.1. Lineage (NCBI taxonomy): Eukaryota > Metazoa > Chordata > Mammalia > Rodentia > Muridae > Rattus > Rattus rattus. Next base: position 147,291,296 of record NC_046157.1, read on the forward strand.
CAAAAAGTTGGCTTAAAACTGTAATTTAGATGAAGTAATTCTAGATACACGTGACATTGGGCCACCCTAGTGAGACAGGTCTAAATTGAGGTAATATTTTTATGGAATTCTTATGCTAGAAACCAGGCTTCTAAAAGAATTTAGGACATTGTCTCGAAAGGTATTGGAGACCGCGCCATTGTGCGTTCAAATGTAGAATTGATAGTCAAACTTTACAACATAATAGATAGACTTGTGGTGCCTTGGTGACTAGATTGTTGTTGGGGGTTGACTTTTGCTTTCCATAGGTGTGGCTTGCCCTGAAGTTATCTGTATTCTAATGCTAATTTCCACTGCCCGGAGAACAGCTGCCTAGTCCCGTACTAAGAGCTCAGGTGACCTTGTGGTGGTGGTCTGCTGTTACAAGGAGAATTTAAGATTGTGATTAAGGATTGCCAGTGTTACATTGACTAACTCAAATTTATTTATAATTGAGGAAAAATCAAACAGGTAGAGATTGTATTGGATAGAGATTGTTACAAGATTTATAAAGGATTGATGAGGTTTTAGAACTTATGAGAACATTACAGCTTGTTTCCTTACTCCAACTGCCATTTCAAGATAGATTTAGAGGATTGTTTTTACGCAGTTTGTTTACATCCTGGCGATTGTGAGTTTTTATTTTGTGAGCTTGCTTATAATTTTAGAGAGCCCATAGAGTGATATCATTAAAAGTGGCTAACAGCCTTATATTATATAATTTTGTTGCTTCTTCAATGTAAGAAGTTAGAACATTAAATCTTTCAGTATATATAGAAATTTTTACTACAAACATTTGCTCTCAGAATGAGCTTTAATATTTGGGGAGTGGCTGTTTTTTCTCCAAAAAGAATATTTGAAGCTAATGTTAAGCTTCTAAAGATGTTAATTGGCTAAGTACCTCACCTTACCAGAGGACTTAGGTCTTTGTTATGCACATTGGAGATAAAGCTTCAGCTGTTTTAGTACAGAGTTGTAGACTGGAGTCATAAAAGTATTTTAAAAAGAAACCTGGTGAAACATACCTTAGTCCAAACAACAATTTAATTGGTTATTACAAAATACTGATATTTGGCCTATTACTTATACAAATTTCAGGCAAAATTGATAATTTTACTCTTTACATGCTTTTGTAGAATATTTATAGGTGGTTCATCTAATGAAAAGGCTACAGATATAATTGGATCACTTGCTTATTTTCTTGAGTTTCTGCTGCTTCAGCACAGATTATTAAATTCCATGCTTTTAGCCGCTGTTTTAAAATGTAAAATCAAGCTTTCACTTCATATACTGATAGTCATTGTGTGGTTTGTGGTTTACAATTGATTTCAATCACTTAATGCTTTATTGGAGACAGGTTTTCTACTTGAAATCAGTGAGTGATTCCAGTGTAAATTGTCTGACAACTCACTGTCCTTTCAGTGCTCTGGCTCAGAGAACTAAACAAAACCATAGACCCAGCTCTTTGAAAATGATAATGGAGTTGATAACACACCCTCACTTAAAAAGAGGAAGACTCCATTTGCTTACTTTCAACGCCTCCAGCCTCACCCTGCCAACTCAGATTTCTAAATAAGGCTAAATCTGGACCTTGTTTACAGGATTTGACATTTCTAATTAATGCTTATGTTTAGGTAAATAAAGTTTGTGAGGTGCTGGAGAGATGGCTTAGTGGTTAAGAGCACTAAATACTGTTCCTTTATAGGACATTTAAGAACTCAAACTGGATTGCCTAGACTCCTTAACTAGGGAGGACAGATACCAGACAGATTAGGCCTTACATAAGAAAAATTAGTGAAAAAATCTCATTCTTTATATATCCAAAACAATAATGCTGGAGACAATAATTTGGTATACAAGTCAAATTATAAATACAAGTGCTCAGTGTCCTCAATTTAATCCTCGAGGACTTATCTTAAGAAATAATATTTTAATAATTTTAATAAATAAAAGGGGGAGATATCCCTGAATGCTATAATACTCCTTTTATTTCAATTTTAAAAATTGGATGCCAAGGTTTATGGCACCGTACAACTAGGCATACTTCTGCCTAGGTATATTAGAGAGATCCACATATTGACATGATCCTGTCCAGATATTTTATATGGGGAAGAGGGAATGTCTGTGTTTTTTCTACAGGATGCTACAAGAGTGTGCCAGCTGCCTGGGTGGTTGCTGAGACTTGCTGATCCTGGTTACATGAAGATTCAGCTCTCGTGGTTCGGGTCCCTAGAGTCATTCCTCTGCCCTGAAAGGAAGACGGAAGATCCCCCCTTCACCTTTTGTCATCACAGAAATCTTGCCGTTGCTACAGTCAGTGTTACCGCTGCGTGTGTTCCCGTCCCACTGTGGCCTACGCTCAGACTCTGTACACTGCTGCTTGCTGATTCCAGCTGTTACCCCTGTCCCTTCATTTCCCTGGTGACTCTTGCTGCCTTAACTGGTAACTGGTGTTGCCATTTTACAGACTGTAGCTTCACAGAAAGCCACCTGTGTAAAGCTACAATGACTGGAGAACTCTGTCCTGGTCATACAGATCTCAGAAATTGGTTCCATTGTCTGCTGGTTGTTCCAGAGAAAAATGACTGATCCTGAACTGTCCTAAAAAAGACCTTGACACTTTCGCTGCTATTGTAGCAGCCATTACTGCTGCAGACATTGTGTCTGCAGTGTCTGAGTTATCCTCCCCTATTGTTAGACAAGTACAATGGGTGAACTTTCTGGAGTAGTTACTAACAATTAGATATTCTAAATTTCATTATAGGAGTGGCTTGACCATGGCCCTTGGTAGCAACAGCTGAGGAGGACCAAATGAGGTGCCCACTACTTATCGGGAGTGGCTCTGTTTGATGCAGCCCTATGCTGTGGATCAGTATTCATACCATGGTTGGTTTGCAAACTCAGACCTCAACAATAATGTGACAAGGCCGTTATTCACTCAAGCACTTATGGCCATTGTACAAAGGGCCTCCACTGAATTTGGTTATCTTGCTCAGGACTTACTCTGTATCTGAGTTCCCTGCTCCTGCACCCCAAGGACCTGTGGGTCCATTTGCACTGGGAGGAGAGGGTCTCTCTCTGTATTCTGAGTTCTCTGCTCTTGCACCCCATAGATCTGTGGATCATTGCACTGGGATTGAGAGACTCAGTGATTTCCTTTGATCAGCCCCCTGCACATCGCTGAGGTTTCCTCATTGCACCTTGATATGGGTGATCATGACTGCTATAAAATTTATAAATAAAAAGGGTGAGATGTAGAGGGCAGAATACATTCGCCACCACTAGATGGCGCTAGCTTCCACTCGCCCCACGTGGAAGGCCAGGTCAGTCAAGATGGCGCTAGCCTTTACCAGCACAAGCCCGGCTCCCTATGGGGAGGTTAACTGTGTCTTGTATGTGCAAGAGTGCCTTCTTGCCAGGTCTTTGCCCATTTCGGGCGTACCTGATGAGGTCATGAGTAAGCAACCAATCAGGTGTGGTGGGTGCAGGGGATAAATAGGCGCGCCTACAGTGCAAGCGGGCTTCCACCATGAGAGAGGAATAGACGGAATAAAAGTCACTCATAGTAAAATTTCTATGTCTCATGTGCTCCTTGCGGGCGGGAAGTCGATGCGATGGGACAGCATGTAACGTTTTTAAACAGAAAAGTAAACTATGAGAGAAAAAGGAATAACTTAAGTAGAAAAAGAACATCCAAAACTACTGTGTCTGAGCCCCTGCCTCAGAAGAGCCTCCCTCCCACCATCAGATTGAGTAAAATGGTTTCTCAGAAACCACAAAATATGAAAGCCCATGCAAATGCCACTGAGCCCTCCCCAGGGCTCCCTGCCATGGACTCCCCCTGTCTCCAGCTGGCCCTAGGGACAGCAGGATGCAGCATGGAGTGCTGGGTAGCTGGGCTTCACAGTACAGCGCTTGCTCCCCAGCTGCCGTCAGTCTTGACCCAGGCCATGCTGTGGTTTCAGTGGGAAAGCCCCGTCCCTGACACTAGACATTAAGTGCAAGATAAATCCTATAAGCTCTCTCATCTCAACCTGCTTTGGGACCGAAATCATGGGTGTGGATACCCTTCACTGTTCCGGGCAGAGGGCGGGGCTGGGTTCCTGCACACAGATTTGCAAGGAGCTCCCTGGGGTTCCAGAAAGCTGAGACCTCTCTAGTTGGGAAGGCTTCCACTGTTCAAGCCAAGGCTGGTCTGTTCCCAGGGCCTTGTCCTGGTGAACAGGAGACCTGGGCTCTTGTCCCAGGCTAGTCACAAAACAGCTGTGGGGTCTTGAACAAGTCTCTGCCAGGTGTCAGCTCCCTCGACTTCCAGAGACACCAGCAGCCCTGTGGGGCATCTGGCAGACAAGTGAGGATATGGGCCTGCAGGCACAGCCAGCTTTCTGCCTGGAGGATGCTAGGATAGAGGGATGGACGAGCAGCAGAGGGACATGCTGCTCCTGCTTTCTGGGGAAGTCTAGAGAGCAAAAGTTCCACCTCAGCTTCTTACACTTTCCTAATCTTAAGAAGGCAGGGTCTTCTCTCTGAACAGAGGATAGGAAGTATCCAGCCCAGAGAGAGAGATTCCTGCTGGAACAGTGAGGTGGGTGTGCACAACCCCTGTTCTACTGAGCTGTGTGGTCTTAGACTCAGCTTTTCCAGCCCTCAGTTTTTCCATCTGTAAGATAGGAATTTTTATCATTTCACCTGGTTGTAGGTACCTCCTGTCTAGTGTATACATAGTGCTCAGAAAAGGAAGGAAGGAAGGAAGGAAGGAAGGAAGGAAGGGGGAGGAGGGAGGGAGGGAGGGAGGGAGGGAGGGAGGGAGGGAAGGAAAGGTGACTACAGATGTTCTAGGCCACCCTGGTCTTCAAGCTCTCTTTACCTTGCCTAGTCTCTCCTCTCCTGTGATCCCTGGGTATGCCTCTCCCATGGCCTCTGCTTTAAAAAGAAGTGACATTCCTGCATCTCTGTGGAAGACAGACTCCTCCGGTCTTTAAAAGAACAGGGCACGAGCTGTGCCCCCAGCATCTAGCAGATGGCAGGCAGGGTTTGGAGCCCTGTGGAGCTCACACATGGAGCATACGGGTGCTGCTCCCCCCAGGGTGCTGCTCCCCCACTGCTTATCACATGAGAAGTGTGGTTCGATCGAGCTGCCCTGAGCTTAGATGGGGATAAAGTTGTACCTAATAGTCAGAGACGAGCAATGGTGAGGCAGACAGTAGCTTATATTCCTAGTTACAATCCTAGAGTGAGTACCCTTCACCCTTCCAGTCTTTATTCTTCAATCAGCTAACCTGCAATCGGAAGGAAACAGAGTCCAAACCTAGAAATAGGAAAGGTGACCATTCCAAGCCTTTTCAGACCATAAGACCCCAACGCTCTCACTTTTCCAATGGAGAAAGTGCTTTCTGGAGAGAAGAGACTTGCCGGGGTTGTATGGGTAGTCCGGGAATCCCACGGGGATCCAGTAGAGTCCTCCCATCAACCCTGGGGTGCGAAAGTCAGACATAGGGGGTGCGGGGGTAGAGGAAGGGAGCATCTCACGTTCCTCAATAGGCTGGAGCAGTCCACCCACTCTCAAAACTGGCTCAAGAAGCAGCTAAGAATGGATCTTGAAAACCATTTACACTTGCCCACCCTGCCTGCCCTCCCATGGACCTTATCCCTGAGGCTCTGAGTCAGCTGCTGGGCCCAAGGAACGGAGGTGAGAGTTCAGATGTTCTCTGAATAAGCGGGGGGGGGGGCATTCTGTCAGAAAAGGGGCTCAGAGTGCCAGTCTAATCCATGCCATTCTGATAGACAAGGTTGTGTGTAAGCAGCTTCGGTTTTAAAAGATTAGGAAGCAAGTACTGGAGTGGAAAGAAACCTTACTGAGTCAGTTCCACCGACAGTACCACACTGCCCTCTGCTGGTCAGATGAGAGAAGGCATAGAGGCTGGATGAATCACACTGAGACCCTGTGTGGATCACAGGATTTCTTACCTCCTTTTCTAAGGTGAAACAGAGATACGGGGAGTTATGGAGGGCTGCTTCCATCCTCAGAAACCCATGCTGTCTTCAAGCAACACAGACTTCCCTCAGTGCCTGGCACCAAGGACACCCCTTCCTGACTCTATGTCTTTGCAATGTGCCAGCCTTTGAACCTCTAGTTTCCCATTCCAAAGCCAGTGCTTAGAACTCAGAGCACTCAATATCCTGCATGACTTACTCTGCCTTCTTTGCACTAGAATAAGATGGCATATCTAAACTTGGGGACATTTTCCTTTCCAGTTGCTGAGGACAGCCCCCAGGCTAAGGAAGACACATCCTGCTTGAGCTAAGGGACAAGAAAGGGTCCTCATCTCAGGGATGAACCCAAGGCCCTCGAACTTCCAGAAGCATTGAGCATCAGCTCCATAGCAACCTAGGAAAGAGATAGCAATGGCCAGAACCCGTCCCTGCAGCTTGAGTGTTTTCACCCTGTCCCCATGGTAACAAACCTTCCCCCATGCTCCCATGTCCTGCCCTTTCCACACTGGGTAGTTCAGAGCAGCGCACCCTGCAGCTGGCTGACCAGTTTCCACACATGGGCTCAACTTGGGCCATAGTTTCCCGAGCCCCTGTGCAGACTCAGGAGCCACTGCAGCTGACAGGACCACGTGACAAGAGTGATTCACACACCGCCACCCTGATCATCTTTCTCTCTCTCTTCCTCTCTCTCAGCCATCACAAAAGTCTCAACACAGAGCAGCATTGTCCCCAGGGTCAGGAGGGGCTGGAAGCCAAAGGGAACTGGGAAGACAAGCCTGGATGGGGATGGTTTGCCAGACGACGCATGCGCCTCCTCGTGCCGGCCAAGCCCACTTCCTGCCTGTCTCCAGCTTCATAGCTCAAGTTTATATCTCCATCCCAGAAAACCCACTTGGGCTTGGCTTGTTGGCATCTCCCAGCTTTCTACTCTCTGCCTCGGCCTGCATTGCTCTGAAAATTGTGCACGCGCTATTTCCTTTTTCTTCTCCAGCGCATTCTTCTTTAAAGCCTGTAAGATAAAAGCAACGTCCTGAAAATGTTGCCTTATTTAAGGGCGCCCGTCCTCTCTCTTCTGTTCCCTACCACCAAACCAAACGGACAAGCAGCCGTGATTGGTCGGTGTGAGCAAGGCCCTCTGCGGCAGGGAGCGATGGTAGATGAAGGAGAATCTGGGGGAGTCTTGATGGGGTATGACAAAGACAGGGTGATGATACAGTGACGAATTGGGGACATTACTCCAGTTCTCTCCATAGTCCATGACTGTGACGATTGTCAACCGTAGATTGTTGAGAATAAATCTCTAGTTAAATAAACACCGGGGACCAGAAAAGGCCTTAGGAGGCCAGGCATTTCATTCACTGAGAAGCGATCCTCAGCCAGAGCAGACCAGAGGTTGGCAAATCCGTCTGCACCTGTGCGAAACAGCTCACCTCCTTAGAAAGCTCTTTGGACCTCAGCTCAAAAATCTACCCCCAGCACCAAACTGTAAAGGGGGCCAGCCTTCTCCACTCTTCTTGGTATCCGTGCCCTTTATGTGCAGTCTAGACATTTGGAGCTTATGTTACAACTTACTCAGGTTAAATGTGATGCCATGCCATTAACGAGCCTGAGCTCGGAGGGGCTTCTCATTCTCCCCAGATCAAACCCCATCTCCTCTTAAGAAGATGGATAAACAAGGAAAACTGGTTCCTCTTAGCTTCTGCCACCTGAGAGCAAGTAAGTGCAGACCACCTGGTGACTGATTGCTGAGAGCTAGGGAACAAACCCCAGCCCAGGGCTGTAGACCCACCCAGCTGAGCCCCATCCAAATTACCAGCTCTCAGAATCACAGACTAAATCCATGACTATTGCTTTTGTCAGTAAATTAATGGGTGTTTACCTACCTGCGCAAAAGGAGGAAAGGGATACATCCCATCTAAGCCCCCTACGGCTGTGCTAGATACAGAAGAGTCTGGTCCCTCCTGTGTGAGGACGGCCCTTTAAATAGGAAAGTAAGTCTCTTTGCCTCTAAGTCCCAGCATGGCTCCTGGGGGGGGGGGTCATCCAGCCTAGCCCCCTCCTCGAAGGAAAAGTCATGCACCCAGGTGGCCTTTACCCTTTCCACTACTTGGTGCCTGCCCAGGAGCAACATCAGAAGAATTCCTCCAGTGTCAGCATCCTCCATTGACACCCTGTCCACCCCGAGGGGCACTCTGACCATCCCAGAACTCCAAGAGTCCAATCTCTCAGCACACGTAATTGGAAATTAAGAGACGTGGAAAAACTGAGTTGAGGAGGGCACCAAACTCACCATAAAAACATTGAAATCGATTAATCCTCAAAGCCACCTTCTGACCCAAATCTAAACTGCCCAGAAAGTCTCCCAAACAAACGTGGTTAAGCAGGCTTCCCATAGAGGCTTGCCCCACGGCCAGAACAAGGGAGGAGCCAGGGGCTGGCTTCCAGCATCCACGCCACGTGGAGTCAACACGGCACACTGGACTTGGGCTTGGGGTCTGAAGAGGAAGGTCATCGGCCCCACCGCAGGAGCCAGTGCAGACCATGGCAGCATCCCTCAGAACCAGGCCCAGCAGGAAGCAGTGAGGTTGTCTGGCCAATGGCCATGCTGCAGCCTGCTGCCTGCCAGTTTCAAAGCAGTCCTCACAGCCTGGCTTCCTGTTTTTTTCTTTGCACTCCCTGTGTGTCATGGCACAATTATTCTGAGAGATGTTCTCAAAATGGGCTCGATGTCCAATTTTCTTTCCCTAATAACAGTGTGGGGGGCGGAAGGGGGGTGTAAGGGTGAGGAAAGCAGAAAGACAGGAAGAACTCCAAACCTCAGAAAAGGATAGAAACAACTTCGAAATTCAAATTTTCAACGAGAATATCAAAGTCATCTATTCCACAGTCTGCCCTGTACCTACCCGAGCTGTTCCCCTCCCACAGGCCACACCATGGAGGCTGAAATGAACAAGAAGACTTTGGGGAGAGGGGCCATAGAAGACTTTGAAACTCCCTTCCTAGAGCCTAGAACTCATCAGCAAGGATGGTGACAAGGTCAAGTGGCCGGTGGCACAGACCTGGAATGCTGCCTTCCGGACTATTTCTCAACCACATAAGTGGCTTTGGCAGGACTCAACACGCAACAAAGAATAGCTCTGCCCTACAGGACTCCTCTGTCTGCTTCTGGGTAGAGTCTTCAGGTCTCATCCCATGCTCAGGAAAGAATTTATGATCCTGTCAGAAGGTAGAGGCCCAGGGGATGAATGTGTTCAAGGTCTTTACCGTGTCTTGCTATTAGATTGGGCGTTGATTGGTTAGGATGTATCTGTGAGCACGAACGCGGCGGCAGAGGGAACCTGGGGATAACCCAGTCAATAAAGTGCTTACCTTGCAAACATCGGGACCTGTGTCTGACTGATCCCAAGACCTCCATACACAACAAAGCCAGGTGCGGTAGGTCATATTGGCAATCCCAGAGAGTAGAGGTAGAGGCAGGAGGATCTCGGGGGCTCACTGGCTGGCTAGCCTTCCTAAGCTACTATGTGAGTTCTAGGCCAGTAAGAAACCCAGTCTCTGGAAAAAGTGGCTAGCTGAGAAAACACCTGAGGTTGTCCTGTGGCCTCCACACTTATGCACGCTCACATACGCATGCACCTGCACACACATGAACACATGCACGCACACACACACACACACACACACACACACACACACACACACACGTCTACATGTGACTAGCCTAAGCTTGCCCAGGCTTCACCTTTGAGTGTGTATACTAAACTTGGTACTTGTGAGCGCCCACCATGTGTGAGCATGGGTCAACATAAACAAATACCTATTACCTGTAAGTTCAGTACCGAAGTTTCTAAGAGCCCGTGAATATATGCACTTGTTGGGTGAATTGGGCATGAAGCTGGATCTTCTGTGTATGTGTTCACACAAGCACAATCCTGCCCCATTCATGCTTTGCCACAAGAATGCTCATCAGGTGTAGGCATGTGTGCTGCCTGTGACAAGGTCTGCCTGTGCCCACCGTGCCTCAGTCCACCCATATGGACTGGGTGCCTGGCCTGCCCCCATTGCCTCCTCCCTTCCCAAGAGCCCAAAGCCGCCTTTGTCTCCCTCCCTTTGGGATCCGCCAGCTAATGGCAGGGGTCCCCTCCCAGCAACCAACATCCCGCCCTGTTCATTTGTGTCTCCTCAGAGGGGCTGATAGGCTTGGATAGCCTCCAGGCTCCAACCGTAAACGGCAGCCCGCAATCGCAATGGACGACTTTCTTAATTGCCCGTGATGCTTGTGGGCACTGTGCAAACTCAATGGTAGCTATTACGATTCGAGGTCTGAGCAGGGCTGCATTTTGTGCTTGTGTGAATTTAGTGTTCTCGGGAGCTAAGAGGCCAGAGTGGGTTAGAGTCTGCTGAGGGGCTGTTATTATGACCTGGCACCACTCTGCCCTTCGCTTCTGGAGACCCTGAGGCCACTTCACCACACTCAAAAACTGCCGTGCCCCTAGAATTTCAAAACCAGGGCACCCCAGGCAGTACTCCCCCCACACTCTCTCCCATGCAGCACTCCCCCCACCCTCTCCCCCACATAGTACCCCTCCCTACCCTCTCCTCTTCCTCCTGTATCCTTCACCTCCTTCCCTGCGTTGTTTCCTTTCTCCTAATTTCTCTCATTTCTGCCCCTGAGTTACCTCTCCCCAGATCCCATCTCCATTTTATCCCTCTTCTCCTCCTCCACCCCCCCACCTCCCCTTCCTCTCCCTGCCTCTCACCCACCTCTTCTCCTTCCTTTCCTCTCCCTCCCCTCTCCTGCCTCACTTGTCTCTCATCTCCCCTCTCTACTCTTTCTCCTCCTTCTCTCTTTACATCGCCCTCTCTTCTTTCTCTCCTGGTTCCTTCCCCCTCTCTCTTCAATGTCACTTTCTTCCTCCTCTCTCTACTTCCCTCCTTTTCTCTCTGCCTCCCTTCTTCTCAGCTCCCAGAATCAAGCTCCCAGGCAATGACCAGTGCCCCACCCCACCTCACCAAGGCCAGCTATGTCTTCCCATCCCCCAACCTCTACCAAAACCCACCATCTCCTTTGTACCTGCATCTAGCCTTTTACTTCAGAGCCTTGGTCCCCAAAAGGAGATTTGTCATTTACACTGAGCTCAAAGGTGTTACAGTGGCTTACACACTCTAGACTTTGGGTTACTTTGTTTCCCTTTTGCCCCCTGCCAGGCCCCCTGAGAGACAGTATTCATTTTCTTACTCCTGACTTGATAGCTTCAGCTCAGATGGAAGACAAAAGATGGAGGGAAAACTTAGAAACAGCAGTACATGACCCTGGGCTTCTCCCTAGGCTCAGGCTGCAAAGACATGAGTTCAAATCCTCCAGCTGTAGCATGTGAAGCAAACCCAAGAGAATGTCAGATCTCTTCCCAAGAACTGGAAGCAGTCCTCTAAGAAACCAGTAGCATGCTGCTTGATAAATGCAGAGCTTCATTCAAATAGAGTGCGTGGCTTAGCTCAACAAATGTCTATGGATAAGAGGATGGATGGATGGATGGATGGATGGATGGATGCTTGAATGATGGATGAGTGGATGGATGTTGGGTGGATAAATGCCTGGATGGTTGATGGTGGATGGATGGATGGATGGATGGATGGATGGATGGATGGATGGATTGATGCTTGAATGATGGATGAGTGGATGGATGCTGAGTGGATGGATGTTGGATGGATAAATGCCTGGATGTTGATGGTGGATGGATGGATGAATGGATGGATAGACAGACAGATATTGGGTTCCCCTTCTCAGAGATTCCTGTGGATGAAATAATCTTAAATCTCACTGATTTCTCCTTCAAGAGCTTATGCCATGGAATCTGCAGGGCTTTCTGTTGAAGCTTCCTTGTCACCGAGAGTGTCCACTCATGGTCTCAGCTGATCTCTTCACCCATGACATCTTGAAAGCAAACACGCAAAGGCATGAGGAGGAAGAGGCTGGTGGCCCAGACCCTCGCGTTCTCAGTCTGTACACAGCACTATGGTACCTCACCCCGTGCTCATGCTGGAAGGACATGAAGCCAGGGACACTGGTGCTCAGTCCACCATCCTTCTTGCTCTGCTCCCCTTGCCAGTGTGGGTACTAATTAACCAGTTCCCGCATAGCTGGTCAGGACAGACAGAAGCAGAGCATGCATTCTGTGCTTCCACAGCAAGATTTTCAAGGCTGCACCTGAATTTCCATGCCCATGAGACTTCTGCCCTTATTTCTGTCTTCCCAGCGTCCCCCTTTCAAGGCTCCCCTTGAGGGCTTCATTGGTGACCACTGTGATCGGATACCTCTCTCAAAGACATAGCTGGGAAACTGGTCTCAGACAGATGCTCAGACCAATCTGCCTGCAGGAGCCAGTGAGAGGACTGAATAAAGGGGGACTTCATTCCATTTACAAAGGACAACACTTTCTAGCCAGTCATTCCCAGCAGTGATAGTGGCTGTACCACAAGATATCCTGGCTTTTTTTTTCTTAATGGGGTATGCTGAAAGTGGGAGAAATGGTCTTCTCCAGGGAAGAGGCCCCAACTGGTTGTTATCCAATACAAGCAAGTCAGCCCCGAGATAATGTACACAAAGTTAACATTATATGAAGGAAGCAGGTTATATTTGTGTGTGTGTGTGTGTGTGTGTGTATAGGTGTGTTTGTGTGTCTGTGTCTGTTTCTGTGTCTGTGTCTGTGTCTCTGTGTGTATCTGTGTGTGTGAGTGTGTGTATATCTGTGTGTGTGTATCTGTGTGAGTATGTATCTGTGTGTGAGTGTGTATATGTGTGTATCTGTGTAACAACAACTGAAAAAAGGACATAAATTTAAGAGAGTGCAAGGCAGAGTGCATGGGAAGGTGAAGAGGAGAAAGGGTAAGGGAGAAGTGATAACTTCTTCAGAGAACACACAGACACTTGTAAAACCAAATAGAAAGTCTGCATTGCTGGTTGGTGATTGTACAAATCATGCAGCCCCAAGTGCCTCATCCTTCTTTGACTTTTATGCAGAAAAGAGGCATATCCTGGTTGACACACTTCTGTTAGCAAGAACAGTTAGAGAGAAGCAAAACTACGGATGCCAAAACATAGGACTTTCCCAGATCCTGGAACTGTGGCCTAGGTCTTTGATGAATTAGGTCATTGTTCCTCTTTTTGTGGCAGGTTCTGGGGCCTACATGCTGGGTTCTAAGTCAGAATGGTGCCTCTAACATGGTGTCAGTGGTGCTAAGGTCTCAGGGCCTGTTACGCCATTGCCTCGGTTTCCCAAGAGTTAGGATTGCAAGGACTCATCGCAGTCCCCAGAGGTAGCTCTAGATTTTTAAGGGGAAAAAAAAATGTCTGAAAGATTTGTGCAAGTGTATATGTGATATGTGTATGATATGGATACAGGGGTGTGTGTGTGTGTGTGTGTGTGTGTGTGTGTGTGTCTGTGTGTCTGTGTATTTATGCAAGCACACATGTGGATGTTAGTGGACTCTCCTTTGCCTGATGCCTTGGGTGCCAGTCCTCATCTCCCCTTTTGTTTGAGGTAGGACCTCTTACGCCAGTGCACTGTGAATGCCAGTTAAACAATGTCATATGTTGGGAACATAGCATGAAGGTCCTTGTGCCCAAGATCTCCAGAGAAACCAGGAATATTGAGCGCTCAGGATTGTCCTTCCAATGGGAAATTTTTCAAACAAACAAATGAAAACCACAAAAACAAAACAACAACAAAAACAAACAAATAAAAAACAAAACTGTTCTTCCATCCAGAAAGCTGAGAGTCGGAAGTGATTAATAGCCTGGTGATCTGCATTATCAATTGGGCCAGGCCATATCAAACTCCTAAAACCAAGATGAAAGGGGCAAGTAATTTAAATGATCAGGGGTTTTCCAACCTACATATATATATATATATATATATATATATATATACATATATATATATACATATGATACATATATATATACACATCCAGAGGCACCCCCAAGTTTCCATAACAAGGACCAGAGGCCACTAATAGCCCACATCACCTCTGCAATTTCTGTATGGCTGAGACCAGGCCAGAGTCTTCCCAAGACCTTTAAGCTAGCACGACTAGTGCATCTCGAGAACTCATCTTCTTGGAAGAAATGACACATGCCCTGAGTCTAATGTAATTATGCTTCCTTGTGCACCAGGGATTATATTATAACCAGAAACTAGTTTTTGATTGGTTGGTTGGTTGATTCGTTTGTTTGTTTGTTTGTTCATTTGCTTGCTCTTTCTCCAAATTATACTGGGCTTAAGTTTGTTGGGAATAAACTGCCGGATATCATTAGACTCTTTCGAAGTCTTGATCCAGGTGGATGAAGTCAATCTGAATCAAGTTTCATTCTCATCTCTTCGAGGTTCAACACCTGCAGAGTCCTCCTTCAGTCATGAATCAAGTGGACCTAGCAGACATCTACGGAACATTTCACTCAGACACTAAAGAATATACTCTTCTCAGCAGCTCATGGAACTCCTAAAGTGACCACATATTAGGACACAAAGGAAACCTCAACAGACGTGACAAAACTGAAGTAACATCCTGAATTCTTTCTAGCTACCGCATCAACAAAACAGAAGTATGAAAAACTACACAAACTCAAAGGGGCCAGAAAATACAACTGACGATGGGGAGACCAATCAGTTAAAACTAACTTAAAACTGAACTAGGTTAGCAGACTAGCATACAGAAAGCATTGTTAGAATGTGCATGCTTGCAGAGGTCAGAGAGAGCATAAGGTGTCTTCCTCTATCATTCTCTGTATTTATTTATTTATTTATTTATTTATTTATTTATTTATTTATTTATTTTTGAACGGGGTCTGTCACTGAACCTGAAGTTCACCATTTTACCTGTGTGTGTGTGTGTGTGTGTGTGTGTGTGTGTGTGTGTGTGTGTGTGTGTGTGTGTAATATTCAAAAATGACTGTGTGGGTAGGTGAACCTATGAGAGATTAGAACAGGATATCAGGTGTCTTTCTCTGTCACTTGCTACCTTATTGCCTAGGAACAAGATCTTCTACTTTGGCTAGGTGTGCTGCCCTGTGTGCTCTTGGGATCTGCCTGGCTCCCCACACTCAGTGCTGGAGTTATCACTGTGAGAAGATATGCCTGGATTTTCCCTCGGGTGCTGAGGATTCAAAGTCTGGTCTTTTTGCTTGGAAAGCAGGCACTCTTGTCCACTGAAGTATCTCCCAGATATATATACATATGTGAAGAGAGAGAGAGAGAGAGAGAGAGCCTCCTTTTAGATGGATGCTACGGGTTTAAATTCAGGTGTCCTTGCTTTCAGAGCAAGCACTCTTACCCACTGAGTCATCTCCCTAACTCTTTTAAGATTTTTTTTAAGATGAATTGTCAAAAGGTACATGTGACAAAGGAACACAGAGAGAAACCATAATTCAGTTTTAAAAAACATATTCTCTTTAAAAATTAGAACTAAAAAACAAAATACCGGTCAAGAAAAATTATTTACAAATAATATATCCATAAAGGACTTGTGGTCAGACTTAACAGAATTCTCATAACTCAAAATATAAGAAATAACCCTAATGCAGAAAGCAGGCAGGCACACACACACACACACACACACACACACACACACACACACACACACACACACACACACATCTGAATAGCTATTTTCCACGGAAGATAACAAATAAACCACATGAAAAAGGTGTGATAGGGTTCTCTAGAGGAATAGAACTGATAGAATGACTGTATATATTAGAGTGGCTTACAGGCTATAGTCCAGCTAGACCAACAATGGCTGCTACCACCAGAAAATCCAAGAGTTCAAAAGCTGTTCAGTCCATGAGGCCAGATACCTCAGCTGGTCTTCAGTACACACCGGAATTCCAAAGAAGTAGACTGACACCAGGGAAGGAATGAGCTTGCCATCGAGAGTGAGGACAAGCAGGCAAAGAGAGCAAGAGCATCCTCCATCCATGCCCTTCCTATAGAAGACCACCAGAAGGTGTGGCCAGGCTTAAGGCAAATCTTCCTATCCCAAAGGGTCTAAATTGAGTGTGGGTCTTCTTCCTGCTTCAAATAATTCACTCAAGAGCAATTCCACACAGGTGCACCCAGCCACTTGAATCTTAGTCAATTCCGGATGTAGTCAAGCTGACAATGAAGAAGAGCCATCACAAAGGCATTCATCATCAAAACAAGCAATAATCGAATACCTCTTGCAACGATCACAATAGCATTTAAAAACTGACCACAGCAAGGGTTGGTGAGAAAAAAAAGACCTGGACACTTTGCACTTGAACTTGTGTAAATTAGAAGATGCACTTGGGTAAGCAATTTGGCAGTTTCTTAGAAGTTACTTTACATCTCCATGCAGTGGTACCCCTCCACAGTTCCTCCCCTGTGAGAAGGAAAGCATATATTCACACAAAGACTTTCATGGGAATTGGTGTAACAGCTTTACATGCAATAGTCAAAGTCTTATGATGACTCGTCTGTCCTTCAACAGCAGAATTATTGAGGCACCACTGGCATCCATCACACTGTACATATTTAAGGGGTACCATTTGGCAAGTTCAGACACATGTACTGACCTATGAAGTCATCACCAGAATCATGATAATGATCACATTCACCGTTTTCAAAACCTTTCTGGGAAGATGGCTTAGTCAGTTGGGACTCATCCCACAAGCATGAGAACCCGAGCTCCAGCAGCCACAGTATTGTTTAAGAAAGAAAACTCTAGGTATATATAGTAGGCATTCCTGTAACCCCCAAGGAGGAAGAGATGGGAAGACCCCTGGTATGCTCTGATTAGCCAGTTTAGTTGCATTGGGAAGCTCCGGATTCTGCTAGAGATCCAGTCTCAAAAAAGGGAAGATGAAAAACAACAGAAGACATCCAGTGACATCTTGAAGCCACTTTGTATGTGAGCATGTACACATACACACACACACACACACACACACACACACACACACACATCAGATTGCTTTAGGGGGGAAAAGATTTGTTTGTCTGTGTCCATAAGATTGTAGGCACACAATAATATCTGTTGGATTTCTTAGAGAAAAGGAATGCTTTAAAAAGTCAAAGGGTTCTTTCTTCTTGAAATCCTGGGCATCACAAAGGGTCATCACAGCCCACCACCTCCCTGGCATTTGTTCATTTTCTCCATCATGGGCCCCAAACATTGATTTGAGTCCTTCAACATCCACAAGTGAATGTGAACTTCCAGAGGGGTTAGGGCTACATCAGACCTGCATTTTGCACAATCTCTCTAAATGTGCACCTTTAACCAAGGCACAGGTCCTTCCTTAAGCTAAAATGAAAATGCTTGCCCTTCACATAGATGCAGAAATGTGTTCTGAGCCAGATCTGAGATATGAGTGAGCTCTGTGCTCGTGATCCTTAGTATGAGCTCACCAGGGTTTGCCAAGAAGTTACAAGTGACCTCTCAATGTGTTTCCACTAAACTTGCTTTGTCTGCTCAGTACAGACCCTCAAAGGACCACTTCAGAGTCTTATTTATGACCATATCCAGTGACGACCCCACTGGTATCCATTTAGACTTCAAGAGGTTCTTACCCATCAACATCTGTTTCTTACCTCAGCGGTGTTCTCCCAGCAGCACTGTGGAGTAAGAAGCTCTGTGGCAGTGAGAAGCCCTGTGGCAGTGAGAAGCCCTGTGGCAGTGAGAAGCCCTGTGGCAGTGAGAAGCCCTGTGGCAGTGAGAAGCACTATGGCAGTGAGAAGCACACGCTCATTGTTCCCTCCTTGCGAGTGAGGGAACCCAGGTGTAGTGACATGAGGAAACAAACCCAATACTCCAGAGGTGGTGACACTGCATGACACATGACAGAGCTATGAGCAGACACCACACTGCTCACATGGCTGACACCAGACCGTGAGTAGAAGGAAACACTTCTCCAGAGTCCATCACCAGTTCTCTAGGGTCCAGGGAAGCATATCTTTGAGGCGAGCCATGGGAGTCCAGTTCCACCCTTTCTGAAGCCTATCAGTCACAGTGGCACTGGCCTTCATTCTCTCTTCTAAGAGAGGGCCTGACTCTGATGTCTGAGGAGTTCCAGGACTCCATGGGGCTAGAAGCCTAAGTGGATTCCCTTTGTCCTCAGAGCCAATGCACAGTTTAAATAGCTCCCAGACAGCACCTGTGCTAGGGGCCAAGGTGGGAGGAAGTGTTATTCTGTCTACACTCCTCTACCAGCACAAGAGTCGCATGCAGGGAGGGAACAGGATGAACAGATACGAAGAGCAGAACTGAGCCTAGGAGATCAGAGAGATGAGGGCTGATCTCAGCAATGAGCCTGGAGACTTTCACATCAGATCTGTATACAACAGGTCAGACCCAAGGGGTTGGGTATGCAAATACACATCAGCAATCGGGTATTCAGACACTCACCTCCCAAGGACTTTAAAACTAACCAGTCAAATACCAACCAGGATCAACAGCGAAGAACTCAAGATGTGGATGGAATTCAGGGAGCTGGTAGAGGGAGTATGTGACTAAGATCAGGAGATCTTGGTGACAAATGTGACTGCTGTTCAGATAACTCTTCAGAGTCCTGCCTCTGAAATCCCATTTTTGTTTATTTGTTTGTTTGTTGGTTGGTTGGTTGGTTGGTTTTTTTGTTTTGTTTTTCTTCTTTTACCTTTATTTTTTTAATTGGATATTTTTTATTTCAAACATTATTCACTTTCCCAGTTTCCCGGCCATAAACCCCCTATCCCATTCCCCTCCCCTTCTTCTGTAAGGGTGTTCCCCCCCAACCACCCCCACTTTCCTGCCTCCCCGCCCTGGGTTGGGGGAGGTCCAGCCTTGGCAGGACCAGGGACTTCTCCACCAATTGGTGCCCAACAAGGCCATCTTCTGCTACAAATGCAGCTGGAGCCATGGGTCTGTCCACGTGTACTCTTTGGGTAGTGGTTTAGTCCCTGGGAGCTCTGGTTGGTTGATGTTGTTGCTCTTATGGGGTTGCAAGTCCCTTCAGCTTCTTCAATTCCTCCAACTGGGACCCCGTTCTCAGTTCAATAGTTTGCTGCTAGCATTCACCTCTGTATTTGACATGCTCTGGCTGATCCTCTCAGGAGACAGCTATATCAGGCTCCTGTCAGCATGCACTTCTTGGCTTCGTCAATATTATCTACTTTTGGTGGCTCTGTATATATGGGCTGGATCCCCAGGTGGGGCAGGCTCTGAATGGCCATTCCTCACACCAGTCAGAATGGCTAAGATCAAAAACTCAGGTGACAACAGATGCTGGCAAGGATGTGGAGAAAGAGGAACACTCCTCCACTGGTGGTAGGATTGAAAACTGGTACAACCACTCTGGAAATCAGTCTGGAATTTCCTCAGAAAATTGGACATTGAACTGCCTGAGGATCCAGCTATACCTCTCTTGGGCATATACCCAAAAGATGCCCCAACATATAAAAAAGACACGTGCTCCACTATGTTCATAGTAGCCTTATTTATAATAGCCAGAAGCTGGAAAGAACCCAGATGCCCTTTAACAGAGGAATAGATACAGAAAACGTGGTACATTTATCCAATGGAATACTACTCAGCTATCAAAAACAATGACTTCATGAAATTCATAGGCAAATGAATGGAACTAGAAAATATCATCCTGAGTGAGGTAACCCAATCACAGAAAAACACACATGGTATACACTCACTGCTAAGTGGATATTAACCCAAAAGTTCAAATTACCCAAGATACAATCCACAGACCACATGAAGCTCAAGAAAGATGACCAAAGTGCGGATGCTTCAGTCCTTCTTAAAAAGAGGAACAAAAATAATCATAGGAGAGAAAATGGAGACCAAGCAGCTTTCTTGACTGCTCTGAGCTTCAGCTTCCTCTGTTAGTCAATGAAGATGGCAGAAAAGGCTGTATCTTTAACGTGTCATAGGATTCAGTACAGTTAGGTATATAAAGAGCCTAGTGCTTACCAAATCATAGTTGTTATTGCCGTTTTGAACATAGATATTGATAAGGAGAAGGGTATAAGAGGCTCCCTTATAAGATGAATTTCTAAAGATAGATGATACCTCGAGTATCAGAAGACTTGGCCAAGGGAGCTGACAAGGCAGACAGAGGAAGCTGCAGAACCCTCTGCATCCTTCTGTTTTTCTACTTGCTATTCTCACTTGACAGAGGGCAAACCGGGAGCTCAGCTGGCCACATGGCAGAACCCCACTGCAGCTCCAATTTCAGCCTGGGCTCATCTTCCTGTGTCCTCCCCTCCACCTTTTGTCAGACCTGGATCCCTTCCCACCTGGAGGTCTGCTAGGGACAGGATGTGCTTTGCAACTCATCTCTTCTAGCATAGCTCAGCAAACAGCCAACTTACTCAAGATCACCCCCTGGCTCCCACTTGGTGACACCTGTGGACACACATCCTGCTGCCTGTACCTAGAGATCCTGATAAACAAACCCCATTGTATGAAGAATCCCATCAAAACACTTTACCACTAGAATAAAGAGTCAGGACCACTCCTCCCAGGCTCCATACATTCCTCCACGTTGGTTGCGATTCATACAGAGACATCCAGGTGCCACACAGCACAAGGAGTTGGCGGTGCAGGAGATAAATCACCCAGGCCCTACTCAACAGGAGGAAACGAGCCGCCCAAGTCACAAGGTTGGCTGCAACGTGCGTCGGGAAGTCAGAGACACAGATGAAAGGCTTTCGGAGTTCCGAGAAGAGAGCTGAGCTTCCAGTTGGACAGAAGGGAGCAGGCATTTGACCCAAGTGGCATTTCTGTGTCCCAGACAACCAAATCCAAGGAGATTTAGCTCCTGACTTTCCCAGATGAGATGCAGGAACAGGTGCTGATGGAAGTGGCTGGGAACACTTGACCTGAAGACCTTGAAGGGAAGCCAGGGCTAAAAAACAAACTGTGTCCTTAAACCGGCTACACCCCAAGTTCTGGGCCTCCCTATGGCAAAGCCTCATATTTGAGAGCCCCCAGATACAGTCTGTCTGGGTTTCCAGAAGGCAAGAGTCTCACTTAGGACCTAAAAGAACCTTCAGAGCCACAGTGCCTAGAAACTATCTCTGAGGCCATCACAGGGTGGAGGGATCTAAGGTCCCGCCTGTTCTTCACTCTACCTACCATGGGGTTGGGGTTGGGATGAAGGTAAACCCGCTTTTGTGCCTCAGTCTTTCAGTAAATGAGAATGCATTCCTCTGCCTTACAATTCTGCCAGAACAGTTAATTAGCAAACAGAAAACTGGAAAGGAAGATCAGCCTCCAACTTAGACACCCTGAAACCCCTCCCTGAAGGGCCCATGACTCTGTCTTTTCCTTCTAAGACTGGTTTATGCATCTGTTTGCTTTTGTTTGTCTCACCTCAAACTTGCAATCTTCTTGCCTCAGCCTCCCAAGTGTTAAACTGAGCCTCCAATATATTTGTGGTGAAGCAGTGGTACCTCCCTCCTTCCAAAACCTTATCTTTGCAGTAGAACGCCTAGTGATGTTCTGCCTTGGCCCTCTCTCGGGAAAGCACAGGAGATTTGTAGATCCCATCAGGAGCTGCGGGTTTTAGCCTGTGTTTGGGGACATTTCCGTGAGCACCTGTGTGTGAGCATCACTCACCTAGGCCACTGCTATGCATTTCAGTCCTCCTGTCTGGATTTGCCATGATCCGCTTTCTTTGTGAACTGAACTGATTCCCGGTGTGCCTTCAGGGAAGGGACAGGTCTCACCCATCTATTTCCCAAGATCCCTCAGTCCTTTTGGGTGGCTTATGAACAGGCACCCATTGCTCACAGTTGTAGAGCCTGAAAACTCAAGATGGAGGCACTGAGCAGACGTGATGTCTGGTAAGGGTGTCCATGTCACTCCCAAAAGTGTCACCTCTTCACACAACCCCCTTGGGAGTTGGGATTTCGACATATAAAATTACAAACTCAAGTAAAAGTGGGTATCTACATGTATCGCATAGGCACCACAAAACATTATGACCAAGAAGCAAGTTAGGGAGGAAAGAGTTTATTCAGCTTACACTTCTACATTGGTGTTCATCGTCAAAGCAAGTCAGGACTGGAACTCTCACAGGGTAGGAACTGGAGGCAGGGACTGATTCAGAAGCCATGAAGGGATGCTGCTTACTGGATTGCTTCCCCCTGGCTTGCTCTGCTTGCTTTCTTATAGAACCCAGGACTTCCAGCCTAGGGATGGCACCGCCCACAATGGGCCTCCCACCCTTGATCACTAATTGAGAAAATGCCTTCCTTACAGCTGGATCTCATGGAGTCATTTCCTCAAGGGAAGCTCCTTTCTCTGTGATAATTCCAGCTTATGTCAAGTTGACACACAAAATCAGCCAGTACAACACCCTAGCATATCATCTGCTTAGCTGACACACACTGGGTCTCACTCCATTGGCTTAAACCAGCTTTCAGAAGGCACGTGCATCTTTGCATAAGCCTTTATTCAGTGATGCCACACTGTAGTTTAGATCTAGCCATGGTGGAAATATCTGTACCATGAAAATCAATAGTAACTCTGGAATGGGAGGTGTCCTAGTTACGGTTGTTACTGTTGCTATGATGAAACGCCACGACCAGAAAGTAGGTTGGAGAGAAAGGCTGTAAGGTGGCTTACAGTTTCATATATAGTTCATCACTGAAGGAAATCAGGACAGGAACACAAACAGGGCAGGAAACTGGAGGCAGGAACTGAAGCAGAGACTATAGAGGGATGCTGCTTACTGGCTTGCTCCCTATGGCTTGCTCAGCCCCCTTTCTCATAGAACCTAGGATGACCAGCATAGGGATGGCACAATGGGCTGAGTCCTCCCCCATCAATCACTAATTAAGAAAACTCCCTACAGATTTGCCTACAGCCCTATCTTACAGAGGGATTTTCTTATTTGAGGGGTCCTTACTTTCATATGACTTTAGTTTTTGTAAAGTTGACATACAACTATCAGGCACAGGGGAGGAAGTTGTGTTTTTGTTTTGTTTTGTATTTGTAGGGTTGGGGGAATGGCTTGGAACAGACTGCGTCTCACTATGTAGTTTTGGCTGGCCTAGAACTATGTCAACCAGGCTCCCTTAATTTCATAGAGCTCCACCTTCCTTTGCCTCCCAAGTGCTGGAATTAAAGGTGTGTGCCACCACTCCCATCTGTTTGGGGATTTTAGGGGTTTTTGGGGGGGGGTGTTGTATGTTTGTTAATTTGTTTTCTCAAATAGCTGGAATCAAACTGCTGTTTTTACTGAGAAGTAACTGTCAGGGACATTCAGTTCAACTTCTGTATGGTATGAAAAAAACTTGGAAAAAATTGTTGAAGGCTCTCACTCCTAACAAGGGACATATCATCTATTGTCTCTGAGGTCTGGGATGGAGAAGTGACCTTGAGGAATACGGTCGAATCCAAGGTCTGGGATAGCCAGTATGTGGTACCATGGCCCATAACCCAGTCTTCCCTGTTGTGCCCAGATGTTACAGGCCCACTGAAGCTACAACTGGGGTGAAGTGGGGTTCACTTCATCTTTCTTGGGTTGTCCACCAGGCAGGAAGGGTAACCTTTGCTTTAAAATCCTGGGCTTCGCTCCAGAATATGCTTTTCCACCCATAATTACTTTCAGAGTACACTGTTTCCACTTAAGGAAATCTGATCTTCCTTCCAAATGGCACCGGATACGACTGGAATTATATGTTTGCCTTCTGAAACAAGCACCCAAGCTTGCTCCCTTCAAGTCACGACTGACTGGGATGAAGGAGAAGGCTGACCCTGGGGGTTGGGGTGGGTTGATTGAAATTGAAGAGGACATGCTACATCCAAGGGATTGTACTAGAAGCAGGGTCTCCCAGGAGCTCATAGCCATGTAAATCCCTTGTGATGTTGTCTCCATCCATGCCTGGGATCATACCAAGTATATCTCCACAGCCTGAACCACTGCAGTAAGAATGGGCTACCCTCTGCCCAGAGTCTTTGTTCACTGCTGCAAAATGCATTTGCCCATCTCTAGGATGGGATATAGCATTCGGTGACATACCTATCCAGTCCTTCTGGGATTCACAGTCTGGAAGCAAATAATTGCAATTTGAAGGACACTGTAATAGGATCTTCAAGAAGAGGTAAAACTATAACATGATTAGTTCTGGACCAGGATAGAAGGGTGGGATCCAGGCTGGTGTGACAAGAGATGCTATTCAATTTGACATTGAAGGTGGAACCCGTGTTTCTGAGTTCTCAAATGAATTAAATGCATCCTATTTAAATAGACACATATGGGGAGATCCTGCTAATTAAGGTTAGAGTACCCTGACAAGATAGTGCCACTGAACTCGGAACAAAATGGAGAACTCCCTTTACCAGTAGGTCTTCCCCTTCTCTGACCTTGTCTGGGGAGTCCTAATTCCCACACCCTCTACCTGGGGAAGGTCAAGTAGTCCTTGGAAGACCTACAAGTTCAACTTCTTTCCCCAATAAGAACCTGTCCAGATAGACAGTAAGAACCTGGAATTCCTGGAGTGCCTCTCCACACAAGTGAGACATTCACAGAACTTTAAACTCTAGCCAGTGATTTTTCATTTACCCTGAAAACTCTTTCCCAATTTCCAGGGTCCATATATACCCCTGGCTCACCCCAAATAAAATGCATGCATACAAGCTCACCCCAAATAAAGGTATGTGTACATGCTAAGATCATCCAAAAGAGCTGTCTCATTGAAGACCCTAGGAGAACACCTTTGACTAAAAGAGTTGTAACACTAAGATCCTTGGAGAAGCACACACACACACACACACACACACACACACACACACACACCAGCACTTACTCCCAACTGGACCAGAATCCTGCAGAATCTCACTGGTTCTGGCCTCTGCTTCTTCCTTCCAGTCAGGTACACAGCAGTGACTGGATTCCCTGAGAGGGAGGAAGCAAAAGATGTGGAACCACAGCTGGAGCAGACATGGATCCAACAAGACCTCAGTTGGAGGAAAAAAGAGTGAGTGTCCCCAGCTCGAGCAGCCCTTCACCCAGCCTTAGGCATTAGCCCAAAGACCTAGGCCTCCACTCTCCGAGGGCAGGCACTCTTACCTATCCAGGCCCTGAGCAGTCTCCCAGTCTTTGGTACCAGACGTTCAGTTCTATTTGTATTATTGTATTTAAGTAAAACCTGTAAGAACAGGCTAGCCCACCACCACCACCACCAGGTATTTAGCACAATACACTAACATCGAAGAGGGTAGAAGACAGGGGTTGGGGATTTAGCTCAGTGGTAGAGCACTTGCCTAGCAAGCGCAAGGCCCTGGGTTCAGTCCCCAGCTCCAAAAAAAAAAAAAAAAAAAAGAGGTAGAAGACAGAAGTGCTCCAACAACTGGATAAAGGCAGGTGCAAGAACCAGACCTCCAGGCTTTAGGAAAGCATTTCCCAATCAGTTCAACCTTCTCACTTTCCATTTCTGCAAGGTTCATTGCCCAGCGGGATGTCTGGGAAATAAATAAATAAATAAATAAATAAATAAATAAATAAATAAATAAATATCCATCCCTTTCCCCCCTCGTTTCATCTCCAGCCTTGACTGGCTTATCTTCCAAGGAATACCCTTCCTTTAGTCACTGGAACAAGACAGAAAAGAGTTGAAGGCACACAGGTGACAATAAACATGTTAGGTAGAAAGGATATAAAACTTAGAGACAAGCCTCAAGTGCAGAAATGGTGGGGGGGGGGGGCATCAAAGTGCCACAGACAGGGAGACAGAGAAAAACAGACGACAACAACAACAACAACAACAATAACAGAAGCGTGGGGAAGCTTGGGAAGGCAAAGCTGGCTCTACGGGTAAGAGACTTGGTGTAAAAGCGTGAGAACCTGACTTCAATCCATGTTTTTCAAAAAGCTGGACACAGTAGCATGTGCTGAGGAGGTGGGGACAAGTGGATCTCTGCGAGCCAACAGCCTGCGCAACCAGGGAATTCAGGTTTCAAAAAAGGCAAAAGGTGATAGAAGACGTCTGACGTTGGACTCTGGCCTCCACACACCTGTGCACACAAACACATATGCACATATATACCACGGCGCATACAGATGCAGAAGAATTGTAGTTTTAAGTGGTTCACAAGGTTGATTCTTTCCAAAACTGTGAAGGGAAGAATTCGTTCCAAGCTTCTCTCTGTGTTCACAGAGGCCATCTCCACTTCGTCTCTCTTCAAAGCATCCCTGTGCCTGAATTCCCTCTTTCCACGTGGATTGATTCTGAATAAGGACCCATTCCTTGACCACATCTTACCTTGACCATTCTTAATAAGACTTTCAGTCTGAGGCCTGCAATATGGGGGGGGGTGTCCAATTCAACAAATACTCCACGATAAAACATCATTGGTTCTTGAAGCCTCCAACTTCCCCCACCCTCCTCCTGTTTCACAGTCAGTCAAACTGAAGCCCCAACCCAGCAGGCTCCCTGCCTGCCTGAGCACCAGTGAGTCATCAGTTAGAGCCAAAAGCTGACCCAGCAACAGGGCCTCCAGCTGGAGGGGTCACCACAGAGCCAGAAAGCAGAGTCTATCCAACCCCATGTGGTTAGCTCAGAGAACCTTAGATTTACTTGAAAATATAGACATATAGAGAGCTGCATGCCCCAACATATGTATGAGAGTCCTGGTGCCAATAGTTTTTAAAACCCCAAATTGTCCCTATTAGGTTCCCAGAACTTCTTTGTCCTGCTCGGCTGGACCTCAAACCCCACTGCCCGGCCAGCCTCCAGCAAGCCATCCTGGTCACTCTGGAGTCTGACAATGCTCACATGAGTCTGCCCTGCCTCTCCTCTGCCACATCATCAGAACTCAGCAAGGCCACTCTCTACTCACTATGCTCTTCCTTCACTTTAAAACCTTACATGGTATGCACTCACTGATAAGTGGATATTAGCCCAAAAGCTCGGATTACCCAAGATACAATCCACAGACCACATGAAGTTCAAGAAGAAAGATGACTAAAATACAGATGCTTCAGTCTTTCTTAGAAGGAGAAACAAAAATATTCATAGGAGGAGATACAGAGACAAAGTTTGGAGCAGAGACTGAAGGAATGGCCATTCAGAGCCTGCCCCTCCTGGGGATCCAGCCCATATATATATACAGCCACCAAAACTAGGTAATAGTGATGAAGCTAAGAAGTGCATGCTGACAGAAGCCTGATATAGCTGTCTCCTGAGAGGCTCTGCCAGAGCATTACAAATACAGAGGCAAATGCTAGCAGCAAACCATTGAACTGAGAACGGAGTCCTCACTGAAGGAGTTAGAGAAAGGATTGAAAGAGCTGAAGAGGTTTGCAA
Organism: Rattus rattus; assembly: GCF_011064425.1. Taxonomy (NCBI): domain Eukaryota; kingdom Metazoa; phylum Chordata; class Mammalia; order Rodentia; family Muridae; genus Rattus; species Rattus rattus. Next base: position 147,318,631 of record NC_046157.1, read on the forward strand.
CTCCATAACAACAATACCAACCAACCAGAGCTCCCAGGGACTAAATCCATCCATCCAAAGAGTACACATGGACTGACCCCTGACTCCACCTGCATATTTAGCAGAGAATGGCCTTGTTGGGCACCAATGGGAAGAGAAGCTCTTGGTCCTGCCAAGGCTGGACCCCCAGTGCAGGGGAATGTCAGGGCAGGGAGATGGGAAGGGATGGGTGGATGGATGGGGAAACACCCTCGTAGAGGAAGGGGGAGGGGAGGGGATGGGGGTTCATGGTTGAGAAACCTGGAAAGGGGATAACATTTGAAATGTAATTTTTAAAATCCCTTATATACATCGTCTTTTAGATAACAGGATGTGACCCTGACCTAGGTCTCCCAAGGGTGACCTGGCAATACAGGTTTGGATTAAACTGTGAAGGGAGCTGGCCTAGCATCCTTACCTAAGGTGGCCACTGGGCTCTGGTCAGTCTCTCAACTGGAATTCAGTGGGCTTCTAGGGTAGTAGGGTGATCTGAACTCATGTTATTGACATAAAAGCCTAGAGATGTATCTGCTCTCTGTGACTCAAATGAATCTAAGTAATAACTTCCTGTGGATTCTCCACCTGGGTACAATATGAAATCACACACCAAGAGAATCAATTCATCTTAAAAAGGAGAGAAAGTTCTTAGGGGACTCAGGGAGAGTCAACATGATTCCTGCTATCCTGATCCTGTGTGAAGCACTTTCAAGATGCAGACAAGGGTTCAGAGGTTCATGGCCAGGTCTCAGGTCTCTAGGTTTGCAGTCAAAAGTAGACTCAGTAGGACAAACCAGTGTCTTCACTGCTGCTATGAGTCATGAGCCTGATTCTCCCCCACTCTCCAGCTTCTGGATATCCTGCTTCATGTTGAAGAAGACTACATTACCCAGGCTGCTTTGTGATATGACATCAGGGCAACTTTGAGCAGCATGCAGCAGGGTGGAAGACTGAAGGCTACACTATTTCCTCCTGTCACTCTGCTCTGGGCAGCTCCTTAGGTAGCAGGTCCCAGGACAGAGCTCAGCTATGGCTTCAGCTTGTGCCAGGTGACCCCATCCTGATTTCCAGTGACGCTGCCTCCCTGGTTGCCCCTGTAGCCCTATATTGGAATGTCAGAATTTGTTCTCCACATGACACACACAGTGGTATCTACTTTCTATGTGAACTTTTACTTCAAACCAAGAACAAGGAGTGCCCAGTGCCTCACAGGAAGAAACTATGGAAAGAGCAGGAGTGTAGCTGGTCTCTGGAGCAACTGAAGACAGAATTCTCTACATTCCTCATCTCTGATTCTCTCTGCCGCCAGCATCTTTTCACTAGATGGGTTACCTCCATGGCCCTTGGAAAAATGACCCCCAGGAACTCTCGAGTCCCTACCTTCAGATTCAGTGACAATGACAGGTGGAAACAACTACTTTTTCTTCCATTCCAACCAAAAATATACCAAGTAATGGCTGCCGTGGACTGGCTGGAGACATGTCCCTACCTCCACAGCCAAAGGACCAAAGATGAGCTGGCTAGACATGGAACCATGGACCTGGAGCTGCCTAAGGAAATGCCCCCCTTAAGTGGCAAGGTTGATTGGGAGATATGGTCTGGAGGCAAAGAGAGTGGAAGGAAAGGAACAAATCAGCTACTTCAAATTACATGAGGGAAGCTAGCTCAGAAATGGATGATGGAGCGGTCCAAGGCCTCACTGAGGGCCCAGCCGGATTCTTTTGTATGTAAGGCATCTTCACACACCCTAATATAATCACTCACGGTGCTCTGAGAACATCCCATCATATAGAAAAAGGGAGGATGATTTGTCTACAGTATCTTTCTTGTCTCTCATATGTTCAAACCTTCACCCAACTCATAATTATTTCCCACTCCCTTGCTGGGTATTAGGCCAATTAGCATCTGGAAGCAGCTCCTATCTGACAGCAGAAAAGCAGTAGGAACAGCTACCTGAGAGGAATGTGCAAGGTATTTCTGGATTCACCAGATACCACGCTAGAGGGATGTTGGAGCCTCTGGAATCCCATTCAGTCTGCCTTGGTCACCAGAGATGCCAGAGCCTAGAACTCGTCCTCAGGAAAGGGCCACGGGTGGTCACAATAGATAGCTGAGGTGGTTAGAGAATGAAGAGAGACCTACTGATGTTAAGGCAATAGGATAGGAGAGAGAAGTCCCAAAAGTAGAATACTAATCCTAGAGGAAAGGAATTGCAGAGGGCAAAAGAGTAGGTTTGGGGACGGGAGGCCACTAGACTGAAAAACCAATAGTGAGATCATAAAAGGAACTCACAGGGTGAGCACGGGCTGGGTAAGCAAAGCAAGTGCGTCCAATGCAGACCTCCGAGGCGGACTTGCTGCTACTGCACCAGTCTTGCCCCCCTCACTGCTCTCCCACTTTACCTACAGAACTCTGCTCTGACTCTGCCTTCACCGAGCCCATGCCCTGTGCTGGGAGCCATTTCAGATGCTAACACCTGGCCCATGCCACACCCACAAGACCAAGATCCAAGCTTCATCTCCCTCTGGACCACAACATCAGCCTCCCTTGCAACTATCCCTATGCGGACCCTGAGTTCCCTTCTCTTTGCCTCTTCTCTACACAGTAGATAACTCTTATAAACTCAAATCATTGGATCTCCCCTTTATTTAACACAAAGGCTTCCCATCACACTTAAAATCCTTGCTCATGGCTCACGTGGCCAGACCTCTGCTTGCTGGCATCTTTTCCATGCCCCTCCCCCCTGTCACTCACACAGTTCCAGGGGCTCTGGCTCTTTTGTTCCTGGATCCTAGCCAGCACCCTCCTACCTCCGAGCCTTTCCTCTGGGCATCTCCTTCTCCTAAGTCAGTCCTCCCCCAGATGAAGTGTCTCATACCCCTGCCTTTTTCAGGGCTGTGTTTGAAGTCACCCCTTTGAAAGCCCCTCCCCCACCATCCAAGCTTAAACTACACTTCTGTCTCATGTTCTCCCCTCTAATGTGTTTCACATGTTCTTATACAACTCACCAACACAAAAACACTTGAGTGCATGTAAAGGCAAATATATGTTCACATGTGCATGTGTAGCTGTTTCTCTCTCTGCATTTGAATGTAAGATCCATGCAGTAAGAAACCTTGGAATCTTCCCTCCTAAAGCCAGAAGGGTATATGGTCCTCCAGGCCAGCTATACATACTTGTACAGTGAGTACATCCATCTGGTAGGGGCTAGTCTCATCCCCGTGGCATGCTGAGCGCTAAAACAGATGGAGGAACTTGAGTCTTGGGTTTGCTTTCTCCAACCAGAGGGGTCCGGAAAGTGCTGGAGGCCATAACAGCTGGGTCCTATCTTGCTGCAGTTTCCAAAGCAGTTGAAAGATGACAGGAAGCTTTGATCCGTCAAAGACAGCAGCTGGAAGAGAGGCTAGACCTACAATACAAGACAGCTTAAAGTAAAAACCAAGGTGAGCCCATGATATCAGTCAGGGCCTATGTAATACTGCATACCAGCTGTCCTTAAAATGTCTGTCATGGGCTGGAGAGGTGGCTCGGCAGTTAAGAGCACTGACGGTTCTTCCATTCTTTCTCCCAGAATTTCTCTCTGTTTCTCTACCAGATGCCCCACCTTCTAATCCTGCCTCAACTCATTAGCCAAAGACTTTTGAGTCCTGAGTTCAATTCCCAGCAACTACGTGGTGGCTCACAACCATTTGTACTGGGATCTGATACCCTCTTCTGGTGTGTCTGAAGACAACAACAGTGTACCCACATACATGAAATAAATAAATCTTTTTAAAAAATACCTGTCATTGCCGGAGAGTGGCAGCTCACACTTTCAATCCCAGCACCAGAACTCAGGTAGATCTCTGAGTTTGAGGCCAGCCTGGTCTACAGAGTTCCAGGACAGCCAGAGCTACACAGAGAAACCCTGCCTCAAAATAAATAAATAAATAAATAAACAAACAAGTAAATAAATAAAAAAAATAAAGTACCTGTCATGGAATGTCAGGATGAAGACCACCTTGGTCAATGATCAGGGGACTGGGAAACCACATTGTTTTTTAGGTTTCTAAGGACATAGTACATTGGTAGCCAAGTCTGTTTCTCTTGTGTGATGTGCAGAAGCTCCTGAACTCTCTCCTACAGCTACTTAATGGATTTGTCCCCATAGACACTTGCCTTTTGACACAGCAGACTCAGAAACTTCCATAGGAGCTACTAAGAGAAACTGGGCTAAAATTAAAACAAACAGTGAAACAAAAAACTTTCGTTGTATTTGAATGTAAGGTACCTGTGCCCACTTCCACCAGCTTCCCTCCCCCCCCCGTGGTTGTAGCAAACATCCTACAGTCAGACATCCATGCCCCAAAACATCAGGGGTGGTGAGCTGGGCTGTGTACACGAAGATTCCAGGTAGGGAGAGGGACACATGGATCAGAGGAATGGTTGGAGAGATTTCCCAAGTGTGGGGTATTCTACTGCAGAACTCTGTGACAATCTGAAGGGACAAATTAGAAGATGAGCCCCTACCAGATTTTTTCAATAAACCGTATAGACTACTTTCCGTATTATTTAAATAAAAAGAAACACCTGTTTTATACCCCTCATGAGGGCAAGAGTCACACTTGTCTGATTGCCGACTCATTCCTGTGCCAAGCAGGTAACTGGTACCTGGTAGATACTCAGTTATAGGGGGAATCTTTTGTACAATGTGTGGTAGCTTCACCTGTCAATAAAAAACCTATGGCTAATAAGCTGAGGCAGGATCAGAAGGTGGGACATCTGGCAGAGAAAAAGAGAAATTCTGGGAGAAAGACCGGTGCAGGAGATGAGACTCACCCCAGACACAAAGGAAGGTGGTTGCATGAAACTGGGGACTAGATAACCAACCATGTGGCATTCATAGAATAAAATATATTGGATATTAGCTAGTCAGGGAGGGAACAGGCCCAAGCTATTGGCCTTAGCATTTATTCACATATAAAAGTCTTAGAGTCATTACTTCGGGGGACTTGGGCATGGTGGAAAGTCTGCAGTTACACTCAGTAATTAGGCCTGAATTCATTGGTCTGGGAGACTGGAAAGCAATTAATTCCTCTAGGGAAAAGGCTGAGCGTGACATCTGGTATACTCTCTCCTTGTGTCCATTTGAGGGAAGACTGCAAGAAGGCTTAAGTTTTAAGCTGAATATGTGGGTGTCAGAATGACAAGAGAGCGCCTTAACTTGTATCTTCAGTCCAGCGGGAGCTACGAGTAACAACTTTTCAGCCCTCAGCATGTACAAGGTTGCCCTCCCTATACAGACTCTTACACAGATTATGAAGAGCTGACGGGGAACTCATTGAGTTATTCAGACAGACTGGCTTCAGTGAGTCTGTGGCAGCAGGAGTCCTACTGGGACTTTAGGTAGGAAGCTATTGATGGTTTCCTCACACCGTTGTACTTTGCGGATTGGTCACTTTTCCAATTCACTCTGCACGGCTTCACTTTACTCACGGTTGGTTTTAATGGCAATTTGTGAGTCAATCGTGTGTTACAAAGAGCCACCACTGCCTCACGCCTTGATAGCCTGATCCTCTTAAAACATAAAAAGAGCCCCTATAATAGAGTCAGTAAATTGAAATATACAGACAACAGGTGTCCTCGGGAGGGAAACTGAGGATAACTATCGTGTCTCTCAGAACTCAGCAAGAGACGCAGTGAACTGGGCTGGTTTCTGCATCCTTTGGCCTCTTCACTCTCCATAGAGCAAGGGTTTCCTGGGATCATGTCAAGATGCCAGCCCAATGTTCATTCTTCTGGGCCAAGTCCCTATCCTGGGTATCCACAGGATTTCATGGGTTACTGAGCTGGAACCTCAAGGGAGTGTGAAAGTGCCAGGGATGGATGGGGTTGAGAGTACAAAGAGCAGAGGGGTGGCCGGGGACAGTCTGCCCTGCTGCAGCACACAGGACTATAAGAATCTGAAAGGCCAAACTAGAAGCTGGTCTTCCATGTAATTACAATGGAAAAAGAGAACGATTCGTTGGGCAGTCCTTAACCACATAGCCCTATACTATAGGAACCTCCATCCCTTCTCCTACCATGGCTTGACCAATGTCAGGCTGAGCTTGGGGGAAAAAGCATTCTCCCCCACTTAGACAATAAGGCACCCTGCTACATGGACACAGCTGGCCAGAATGGACACAGCTGGCCAGAGCAGCCTCCACCCTCCTTCTCAGAGAAAGAGTGAGCAACCCAAGTCCCTGCAGGATTTAGATAGCCAGTCCCAAGGCAGGAAGGGGAGGGAGGCTATGATAGGCCCCCAGCCCTTAGCACACCTGATTCATGATGGAAGCACCATCCAGGCTGTAAAACCCAGCATCTAGACAACACCGGCTGCCAAAACTAAAACAAAGGCCTAATCCATCAAAGTCCATAGAATTCTGAGGCCATATCAAAATGCACTAACCCTGATTTTTTAGCTTCTGTGGTCCTGCTCCAGGCTTGCTGAGTGAAGTATGACAACCCAAGCTGAGGTTTTTGTGCCTAAAAGCTCGCCACGGGAAAGGCTGAGTGTTACACTGAGATCCCGAAACCCCAGGAGAGTCACCTGCCCACTAGTAATGACTTTCTTTTGACTCGAACTGGTGTCTGAGCAGTCCTCTCTGGCCAATACCCCACAACAGAGGCCATGAGGTTTTAAAGCTAGAGTCCGGTGGGCTTTATAACGTCTGGGTAAGTACTTCTTTGGAGTGTCAATTTCCTATAGGGCCTGGAAGGATTGAGAGCCAGTCAGGAGAGGGAGCAAGGGTGGTAGCAAGCCTAGTGTCCCAAACGTCAGAACTGAGAGGTTATGGGGGAAATGGAGTGTGGCCTTAGCCAGATACAGGGGATTCCCGAAGAGACTCAGAGCTACTGATTCAGTAAGTAAAGCTGCCTCTGCCATTCAGCACAATATTCTACCCAAGGACCACACTATTTTTAAGGCCCTCAAGACTGCAAGATAGATAGATAGATAGATAGATAGATAGATAGATAGATAGATAGATAGATAGATAGATAATAGATAGATAGATAGATAGATAGATAGATAGATAGATGATAGGTAGGTAGGTAGGTAGATAGATAGATAGATGATAGGTAGGTAGATAGATATAGATAGATAATAGGTAGGCAGATAGATAGATAGATAGATAGATAGATAGATAGATAGATAGATAGATAGATAGATAGATAGATAGATATAGATAGGTAGGTAGATAGATAGATAGATAGATGATAGGTAGGTAGATAGATAGATAGATAGATAGATAGATAGATAGATAGATAGATAGATAGATAGATAGATAGATAGATAGGTAGGTAGGTAGGTAGGTAGGTAGGTAGGTAGGTAGGTAGGTAGGTAGGTATAGATGCTAGATAGGTAGATAGATAGATAGTTTTTATTTTAGTATCTTTCAAAATAAAAAGTAATTGTAGGTATAATAAAAATGAATAGGTAATGTGTCCCTTTTCTACAAAGGAAATAATCACTAAAACAAATGGCCCAAAGCCCTACAGAAATCACCATGAGGCTGCGGCAGTCGTGGAATATGCTCATGTCTACCGGCCACAGGAGATGGTTTAATATGCTGGAAAAGACACAGGCTTTGAACTCAGACAAACCTAGATTCCAATGGCACTTCCCATCTGTCCAAACGTGGGCTTGGGCCTTGACACTCAGTTTCCTTATCTGGAGCTCTACCATGCTCACTGCTTAATTAGCGATGAGGGACAGCCAGGAAGTACCCACAGGGCAAACGTGAGGCACCTGTCACTCAGGAATACACGTTACCCTTAGTCCGTCCCCCATCTCTGCCATTCTGCTATCAAAATGAAACTCTATATTTGCTGACAGGAAACCAAGACCACTGAGGCAACGTACATGGGTGGGGGAATGACAGACAGCAGACACTGGGAAGGACCCAGAACCAAGGTATAAAAGGCCCTAGGCAAGGGACCCTGAAATAATCCTAGTAACTGACTGACCCCGCAAGAATGGAGAGAAAGGTGAAGGGAACAGAGAGGTGGAGAGAGGAGAGTTATACGTCAAATGTTCCCCTCCACAGTGGAGGGGTCTGTAGTCTACTATACATGTCACATGGGAGGGTCCCTCCTCCCTTCACACTGACACACCCTCTGCCTCTATTCTGCTAGGAAATCCCAAGGACACTAGGGACCCTCTTTCTTCTGTCATCTCTGGGGAAGAACTTAAAAACGTCTTCTCCCTCCCCCCACGTGTCTTAGAAATAATGTCAAAGCTATGGAACTTCTTGGTGCTCTAAGAATTCCAATTGCTCTCCCATCTCCTGACTCATCTAAGTTGCACCAGAGACAGCCTGCGGGTTAGGGTTAGGGTTAGGGTTAGGGTTAGGGTTAGGGGGTTAGGGTTAGGGTTTGGGTTAGGGTTAGGGTTTGGGTTAGGGTTAGGGTTAGGGTTAGGGTTAGGGTTAGGGTTAGGGTTAGGGTTAGGGTTAGGGTTAGAGTTAAGGTTAGGGTTAGGGTTAGATTAATGTTAGGGTTAGTTTCAGTGGATTAAGTTTAACATTAGACAGTCCTCCTACACCAGCCATTTTCAAAATCATTTTTCATATTACTGAATCTTTTTTAATTTATTTTTTCCTGTTGATGAAAGAAAAAAAACAGCTAAATTCAGACTATCATCACGACTTCCTGAAAATAAATAAACTGGACCCAAAGTCAATGTTTTGTTTCTAATTTTCCAAACCAAACAGCATGTGAGGATTAAACATCATGCCATTCTTCCAGGCTGCTCATCCCCCAAGGAAGAACACAAGCAAAATGAAGGAATTCGGAGAGGAAGTGAAGCTGGAGTGAGGCTCATTCCTTCCGGGCCAGCCACCTGATTTCCATCACACCACGATGAGGTGTCTGTGATCCAGCCATGTGGTTCATTATAATCTGAACGCTGAGTGAGCCGATCTGGCCATCTGTAGAAGCTAGAACCTTCTAATGACTGCCACACATAGGAAAGCTAAGCTTGTTTCAAACAAAAGTCATATCCTGAGATCAAGGCATCAACCAGTCAGCCCTAGGGCTGTGCATGCAGAACTCGAAAAAGTAAAGTCATTTCTCCCAAAGATCAAGCTTTAGAAATTAGCACGCAGGTTCCGGAGAGATAAAGGAACTTGGCCACAGGACTCATCCCAACCATGACTAGGATCTAATGGTGTCCCAGCTCCTCAACTGTTCCTAGGACAATGCCTGTATACCTCATCCCAAGTGAACCCCTCAAGCAGCCTCGGAGAAAGTTTGGGACTCTCTAGACTCTTCAAGTACCAAACAGAAGCAGAAAACAAATTTCACCCTACTCCCACCCCCATACACCCTCTTCCCCTCTACGATAGCTAAGTGAACACATCTGAAAGTTTCCAAAGAATTCTGCTTTGGGGCCAAGCCCAGAGATGGAAACTCTGCCTGGGAGGGGAGTTTTAGGAGGACACATAGCAAGTGAAAACAGAAGGAAGAGATCAAGAGTAAGAAGGGCAGCAGCAAGCCTTCCATACATCCACCCCACAAGAGCCCAGCTTAGCATCTGGCCAATCTGTGCTTTCAAGCACCCGGGGACTTAGCTGCTGAGGCCCTCACTGGGCCAGGGCCCTGGGGCTCTGAGCTTTGCCCCCAGTAACGCTACAGCTCATCACTTCTCTCATGACTATCCATAAAGCCATGGGGCAAGGAGGGCTACTATCAACCAGCCCTGCCTAGCCCAGTATAGAGGCCACTGGAGCTGTAGGAAGGGATCTCAAGTGAGCAGGGACTTTTGCTGAACACTCCCACCAAAAGGAAGCACTCAAGTGGCCTAAGGCTGTCTGGGAAGCACAGGTGAGCCAAACCCCTATCTGTACCTCCAAAGTAACACGGGAGAACAACCCTCCTCCAAACTCCCTGCCCCCATCTCTACTCTTGGGGATAGCATTTCACCAAAGAAAGGCAGAAGACTGGCAGCACCCTCAGGGTTTCCAGGAGAGTGGTATGAGGCTTGGAAATTCAGGCCTGGAAATTGGCACTCAGACCCCTGAGGCAGGGGCCTATTGGATCTCCATCTCCAGGGCCAGACATTCTACCCACCATACAGTGACACCTAATTCATGACAGATATATGTGCAGTCATATATCTGGGGCAAGTGAAGCACTGGGGGACCCAGGAGAGACCCACAAACCACATTGGCAGGGAGGCCAGCTCTGGGAAAGGGCAGAAGATGGTGATTCTGTTGGCCACTAAGCAAGACAAGAACCTTTAGAGAGAAATCCCTCTATTGACATAGTACAGAGGCCTTTCCATTTCTTCCAGCTAAACTTCTGGAGAAAACTGAGCGTGCCCAGAAGATCTTTGCAAAGCAAGCTGAGCAAAGTTCAAAATGTCCCACCCTCCATTTCAGCTTTCATGCAGGTGCTCCTTGAACAACACCAAGTCCAGAAATACAACTGCCATCTTCCCTTCTTAAGTGACCACCTTAAACTGAGCATGCTCGGGAGTGGATATAACTGAGCTTATTCACTTAACTGAGCACGCTTGCTGGTTTCCTGAATAAGCAAGCAGAGGCTTCCCAGACTAAAAATAAATTCTACTTTCCCTTCGCTCGGGCAAGGTCCAGTCCTTCCTACTTGCTGTAGGTAAGGAGTCCTATTCCACTCTAGTTTCTTAATTACTTGTGTTTTGCTTTTGTGTTTGTTGATCAAGATGTGAACCTGTGTGTTCTTTGGAATTCTCTGGAACATGGGAGCTGATCCTGCCAACTGTGGCCTCTGTAAATGCATGGCTTCCCCCAGGAAGGCAGCCAGGTGGAGCCTCCTTCAAGGACTGAACACGATAAGAGGGCCAAGCAGGAGTCCCCAAAAGCTCCCTTTGAGACATCCTATGTTCCTTCTAGCCACACACCCTAACCTTCACTGAGCCCCCTTCCCAGACTGCACATGGGTGAGCTCAGAACTCATTAGCTTTCCCTGAGTTCACCCAGGACTCTTCCTCACACAGCCCACCCAGTGGCCAGACACACTGGGTAAGCACAAAGCACAACACAGAAGGCAGGAGTTGTCATCAGCGCAGAGACTCTATGTCACATGGGAAGAAACTGAGGCACAGAAAGCTCACTATGCACCTGAGTTTTCATAACTGCTAAGTAGCAGAGCTGCGGTTGGAGCATGCCCAGATAGAGCGTAGGCCTGTGATCACCAGGCTTTCCTGCCTTATAAGGTAGAGGGCTTAGCTTAAGGGCAGGTGGGTGAGCCAGCTGAGCCCAGGAAGCCTTCCAGGAAGAGGCAGCCCTGGGGATGGAGGGGGATTGGAGAAATCAGAACATAATACTCCAGGACCCAGGAGGGTAAAGGCCTCCAGATGTTGGACACTTAAAACTCACGAAAACATTAAGGATGAGGAAGAATGAGAACTTGGATGATTACACTTCAGCTCTTAACCCGGTCCAGTTTTGAGACCTTTGCCATGGGCCCCAGAGGCTTCCCATCATAATCATCTCAGCTGCTATGCCTGGCTTCTTGCTGCCCGGCCACATAGGAAGAACTAGAGAGGCTCCACTCCAGTTACTTCATACTTTCTAAGCCTTGACTTGGCCTGTCCCATGAATCTGAACAATGAACTCTTACTCATCCTTCAAAGTCGAGCTCAAATGCCACTACCCTTCTTTCCCTGGGCTCCCAGGGCTTTAGTGTGTTGCTTCTCAGTTGCTATTCAGCACCCTCCTTCTTGTCCCGTGGTAACCCCTGAAGCCAGTCTTTTCACACCCCTGGGTGAGCACTTTGATAGGAGTACACTGATTGTAGTTCCATCATTATCACTGATACATTTTACTTACATCCTTTCTTCGGTGACTAAAATATAAATGTCATGAAACTTACATCGTCATCATTTTCAAGTGACATTAAGTTGATCGGGAGGTTATACAAACATCACCACTGTCCTCTGTCTGTAGAACATTCTCCACTTTCCTAAACTGAAGTACTCCACCTATTAAACAGTGTCTAGGGTTGGGGATTTAGCTCAGTGGTAGAGCGCTCGTCTACCAAGCGCAAGGCCCTGGGTTCGGTCCCCAGCTCCGAAAAAAAAGAAAAAAAAAAAAAACAGTGTCTATCCCCTCAGAGTCCCTCCCCCCCGACCCCACACCCCACACCCCACACCCCAAACCCCACACCCCACACCCCACACCCCACACCCCACACCCCGCACCCTCTATGTTCTACCTCTGGATTTGACTATTCTAGGTACCACATGTTTCTGGTAGCAAGCAGTCATCCTTTAATGCCTGGCTTATTTCACTTAAGGTTTATCCACATGCCAACACATGTCCACCCTCTTAAAGGCTAAAGACTATCTTATTTAATATGGAAATATGACAAGTGTAGACATCTGGGCTTCTGTCACTTCCTGGTTCTGCGAACAGTTCTACTGTGAATGAATATGTAGTCAGAAAATGATGTTTGAGGTAGAGGAGAAGGAGCTCTCAAGGTCAGAGGGCTAGGCTAAGGAAGGGATCCCAAATGCTTTACCTTAAAGGATAACATGTAAAGAAGCCACAGCACCCACTTCTATTTCTCTTTCTTTGCCCACTAAGAGTAAATGCCTGAAATGAACAAGAGAGATCTGCCATGTTCATTTCTTGAATGCCTGAATCTCTTCAAACTTCACAGCAACCCTATGCACTGATGTCTGCTTTACAGGGTTGAGGAAGCAGGCACTGAGAGCTTGTGATATCTGTGCACATCTCCAGATAGCAAGAGACAAAGGCTGGATTGGAACATGGATCTGAAGAGCCTCATACACCCTCCTAGGCCAGCAAGAATCTTCTTCTGTTCTTGCCTCCCTCCCTGTCTGCCCTACATGGAACGCTCAGAAGCTTAGAGAACCAGGGAGAATGTGATGAGAGATGTCTGGCCAGCCCAGGCAGTCCTGGGGCTTCGAGAAGCTAAGGGGCTTCCAGGGGATGTCTGTTCCAAGAGAAGAGTGTCCTTCAGAAGCTGAAGGGCCTCCTGGATGTGAGCTCTCTTGGCAACCTCCATTTCTACAGACCCATTTGCCTCAGAAACCGCAAACCCAAAATGTAAAGGAATCTATTTTCTAAGGAAAACACATACTTATACATTCTGAGTAATTTCCCGTGGAACAAGGAAAAAATAAACACAACACCCCAAATGGTATTTTGCTTACAAATGGGTTCAAGTAAAGAGAAGAGGGAGAAGAAAATGCAGGGTCAAGAGGAAACTCTCTACAGCTTCCAAACCTCAGAACAAGCCTGCAGCTGGAGGGGTTGATGGCACGGGACGGAGCATGGTGTGAGGTCGGCAATGGCTAGAGCTGGGGGCTAGCTGGATCCACTTCTAAAAGCCCCTTTCTACCCTAAGAAGACTTGGGGTGGGATGTACACATGGAAGGGGCCGACCAGCTGGACGGGAAGAATCCTGGAACCATAGACCACAGCTTCAGATGGGGATCGTGGCCAAGTGCATTGTGGGAACTAGCTTGCCGATGGCCATGTGAGTGGAATACAGATAAAAAGCAATGTACTGTGGTCAACAAGATGGTCAGAGGAGGACAAGTCTTCCAGGGTCCAGAGGGCCCAAGAAAACCAAATAACAAGGGATCTCATACCATGAGAGGCAAAGACTCTAGAGAAACTGAAGGAAATGGGTGGGTTAAGAGGTCACAAATCACCTTCCAGGGCTAAGTCTCCCTGTATACAACTGTCTGATCCCCAATACACCTTATCATTTTAAATTAGAAAGGTAATAAGGGAGGGGCTTATAGAATGAGGGGGAGGAGGACAGAGATGGAACCTAGGGAATAGACACTTGAGAGCTAAGAGAATTTTGAAGCACTAAGCATCAATTTGCCCATCAGACACAGGGGGACATCATGACTGGCAGAGGGCCCAGGATATTGTAGCTCCCATGCTGAGAACAGCTGCCTTGGATTTGTTCAAAGCACAAGATTCATATCGTGCAGGCTTTCTGCATCTCTAGGGCTCTACTCCACCCTGGCTATCCTGAAGACTGAGTTCTTCCCTCACCAGCAGTCCCTGCTTCATCGGCACAGGCCCAGCACTGGGGACAGGCCCTCTGGTCTGTGTGACCTTGCCTGAACCCCAGAGCAGCCAGGTGAGGAAGGCGGAATCCTCACTCTCCCTCTACATCTGAGGAGACTGAGGCTCAGAGAACCTGCTGCTGGTGGTTGGTCACATGCCTAGCAAACCCAGGATTGATGCCCACCCCCAGCCTCTTTCCCATGGAAGGCACCCTAACAACCCTGCCCCAAGAGGAGACTTACTGTCCCCAGGATGTGCCTGGTGGTAGGGAATGCTGGTGGTAGGAATCCCATCTCATATTTTTCATAGCATCCCACCCCCAGGTTCCCTCCACCAGACCCACAGTCTAGGGAATACAGGAGACAAAGAGACCCAGTGCCATGAACACTAGACTAGGGCCCAGGAGACCTGGGTCTGAGGTTACCTGCCCTTGAGAAATCTGTCAAGCTTAAGTTTCCTTAACAGGAAAAAAATATAGGTATATCTTAGATTATAGAATCAGAGCTTTGTTTTTTACCACAAAAGAATGTTCATTAGCCCCAAGCAGAGTGAGAACAGCCATTTCTATGAAGTCTACATGAAACCAGACTGCTCCTCCTATTTCTACCCATCCTCTGAGGTCTCTCCACAGGACCACAGCCAATGAAGTTTGAAAGCTTTGTCCTTTGCCACCAAGAGACAGATCTCAAAGCCCGTTGTGGCTTCTTTTGTCCTAGTGCCATCCTACAGGCTCAATTACTACCCAAATGCTGTCAACTTCCAAATTTTAATTCCAGCCACAATAAAATACCCACTCAACACCTTACTGCTGGGTGTCTGGATCAGCTATCTGTTGCTGGATAACAAATGCTCCCCTCCCTGGAAAAAAAAATGTGCTCGAAAACAGCATGTAGTATCTCACTGTCTCTGGGGGTCAGAAAGCGAGGAGTCGCTTGCCTGGGACTTTTGTTCTAGCATGAGGTTGAATGAGGATGCTCCCAGAGTTGGCACCTGATGGCTCCATGGATCACATGACTGTCTTTATTCACTTGGATGAGATGTTGGTGACCACATACGCTCCTTGTGACATGGCAGTGGACTTCCCCTCCAGTACGTGATCCGAGAAGAAGGTTCAAGAAGATGTTCGCGGCGCTTTCTAGGACCTAGGCTTTGGAGTCACAGACTCAGCATCACCAAATGTTGTTAGAAGTCACCTGATCAGTTCGCCTGTGGCCAGGGGAGATGACTGTCGCTTTCTGGGACTATACCATCATCCTCGTCTGCTTTCTCCACGTGTTCCTCCAAGCCCTCAGTCCTCCCTATCTTTTTCTTAGTCCCTATCAGGTAACCTCCTTCATCTCTTTGCCCAACCACTCTCATGTAGGTTCCATAAGAACAGGAAGTCCTGGTCTCCCCTAGAAAGGCTGATCCTGTTTCCAAGCACAAAAGGCCAAGTCCAGCCAGACTGGAGCAATCTTACTTCTCACATCCCACAAAGGCCTTCTTTTACCCATGACCTCCATGGGCAGCTTCTCTCTAGGGCCTTTCTCATACTCATAGCTATCATCTTCACTCTGAGTGTGTCCACCCTGTGTCAGCCTACACTGTGCTGATTTTAGAGCCCTTCCCAGTGTCAGAGGATCTCCAGTTCCCCATCACACCAGCAGCTAACCTTGCCCTGTCACATGAAACAGAGTCCAAAGCTGACTTTGAGTCTCAGCTCCTCCAGTCTTATAGCCCTTGGGGCACTGAGGCCATACCCAAGGTCAAGGGCTAGCTCCCATTGCTTTGGACCCATCTTGAGCTCACATCTTGGTAGCCATTTTGAAATCCTTTCTCTTGTTCTCATTCCTCCTTTTGCTCTGAAGCCACAATCTCCTTGACCTCTGAATACACAGGGACCACCTTCTGTAGAGTTTTGGGTGGGATGGACCCACCCTGATCCTGCTTCCTCTCATCTGGATCATGATCTAAAGGAGTCACAAGACCGTCAGCCTGCATTGTCCCAGCACCGTGAACGTGAACGTGAACGTTCAGTCTTTACCCTTCTTTCCCAGACAAAAGCCCCATCAATTTGATCCCTGCATGAGATGACCCAAAGCACCCCATTGTTAAGCATTTCCAGGACCTCAGAGGAGCTAAAGAAGGAAGTTAGAGCTCCTGCCCCTTAAGATGTCTTATCTTCTTGAACTTGAATTATTAACCAAATGTCTTTATTTTTAAGAGTAATATGGTGGCCTCTATTTGAGACATTTGAATTGAAAGGAACTTCTATTCTCATGGGTTTCTATTTCCATGAAATCCCCCAGAGACGATGTGAGAATACAGCATTTCCTGACCATATCCTAACTCTCTCCACTCACCAGATGGAGTCTACCTTTCTGTCCTCTTGAACCCTAGGACATAAACCACCATTGTCTCTTTAAAGCTCAATTTCCATTCCAACTGTGCTTTCTATTCAGGAAGACTACCGTGTCCCCTTCTAGGTTCCACCAATATCGTCGCTGCCTGCCTACTCTGTGTCATGTCCTCCCCTTTCTGAGTAGGAATCTCTCGTCACCACTTCCATTACTGTGGAATACCCAGCCTTGTCCTCTCTAACAGACTGCCTTTCTTTGGTCTTGTCCACATGGTGAGCCTGCCTTAGCCTCTACAAAGATTTCTCTCCCCATCTAGAAACTGCTGCAAGGGTCCAGAATGACAGGGGAGCGAAAGGTTTCCCAGTTGGTTGCCAGCCCTCAGGAGATTCTGGTCTTAGCCCGAGAAAATCAACTTTCCTGGCCAAGGCCCTGGCTTTCCACTAGAGCCACAGCTTCCACAAACTGTTGGCATGCACTCTGGGAAGGGCACATGGGATGGAAAACAGAATTGTGGGTATGGGCAACATGCAGGTCCCACAAGGCAGAGGCCTGGTCCTTTCCGCAGGGGTAAGCCCCAACACGTGCACTGTGGTTCTGGTTCCCATGTGAACCTGGGACAAAACTGTCCTTGAACCTGAGTGGTAGGGGCAGCAGCCAAAGAACTGAGGACATGACAAGAACATGCCATGTCATGCCACATGCCACATGCCAGGAATGCCATGTCCCACTGGTTTCTGCCTCCCTAACTGGAAATGGCCTGACCCTTGGGGTCACATGACACTGGCAGAGACAATAATGAATCATATCCCATCCTGTCCCTCACTCCTTTCCCCCCTAATATCTAATAAAAGAGGGACAGCCTTCCTCCCAGGTCAAGCTATTAGCTACACACCAGCTCTCCACTCAAGTTACAGCTGGTGACTACCTATGCTTCTGGTCTAGGCCCAGTCACTTGCCTGGAGTTTCCAACAGCAGTTGTAGGCCAGCCCTGAATCCAGTCATCTCTCCATGAAGTGTAGAGATAGGAGGCTGGCCAGACCAGAAGGAAATTTCTCTAGTGGTCCCAGAAAACACACCGCAGGTGAGCAACGTAAAACAGACTAGAAAGAGGTGCTACAGAAGTCTACATGAGCTCTGACTCTAGGTGCTGATCCTTGTTCCCTGTCGAAGACACTGTAAAGTGGCTGGTACCTCCCTCATGGGCCTCCCCTAGGTAGAAAAGATTGCAACTAAATAAAAATGAGTTAGTGCTGGCTCAAACCAGCCAGAGCCATACCCCTGGGTTACACGGAAGAAAACAGTGGCTTTCGAAGTCTCGAAACATGATTATTAGTTCCCCTTTTACAAAGGGGGAAACTGAGGCACCAGCTCTTTCAGATACAAAGTGACAGCACTTGGATTCCAACTCAAGTGTCCTAACACACACAGATGAAAAGCCAAAGCCACGGGACCAAACCTCGACAGAGCTGAGAGAGAGCATGCAATTAATATTTTGGAAGAGGCCTGACCCTGAGGCATATGCTCTTGACCAACCTCTGCCTTCCAGTGAGGGACGTCTGGCTAGGAACTTCCATCCAGATCCCTGTCATAAGGGTCAGACTAATTTGAAATAAAACTTTCCCAAACTGCAAACGCTTAGAAAGCAAAGCATAGCTTTGAGAAGCAGAAGGCCAACAAGGTTCCATCCCCCACTGCTCCCCTCCCCAGTCTGCTCCCCACCTCTCATTAATAGCTAGGGGACCTTAACACCTCTAAAGAACAGGCTGTAAAGAACACAAACTGCTAAGCTTCTTGAAGTGGACAAAGGATTGCAGACCGCCAGGGAAATCGTCAGACCGAGATCCGGAAGTCAGAGCGACTAGCTTAATGTCTGGCACCTGAGACCACACCTAGGCGCACGCAGGGTCCTGCATTCTCCCGACCTGGTCTGAGTCCAGCATGTTCTCTTGTCTGCGTTGCCTAACCAGATCTGGCCTCTGCCTCTGTGTTCCTCTGCTTGGGCCTCCCAGGGCCACTCCGCATGGGTAGACACTACCCCCTGGTGGGCTTGGGCGCCCTGTGCAGGCCTTTAGGTCTGGCCTCCTGAACTGGTATTCCTAAAAGAAACCTCAGGGGGCTAGGATTTCACAGTGTGGGTAAGGGCCTCTGGGATCCGAGAAGAAGCGAAAGGAAGAAGCAGAGGTTGGGCGTTGCACACTGGCACTCTGAGATGGCAATGGAGCCATGGATGTAACAGAGCAACAGGAAGGTGACTGGAGAGCTTTCTAGAAATCAACACCTGTTGTGGGAAAGGAAGGCAATTCGTTCTAGCCAGGGGGGGGAGACTAATCTGAAACTGAGCAGTCACCTGAGGTCTGGGACTTGGGGATAGTGAGGGCTGGGGCTGAGTGGCCCTTCAAACTTAGCAAATAAAAAACCTGGTGGCCCTGTTAGACTTTGGTTTATGATTAACAGTGAGTGATCTTTAGCGACCTTCTATCCACGCAAGATGAGCAGGGGTCTGTGCAAAGAGGCAGGGAGCTGACTGCATGGAGGTTACAGAGGAGTTAGGAATACAATTACAACGCCCCAAATTAACCCGTAAGCCCCAGCTGCCCAGTTCATAATCCGTCCATTAGCTAACGCTACCAGTCTCCTAGTAAAAGAAGACAAACAGGTTTGCCTTGCTCGGGGCTTCATATTAAAGAATAAACGGGTTTCAGATGTTTTCTGCTCAAGAAACTTGTTTTACAGTGACTGCATTTAACAGTAAGCACTCGTGTCTTTGGTAAATGACTTGATGAAAAAAATTTTGCCCTCAGATCTATAAAGGTTTGAGGATATAAACACTTCAATAAGTTCTAAGGGTCTCAAAAATGATTTAAGACATAAAGAAATAAAGTAGGCTTCAGACTTCTTTCCTGTTCTATGCTGATGTTGCCCTGAGATTTCAGGGGTTCAGGATTTGCTGAAGCAGCAACTGTTTTACCACTCGGTCACAAGCTGGGGATTTGGGATTATTATTATTATTATTATTATTATTATTATTATTATTATTATTATCTTCTAGACTTAGAGATGCTTTTTATTGGTCTAAAATATCTCTATCCAGTCTATATACCTGGCTCTTTGAACAGAAAAAAATGTTCACATTCAGAAAAGAAAGCTACAGTTCTTACTAAGACTCAAGGCACACGTCTACTCCTCACAGACTCCTGTTAACTGCTTTTCCTACAATGTGCATTCCAATAAAATGGTAATTATATCTCCTTTCATGAACTTAAAATTCATAGAAGCGTCAGGGAATCAGAGAAGCCATAAGACGTGGCTCTACCTGCCACAGCTAAATGGACTCTGGTGAGGAAAGCCTTAGTTTCTGACCCTGTCTGTTCCTGAGAATGGAGTTTCCCCTGCTCTTGGGATTCTTCCCCTTCCCCGGTAACACAAAATTTTAACTTCTCTCCCAAGTCTCTCTTCATCTCAACAGATTTTCACTTGGCTGACAGACTCTGTCCAGGGATGCAAACTGGTGAGCTCCGGACTTGCTGAAAGCTGGTGTAAACCGGTCTGGCCCATGCGATTGTCCCAACTCTTCAGCTGGATCGGCTAATCAGATGGTTCTGATTAATGCCCCATTGCCTGGCCTTTTACTACCCTCTCAGCCTCCCTGGGCCCTGCCAACAACTCCCTAATGTCAGCCGGAAGAAGCTACAGAAGAGAATACGTTATCTATTACCCCACCTAACGGGCTGAAAACGCTAAGTCAGAGGGAAACTCTGACAGAGAGGACAAAATGGCTACCTTCAAGCCCATTGACATATCCAAAAAATGGGCCCAGATTTGTCAACTGGTAGATTCATTAACTAAAATAGTTCTACAATATGATAGGATACTTGACCTGCTTTATGCAGAACAAGAAGGTATTATATGGCTCTAAAAATATGATCTCTATACAAACCAATCGGGACTATGATCTGGCTGTACTCAAGAAACATTACAAAAAGGGACCTGAGATAAAATAAATGACTTGTTCCGCAGCCAATCCCAGGCTCCTCCTAGATAGTAACTCTAATGGTTAGTAGATCCAAAAATAAACAAGTACCCATCATAGGATCAAAGACTTGACTTGAGATGCAACACCAGGGGGAATGTAATGCCCGAAATTAACCTGTAAGCCCCACCTGCTCAGCAACCGGGTAACTTCTGAGAATCCTAGGAACTGTAGTTCTGGGAAAAGAACAAAACCTCATGCAAAAGCACCATGACCTGTAGGCTTGGTTTATAGTTGTTTATAAGGATAAACCCCTTCAACATAACACATGGCTCAAGGCCGTTCTCCTCTGAGCAGTTCCAGGGAATGGTCCTGACCAAAGTACGGATCTTTGGTCAGTATTTATTATCTAATAAAGCTTGCTTTTAAGTTTGGCCCAAAATGGTGGGATTGGTTTTTCTCCAACCAATTTCATGATTAACACAGCAAATAAGCAATATGCTAGGAACAGGGATCCCACTGTCTCCCAAGGAGATAGCAGTGGGACATACAGGAGATAAAACAACAACAAAAGTCTTGTAATGGGGGATATTGGTGTAGACTAACTTGTCAATATACAGAGGTATAAGAGGAAAAAAAACATGTGTGTATGTGTGTGCTTGTGTGCTTATGTGTGTGTATGTGTGTGTGTGTGTGAGAGAGAGAGAGAGAGAGAGAGAGAGAGAGAGAGAGAGAAAGGGAGAGAGAGAGAATATTATGGTTTGGATGCTTCTGTCCATCCAAAGGCCATACATTGAAACTCTAACTCTGATAGGACACAGTATTAGGAGGTAGGGCTTTGAAAGTCAATTAGGTCTAATGAGATGGTGGGGAAGGACCCTGTGATGGCATTCATGTCTTCATAAGAAGTAGATTGGAGCTCACTGTCTCCACCGCATTAGTGTAACTGGGCCCACAGAAATGAAGACATTCTAAAGAGACAATGGTGTGTCTCGATCTATCAGACTACTGAAGCAATGGATCCCTAAGAAATGAGAATTTCCGCAGGAATTTTATTCTGGGAGAAGGAAAGAGCACCAGCCAAAGGGAGAACTCATGTCAGGAAACAGACTTCACACAGTTCTAAGGACTTGTGAGACCACCTTACAGAATGAGACTGAAGCCCAGACAGTGCTGTGTCAGTGATGGGCAGGACCATGCCTTCACCAGGCATGTACACATCAAATGCTTAGATGTACACATCGTTATCCCTCTAGTTAAATATTGATCTCACTTCAGGACCAGAAGGACTTGCGGGGTTTGATGGATCTCTGCCTAGTGCGACCACACTGAATAACTTCCTTTTTCTGCTTTGCTTTTAATTAGCTTATTGGTGATAGGTAGCCCTGACGTGGGCCACAGATTATGACCCCAAATTTGACAACGTGATGACAGAAGATGACCAACTGACAACCAAGAAGAGAACTTTTGGGACACACCGGGAAGCACCAGGACAACACCACAGCCCTGCATCAGGTGAGTATGTAGGTGATGGACGGGAGAGAAAGAAGAAGGCAAGCAGGCGGTGGAGAAATGAAGAGAAGTGGGCGGTATGTGCGCTATGAAGTGAGGTAGAACTGGAAATGCAAAAGCGGTTGTTGTTCTTGCTCCGTGGGACACGGTGAGTAGCACTGCCCATCAATAGAATGATCACAAGTGCCAATAGGCCTGTGCCTTCTTCCTCTGAGAAAACCTGTCACTGTGTAAGTTACTGTGACTCCCAGAGCTGCATCCTCACCTAGGAGGAAGGGCAGGACCAGCAGGGTGGAGACCCACAGCTGACTTACACGATGGAGACACCCCTAGTTGGGGCAGCCTCGGGGAATCATGTGGATATCAAGGGACTGTGCAGGACTGGCCTCGTCCCTGACTGACCCCACCTCTCACTAGCAGCAGCTCTCCAGGGAGGAGGTCTCAGTCACCTAAACACAGTGGAGCTGTCTCTGTGTGGGGTGTGTGGGTGAGCCAGCCCTGAGGCTGTGAGTATGAGAGAGCTGCCCCTCACCAACTGCAGCCCTCAGGGGAGCGGGCCCCTGATGGTGGGGACACCGGTGAGCTGGCCCCAAGGGAGAGAGCAAGGGAGAGCTGGGCCTGCTGCTTGTCTGCCTTGAGGTGGTGTGGGTACAGGGATGATGCCCTTCCTTCTTCCTTCTCATCACACGCAATAGCAGCTCAGGAGAGCTGGCCTAAGGGCCTACAGGCAGGAGGGCTAGTCCTGCCCAATCCCGCCAGGTCAAACTCAAGTAGCTGCCTTACCCCACTGGGCCATCTCACTGTCCTTCAAATACATTTTTGACTAAAGGATATCTTCAGTGTATGGCAGAATTGTTAGGGTATAATCCTGTTGGCAATCCAGAAGCATCTGCAGTCTTCATTTGTGTGTTATGCTGTATTTCTACATAAATTTGAACCCCCCCCCAACTACAGTGTTACTTTAGCATTTAAAAGTCAATTAACTGTTTAAGGAAATAGAAACACTGGCACGCAGCCCGCCTCTGTGTGTACTCGTTCGTACGGCTCTGAACTCTAACCAGTAGCATCTCCCTTCAGCTTGTAAAACTTCCTTTAGCATTCCCATGGGGTAAGTGTGCTATGAAAACTTTATTTAAGTGAATACACCTTTATTTCCCTTCATTTCTGAAAATTGCCTTCATTATGCATTTAACCCAAGGTTGCTAATGTATTTCAGCCATTACAAATCTCTTCTGGAGCTGGGGAGGTAGCTCAGTTGGGAAAGTCCTTGCCAGGCAAGCATGATTACCTATATTTGAAGCGCCAACAGCATTTATATAAAAGGTAGGTGTGGCCGTGGGTACCCGCAATACCAGGACTAGGCAGATGGAGGCAGGAGGCTACAGGCAGCCAGTCTAGTCCTATCAGTGACATCAGCCTCAGTAACAGACCTGCTCTCAAGACCTGAAGTGACTGAGGAAAACGTCCAAACCTCTGACCTCCCAACAAATTCACACTTGTATGGGCAGATACACACACACACACACACACACACACACACACACAAACACACAAACACACTAATACACACACACTAATACAACAAACACACACTAACACACACACAAACATATACACACTAATACACACATACACACTAATATACACACACAAACACACTAATACACACACACTAATACACACAAACACACACTAACACACACACAAACACTAATACACACACACTAATACACACAAACACACACTAACACACACACAAACACTAATACACACACACTAATACACACAAACACACACTAACACACACATATACACACTACATACACACATACACACAATATACACACACAAACACACTAATACACACACACTAATACACACAAACACACACTAACACACACACAAACACTAATACACACACACTAATACACACAAACACACACTAACACACACATATACACACTAATACACACAAACAAACACACACACACACACCTTTAACCATCATCTCAGTTTTTTTATGTTTAAATGACAAATGTAATACTGTGGTTTTTAGACAAACCAATTAAAACTATTATTTCATTAGAGGACAATTTTATACAAAAAATTTTCTCCTAAAATATTATAGTGAGAGGTCACCTAAATTTCATGTTGTCCTTTGTTTACAATGTATACATGCATTTCACTTTTTAAAACAATGTATTCTCTAATTTGGGTTTTTAGAAGTTTTCTTTCAAACACCTGAGTGTAATTTTTCTCTGATTTGTCCTAATTGGGACTCACTCTGCTTTCTGTAACTGTAGTTACTGTTTTTAATTGGTTTTAGAAAATCAGTGGAGAAAGGTATTATTATTTATGTTTAAATCCTTATTTGCTAATTCCCACCTCTGGTCTTGTTTATATTGATTTGTTTCTCCTAGCTATACCTTATATTTTCTCATATTTCCATTTGTACAGCATATTTTTAATTTTGGAAGCAACCTCAAATTTTCAAGCAAGTTACAAATGAAGTAGATCCTTTTTTAAAAAAATAATGGGGGTTGGGGATTTAGCTCAGTGGTGAGCACTTGCTTAGCAAGCTCAAGGCCCTGGGTTCGGTCCTCAGCTCTGAAAAAAGAAAAAAGAAAAAAAAGCCGAACACTAAAAAAATAATGATAGTTATTACTGATATTATAATCGTCATCGTCGTCATCATCATCATCATCATCATCATCATCATCATCATCATCATCATTCAGTCTTAATATGTAGCCTGGGCTGGTCTGGAACCCCTACATAGTCCAGTTAAATTGTCCTCCTACCTCAGCTTCCAGAGGATTGGGGTTACAGGTATATGACATCAAAATTGGCTCTCTAAATTATTCCAGAGTAAATTTCATACAAGAGGCCACTTTGCCCAAGTGTCACTTCTGTTGGATAGTGTATACTGTCTATAACAAATATAACTCCTACATCAACATCAAAAGGTCAGTGCGTCTGTGTTGATGGCATCTTTCCTGCAGATATATTTCTGCTCCCTTTGATAAGATCTTTTATTATAAAATGCAACAGTTCAGAAACTCACCTTGGGCTTGGATATCATGTCTCTTGTATCTCATTCAGTCTGTAACAACTTCAGTCTTTTCTTGACTTACATGAACTTGACTATTTAAAGATTACAGATCAGATACTAGAGAAATGGTTCAGTTAAGAGCATTTGCTTCTCTTCCAGAGAGCCAGAGTTTGGTTCCTAGAACCCACATAGGGCAACTTACAATTGCCTGTGACTCGGGCTCCAAGAAATCCAACACCCTCTTCTGGCCTCCATGGGCATTATTCATATATATATACATACACAGACACACAGAGACACATAATTAAAATTAAATCCCCCCAAAGTTATACACTAGAAAGAAGAGTCTATATAGAGACACTCTATCCAAAGATAGAAAATTACAATATCACTTAAAACATTCTAGGACATCAGAAAGCAAAGGAAGACGTTCTAATTATTTTTTCGAAGAACGTATACTATTGACATCAAATCCTGGAAAGAAATACACACACACGTGTGCGCGCACACACACACACACACACTTAATTCTCTCTCAATCTAAAAGTGTGGATTTATATAACAAAACTGCAATCAAAATTTAGAAAAGATGGTGAGCATATTAAAAATAAAACACTAATGAATTCCAGGCCAGTCAAAGATATGTAGAGAGACTCTGTGTCAAAAAAAAAAAAAGTAGTGGTACACACCTTTAATACCAGCACTTGGGAGGCAGAAGCAGGTCCGCCCAGTCTACAGAGCTAATGCCAGGCTAGCCAGAGAAACCCTGTCTCACAGAAAACAAAAATAAACAAACAAACAACAACATTTGTGCTAGGGGTAAAGCACATGACAAACTCAATTCCTACACACACACACACACACACACACACACACACACACACACACACACACACAAAGACAACTATGAATTCTAGAGGAAATTTTTAAAAGAATTTCATAAGCATAAATGAAACGATGGATACCTAGAGGCCCTGAGATGTAGATGCAGACAGAGGCAGCCACAGGCATGAGACAAGTTACAGGTCCTGGGACTTAACTCTGGGAGTATCAGCAACAGTCAAGGTGGTACAGAGCAGTGAAGCCCTGACAGAGAAGAACAACGAAGAATCCAAGAGACTCCAGAGCAACCATATTGGGGAAGATACTGGAGGGAGGGAGGGAGGGAAAGCAGACAGACACACACAGACAGACACACAGACAGACACACGGACAGACACACGGACAGACAGACAGACAGACAGACAGACACAAAGAGAGAATGAGACTCTCAAAGCCTGGGTGTGCACTTTAGCTTCCCTGAAACAGGTGAGCGCAGAGCCAACCAGAACAATCTGAATTAGGAGTGCAAACACCACTCCCAGCTGACAGGCAGACTGTGAAACAAGACTTTCCCAAGTTAATTGCTTGATAAAACAAAACATCACCACCACTTAGAACCATATAACAAAATCCAGAGCCTCTGCAACATAGCATCCAAATGGCTGGGATACAATTCAAGATTAATTGACCTAAGAACAATCAGGGGAGGGAATGTAATCGGCTCTCAAGAGACCTCAGTCCTGAGAAGAGGCAGATGTTAGAATCGGCAGTCAACAAGGACCTCTAAACAGCCGTTACCACAGTACTAGGTTGGATCAGTGGAAATATGCTCCAAACAAAAGAAAATATCACATACAACAAGAGAAATAAAAACTAAAATTAAGCAAGAAGTAATTTGGTTTGAAATGTTTGGTATCTGAAACTTACAAGTCCTCTTATTGGTTTAATTCCTGATATGACAGAGGGAAGGATATTGAACTAAATCAATCAGAAAGAAAAGCAGAGAGAATGCACAACTACGTGTAGTTTCATGTCTGACTTACAGTCTTGCAGTTCCAGAAAGGAGACAAATGATGGGAAGAAGGAAGGAGGGAGGAGGGGAGGGAGGGAGGGGAGGGAGGAGGAGAGAGAGAGACAGAGAGAGAGAGAGAGAGAGAGAGAGAGAGAGAGAGAGAGAGAGGAAGAAGAGAAGAGAAGAGAAGAGAAGAGAAGAGAAGAGAAGAAGAGAAGAGAAGAGAAGAGAAAAGAAAAGAAGAGAAAAGAAAAGAAAAGAAAGAGCACCTGAAAATGCCCTAAATCTTTTAACTTTTGAACTTGCAGATCCAGTTCAGGTCAGCCAGTCCAAGTGAGCATTGGTCCTTTCAGGAGATTCCACTGGAAAGATTCATACCCTTGTCTTGTCAGCTCCTAGACACCGCATTCCTTAGTTTGTGGCCATCTACTTCAAACAGCACAGCTTCTAACTCTGCATCTTCTTCCTCCTTTCAGATTGTAAGAAACGCATGGAGCCTACCTCAATAATCCAGGATAACTCTAACACAATGTCCTTAGCCATACCCACAAAGTCCCCTTTTCTGTGTCATGTAACACATTTACAGTTCCCAAAGATGAGGACATGGGCATATTTGGAGGTAGTCGATTTTCTTGTTATCACACTTTGTAAATGCATACAAAACTGATAGCCAGGTAGACGAGATACCCCACCCTACAGATCTTGGTTGGCACTCTTACCCAGCTATGATCTAGTATCCTGTCTGTTGCTGTGGTAAAATACACTAACAAAAAGCAACCTCAGGGAGAAAGGTTTTATTCAACTCCAAATTTCATATTACAGTCCACCCCTTCAGGAACTCAAGATGTTATCATATCAGATCCCTAGTCAAGAGCATAGTGAAAACAATCCATCTAGGTCAACTTGCTTACATGTTTGCTTGCTCTCAGCTAGCTTTCTCTTCTCTTAAAAATGTTCAGGAGCTCCTGCATAGTGAATGGTGCCACCCACAGTGGGCTGGAATTTTCTAAATCAATGAACAGTCAAGGCAACCGCCTATAGACATGCCCACAGGCCAATGTATTTAGATAAATTTCTCATTAAGACTCTTCCCAAATGATGTGAGGGTGGGTTAAGTTGCTATTTAAAACTACCCAGCACACCCAGATATAGTCTTTGCTCAATGGCCTCTTGAACAAAGTATCTCCTGATCCTGATCATGGAGCTTGATCCTGCTTCACCCTTGCTGAGTAGTCAGTGGTAGAGACCAATTCAGAGCACTCATATTCATAGTTCCACTTTTAGACACCTCCCATCATGGACAAGAAAGCAGTGTGCCATTGCTGGTCCAGACCCTGTCTAAGGCTTTCTGTTTGTTGTAGTTCATCCAGCAGCAGCATCTGTAAACACTTGACTTACCCCTACCTTATACCTCTAGATTGGTCCAGGACAACCTATTCTAGATGAATGGGTAATGGAAGTGGATGGTTCCTTTCTACAGACACACCAGTCTTATCATAGACCTCACCACCACAAAGCAGTTAAAGTAGATAATAGTGAACTGGCCCATTGAAGACTTGATTGCAGCTCTAATCTACAGTCTATACTTTCTGAGAGTTGGGTGTCATTTGTAAGACACAGCATTTGCCCAGGCCTGCAGATTGACTTATGGTGAAATTTTTCTTACAACCAGATATGTGAGTCCAGTAACAAGAAGATATAAATGGATGAGGTTCCCACTCTAAGTCCCATGGTTCTTCAAACATTTGTCTGCATTCTTTGGGCTCAGTTGACTGGTATAGAGCCCTAACTGTCCAAGCACTCTAGGAATTCACCCCTACAGACCTAAAAATCAGTTCCCTAAACAGAGGACCAGGGCCTGTTTCCCAGCCACTTGGGTCTTTATGCCACTAGATCAATAAAGGCAAGGGGAAGGGGGACAATTTATGTAACTTGTGTGGCAGGGAGTTGGGGATAGAAGCATAGCAACAATATGAGAGATTCTTAAAGCGCCTCCAAGTAATGCCATCTAGTGAGGAAATGAACACAGGAGTGACCTCACAGAGACCAGACTCAGAACCCCCAGGAACAATGCTTTGAGTCACTTTACTCAGTATACTTCCAAGTAAAATACACCCATAACCTCTTGAAAGAAGAGAGCTCTTGGCCACCTACAAGGAAATGGTTATCACAGAAAACCAAGTTCCCTTCTTTGCTGTGCTTTTTTAAATATATTTCCCATTTGACTCTTTCCCCTACAACTTGATATTACTGGTTATGATTTAGTATGTGAGCACAAAATATCAAAATGGGATTAATGGAACTAAAAAGAGAAGGCCCAATACCAAACAATGCTCATGCAACTACTAGAACTTCAGATGTCTCGTTAGCTGTCTTTATGAGAGACGATTGATTTCATTTTATTTTTAAAAAAGAATACTCTTATTGGTACCTATTTTGCCTATTTAAATGCAGAGGAGAGGAGAGGCATAGACATGGGGATAGAGCTTGTTAGCTGGAGTAGTTGCTCCCAGTCTCCCTCTACTGTTTTTCGTGAGCAGCAGAGGCTAGTAACCAAAGAACTGTATTTCTCAGGTTCCCTTGCAGCTAGAGTTTAGGTGTGACTTAAAATTGCTAGAGGTTTTGCAAAGCTGAAGTGAGACAAGGCCAGAAGTGGGTTTTCACTTTTTTGTTATTATGCATACATGCTTCGGTGTGTGTGTGTGTGTGTGTGTGTGTGTGTGTGTGTGTGTGTGTGTGTGTGTGTTTTGAATGCTAAAAGATGGCACTGGATCTCCTGAAGCTGGAGTTACAGGTAGTTTGAGCTGCTTGACATGGGTGCTGGAAACCAAAGAAAGTGTTCTTAACTGCTGAGCCATCTCTCAGTCCTAAGAGGTAACTTTCAGGTGCTTGTGCCATTTCCTCCTTACTGGCATAGCATTGAATGTGCTGGGTCCTCTGTGGCTCCTTTAACAGGGGCCTGTGTGTCTTCGGCTTCCATGGGGACAATGCAGTTTACAGCACCCATTCTTGGTGCCACCACAGAGATGTTCTATGAGGTTCTAGTGATGACATCATCAGGACAGTTTCCTGTTTGAAAAACCGACTGATACAGTCTGGACATGGCAGCTTCCTAACTATGGAAGCCACAAATATCTTGGGGATAACCTCTGAAGTTGTTCCTGAAATATTAACCTGTAGGTTGATGTCCTTATGCAGGTGAAGACAGGTATAGGTCATCGGAGGAGAAAGAATGGGCTGGAGAAAAGTTTTAGAGAGGCAGAGTAGACTGGAACCAGGAGAGAGGCAGCTGAGAGAACATGGAGGCAGATGTTAAAATTTCTCTCTGCACATATTACAGGTTGTTATGACTATTCTTAAGGAATGGATGTGTACAGGATTTTGTGTGTCTAGATGAGCAAACTATATCTTATCTAGGTGGGCAGTTTATATCCTTATCAATTGGTTGTAAGTTAATTGTGCGGATGTATTGTACATTGAGCATTTAACATACAAATCTGGTTGCTGAGTTACAGTTTGTTGAGTCATGACTTCACTGGGTTGTTGGGGATGTGAGCAGCGTCTGTGACAGAAAGCCATGCTAGGCTATAGAATGCTAGGGGCTAGCATGGTATGGGGCCACTCTAGCACTGCCCACAGAACATGATATGTGTGTCAGGCATGGTAGCAACCTGCCAAGGGGACAGTGTATGAAAGCGACCGACAGATTAACAGCTAGAGCATGCAGAACTTCGTGGAGTGGGAACTCACAGGAACCGGTCATGCCCTTTTTTAATTATACCACAGTAGTAAACCACGTGTGTTTTTCTGCCTCCCTTGAAACACTTAGACTCCCTTTGTTGTAGAACATTTAAGCTACTATAACAAATACTGTATAACAAATATTGTAGCAGACCTACAAAGTTGTAAATGACACAAACTTGTTCCCTGTGGTTCCCTGTGGCTCTAGAACCCAAGAGCAAGGTAAAAGTAGATTCTGTGCCTGGTGAAATCCCTCTTCCTGGTTCACAGACGACACCTCTCTGTGTCTTCATGTTCTCACACAGTGGTAAGAGGCCAAAGCAGTTCTTTGGGGCCCCTTTTAGAAGGACACTAATCCCACTGATGAGGGGCTGACCTAACTGCCTCCTGTATAGACGTAATTCTGGGGATGTTTCTATACCCCCTTGTTCCCAAATAAATGACACAGAGACTTATATTTATTAACAAACAAATATTATATTTATCATATTATATAACAAATAATATTGTTATATTTATTAACAAGCTGCAAACACTAAGCTGGGCAGGCCCTGAGCTATTCTAACCCTAATCTAACCCAATTAGGCCGCCTCCTACCCAGCCATGTGCCCAATTACTTGCCATCTGAGTCTTGCCCTGACTCGGTCTGGTCCATGTTTGTCCTCATGGCTGCTCTCTCATTACAACCTCATGATGAATCCTTCTGCTCTCTCTCTCTCTCTCTCTCTCTCTCTCTCTCTCTCTCTCTCTCTCTCTCTCTCTCTCTCCCCTCCCTCCCTCTCCTCCCTCTCCCCTCTCCTCTCTCTCTATCTATCTCTCTATCTCTTTATCTCTCTATCTCTCTCTGCCCTCTGGGACCCCCTGAACAGGATTGGAAGTCCTGCCTTGTCGCTCCTCTGCCCAGCTATTGGATAATCAACTCTTCATTAACCAATCAAAGGTGATGACAGTGCCAACATCCAGACTGCAACCAGATCTCTGGGCACAGAAACCGGGATCTGAATCCACAGTGCACAAAACCATCCCCCAACACTTCTCACATTTCATCTCTCAAGCCACCCCATTGGTGTTTAGACACCAAAATGTGACTTTGGGAATAACATCGGAACCATAGATCTTTCTTAAAATAGCTACAGTGAGCTTTATTCTACACCAGAATTGACCAGACGACTTCATTAATACAGCCCTGGAAACTGATTTCTAGCTTTTAGGATCAATCTGTCAATAATCTATCAGAGGGAACATAAAGAAATCAAATTTGAGCATATAAATATGACAGAAACTGGTCATCTCTAACCAAAGCTGTTTTTCTTTTCTTCTTTTTTTTTTTTTTTTTTTTTTTTTCGAGCTGGGGACCGAACCCAGGGCCTTGCGCTTTGCTAGGCAAGCGCTCTACCACTGAGCTAAATCCCCAACCCCTTTTCTTTTCTTCTTGAGCACTAAGTAAACTACATATCCCATACTCCCTTTCAGTAGTGTAGTTATGTCACTGAATTCTAACCAAAGGTGAGTGAGGTGACAAGACTGGCCCACAGTCCTCGCCTCTGGACACTTGTCCCTGTTCTCCTGCCTTTCCCTCTAGAGGAGGCTGATGACCATTGTCTTAGGGTTTTATTGCTGTGAACAGACACCATGACCAAGGCAACTCTTATAAAGGCAAACATTTAATTGGGGCAGGCTCACAGTCCAGTCCACTATCATCATGGTGGGAAGCATTGCATTGTGCAGGCAGATGTGGTCCTGGAGGAGACAAGATCCAAAAGTAGTCACGAGGACACTGTCTTCTGCAAGCATCCAGGAAGAGGGTCTGTGTTCCTTAGGCAGCTAGAAGGAGGCTCTGATCCCACCCTGGGTGGAGCTCGAGCTTTAGGAGACCTCAAAGCCCACCCCCACAGTGGCACAAGTCTTCTAACAAAGCCACACCTCCTCCGATAAGGCCACATCCCCTAATAGTGCCACTTCTCATGGGCCAAGCATATTCAAACTACTATACGCATTACAGAGACCACATTGATTTGTGGTGAAATTCAGAAAGCTTCCATTGGGTAAAATCAATGGATGACCCGATGAGCTATCCATCCCCAGGCCTGCTTTGCGAGCAATCAATAACTGTTATGTTGTTTGTAATGTATTCCTTTGAGCATCTGTTTTTGCTCTAACAAATGTGGCAAGCAAAAGCATGCTTTAAATTGGATGTGTGAAAGGGAGAAAGCAAGGAAAACAAATGGGCCTTGCTATCCTCGACTTACAAAATGGAGACCCCGAGATGTAATTTTATAGATTGTGTACCCAAGAAATAAAAATTCTTTACAGTCATACAACAAACAAAGAAGAAAATGGAAAGTAATTATATTGGCAGGATGTTGTGCTAGCTAGTCTTATGTGAATAAACATGACATAACTAGAGTCATTTTGGAAGAGAGACCTTGACTGACAAAATGCCTCCACTACATCTGGCTTGGGGCAAGCCTGTGTTGTATTTCCTTGCTTAATGATTAAGGGGAAGGACCCACCAATGTGGGCAGTGTCACCCCAGGGCAGGAGGTCCTGGGTGCTTTCAGAAAGCAGGCTGAGCAAGCCATGATGAGCAAGCCAGTAAGCAGCACCCCTCCATGGCCTCAGCTCCTGCTCCAGGTTCCTGCCCTGTTTGAGTTCCTGTCCCAACTTCCTTCAGTGATAGACTATTACCTGAGAACATAAACAAAACAACAAGTGACCTGATTCTCATCCATTATAGCAGAAAAATGACTGAAGAATCTCTGACTCTAACCATCCAGAAACAGGACTGTGGTGTGGGAAAGCGAATCACAAACAAACCTTGACATCAGATAGGCAAAGCTCCCTCAGGGCAATGGGTGCTAAGAGAATGGCCCACAGTTCTCTTAACTGGGCTCACCTACATCAATATTTTAACAATCATATTCTAAATGGAAGGAAATAAAGAGACATACGAAGGATAAAATTCACTTTTTAAAAAGCTATGCAATGAGATCTGAGCAAGGACAGCAACAGCGTGGACAGGGGAAGTCTCGTGGGGCTTCAACCCTAATCAAAGAACCACAGGCAACTAAGAAACGCTGAGAGAGAGGGGAAGAAATGGTCCTCCCCGGGAAGAGCACAACAATTGGCTATCCAATACCAAAAGGTCATCCCCAACACATACATATAAGTAACATTGTATGGACTGAGCAGGCTTGTTTAATGTTTTCTATATTTAGAATTGTGTGTGTTGCTGTAACTGAAAGGGGATCAGAGGCTATGAATTTGAGAGAGAGAGAGAGAGAGAGAGAGAGAGAGAGAGAGAGAGAGAGAGAGAACGTCTACATGAGAGGGTTGTTGGGAAAAAGGAGAAAGGGGGAAAGGATTCTATTATATTTTAATTTCAAAAATAAAATAGTCAAGATCTTTATTTCTTTTATTTTGTGTACATGGATGTTCTGACAGCATATATGTGTGCACCCTGTGACATTTGCCTTTCTGGGTCTAGTTACCTAACTTATGATCTTTTCTAATTCCATCCACTCGCCTAAAGAAACTAGAAGAAGGCACCTAGTCTGGAACTGGAGTTAGAGATGGTTGTGGGATGCCATGTGGGTGGTGGAGTTTGAACCCTGCTCCTTTGGAAGAATGACCATTGATTATAACCATGGAATCATCTCTACACTCCCTCCAGAAGTCTTAAGAAAAAAAATTAAATGACAATTCCAAAGATACTTTCTTTAAAAACAAAAATGAATACCCACATGGCCTTCTGCACATCCCCCCAGGATTGTGATTCCCAGGTTCAGTTTTCCAGGCATTCAAAGTCCCTGGAGCCACAGTCCAAGGAGGCCCAACTACTGTGCGAGCTGGTGACAGAACTTGGCATCATCTACATTTTACTGACATGCAGAATGAAAGGGTTATTGAGTCATGGAGGCTTCCATCAAGATTTTGGAGAAAAGCCCATGAGGTCAGATAATACGTTGCAGATTCAGATGCCCTGCAGGGAACCCTGAAGAAAGCTATCCATGGACCTGGAGAGACGGGTCATCAGTTAAGAGCACCTGCTGCTCTTCAGAGGACCTGGGTTTGATTCTCAGCACCCACATGGTGTTTCACAGTCACCTATAACTCCAGATCTGAGAGTTCTGAAGCCCTCTTGCGACTTCTGTGGACTCTAGGTGCACACATGGTACACATATATGTGTGCAGGCAAAACGCTCATATACATGAAATATAAATAAATCATTTTAAGTCTGTTACCCTCCTGGCTTCTGAAGTTACTCCAGGTTATGTTCTCACCACTGGACATTTGGGGCTAGGACCATCAGGCTAGAGAGAGTACGCGACATTTGTCTTTCTGCGTCTGGGTCACCTCCCTCGGTGTGATCTTTTCTAATTGAATCTATTTACCCACAAATTTCACAAATTTTATTTTTCTTTATGGCTAAATAGTATTCTGTGGTGTATATGTATATTTCACTCTCCATCCGCCATTTGGAGGACATTTAGGCTGTTCACACCTCCTAGCTGTCGTGAACAGAGGGGTGGTGAACTCAGGTGTACAATCATCTATGGAGCGAGATATTGACTCCTTTGTGCATTCGCTAAGGAGTGGAATAGCTGGGTCACAGGGTAGAATTATTTTTTTTCCTTTTTAAGCATTCTCCACACAGATTTCCAGGGCACCTGGACCAGTTAGCAATCTGACCAATGGTGAATGGGGGTTCCCTTTCCCCTACATCCCCAATCCACCATCGATTATCAGATGTCTTAGCGATCTTTGCCTTTCTGACTGGAGTAAAATCTCAAAGCTGTTTTGATTAGCATTTCTCTGACTGCCAGGGATGCTGACCATGTTTTAGATGTTTCCTAGCCATTCTATTCGGGCTTGATCTTGTTTTGGGGACAGGGCTTCTCTGTGTTAGTTCCTGGCTGGCCTCGGACTCTGTGCTGGCACAGCTGGCAGCCGCTTTCATTTCTCCAGTAACTTCAGAAACTAGAATAGTAAAAGGGGGACCATGGCAGGAGGGGTGGACAGTGACAGGAGAATAGTAGTGATCTGCGGAGGGGGGTGGACAAACAGGAGGAAGGGTAGAAATATAGGAGGGGGAAGGGAGGCCAAATAACAACAAAGATGTAAGGAATAATCACAAGGAGTTAAACTATTAACTATCTGCCTAAAAATACCAATATTATCTATTACCGATAATACATCTAAGTCTGTATATGCATGTATAGCTTAATGACATTTTCCCATCTGAGCTGACAGCGCTCTCACAGAAGCCATAGACTATAACAAAAGCCAGGGCAGCAGACACGAGGACTCCTCTTTTGAGTTTTTGCTTAGGGCTGCCGAGAGACGCCCAAAACCCTATAGGCTCCTGCTGTCGTCCTTGGTTGCCCCTCGGAAGTGGCAGGTGAGTCCCTATTGCTGAAGACACCTTGCAGTTTGCACACAGGACCAACAGACCCTTGCAGGACCTGAGCTGCAAGCTGCCTCCTTGAAGACTAGCATTCCCGGTCCCAGAGGCTAGGAACGGAAGGAAGAAAATGAAAGCCTTCCCTGGGCAGAAGATGGATCTCTGAGTGCAAGGCCAGTCTGATCTACAGAGTGAGTTCCAAGACAGCCAGGGCTGCAGAGAGTTAACCTGTCTTGGAAAATAAATCCTACCCAGACATGACATCTAATCACCTCAGGCTCTGAAGCATGATAACCCTGAGTGCAATGGTGACACCAATAACCCAGGAATGTTCGGAAACCACACCTGAGGGAGAAATGACAGTGGCCGGAACATTGCATGCCCACTGTGACAGGGGCACTGTTGTTCTTTGCTGACTCTTGCATTGGTGGTGGAGGGCACGGGACATAACCTCTTCATCTCACATCCTGGGATGCTGGCACAGGGTTGGCTCATGCCAGGAGCCAGCATGTGCCCTTTGCTGCTCTCATTGGTTGCCTGGTACCCCGATAGTCTCCAGAGGAAATCGCTCTTATTGTAGTGAGTCATAAAGGCAGTGTCTATGCAAGCCCTACCCTCTGCTCCTAGATGCTAAAGAGAGCCTGGCGCATCACAAGCTTGCTTCTGGCTTCTCAGTTGCAGTACCAAACTATTGCCACAAGAGGGAACTGTCCCCATTCCCACGCCTCTACAGCTCTGAAAACTGGCTCCTTTCAGTTTAGATGAAAGAGAGGAAGTTCAAGAGTCACTCTGCTTTTCCAAAGGAGAGTAACTTGCTATGTCTGGATAACAAGCCACCTCTGGGTGGCTGTGAACTCGGGATCTAGACTTGGCTTACACAGCGACCTCCCTAGCTTCTCCTTCCCCAGGCATCCTGCTGATTTGTCCACCTGCTGAACCCAGAGCATCACCAGATTCTCCAGAGCCTGGAGAATCCCTTCTCGATTCCAGCCTTCCACGTGTTCTGCCTCCAGCCCATCTATGCCTTTCTAGAAGTCCAAAGCCTTTGGAAGCACTCAGATTCCAAGTTCAAATCCCTCAGCCAGCCCTTAAACAGAATTGTCACTTACCTATCTAGGCCTTCCTCTCTGTGAGCTGGGGGAAGAATGGTCACTTTAGTGAGGTCACATATAAGTTTGTATATTTACGTGAGATCTTACATGAGTGGCAGGGAGATCAGTAAATAAGTCCCCCCACTTCCCAGCATGCCACAGACAAACCGAGGCAGGGTGTTTACATCACACCTAGGAGCTTGGTCCACTCATGGAGACTAGTCCATTTTACAGACAAGAACACTGAGCCGCAGAGAGGTCAAATACCTGGGAAGACCAGAGTGAGAATGTGAAGATGGGAGCTGAGCCTGGGGAGGTGTCACCGGAAGGTGTCACCACAGGGTGATGCAGAGAGCTGGCTGCTTGGATGCCCACCTCAGTTTACAACTACTGCCTGCGAGGCCGAACACAGCTGTGCCTCTAGAGGGGGGAAGCAGACATGGTCGCTTTTTTCTATCAGATTCTGCCTCACCTTTGTAGAGACTTGGACAGTTTGGCCACAGCAGGGGCTTGGGGTTGCAGGGCAGGGGCAGGGACAGTAGAGGCTCAGACCTGCTTTCTTCCTTGCGTGTCAGTGACTTGGAAAAGCAGGAGAGAGGAAAGCAGACAGAGACTGCGCCACTCCCAGATCTCCAGAAGGATGCTCACATGAGGAGGCACTGTGGAGGGAGGAGTGGGAAGCAAATCGCATGGAGGCTCCAGTGAAACCCGACGACACTACAGTTTGCCATAGGAGAGTCACAGTCTGCCTTGCCAGCTCGACATAGAGGGGCTTCAGGAGGATGGACAGACAGATCTTGTGTGTCCAGGAAGTGGGCTCACAGTACAGGCAATGCTGGGCTAGAAGGAAGTACCAGAGACGCCAGCTGTCTTAGTTAGAGTTTTACTGCTGTGAACAGACACCATGACCAAGACAACTCTTACAAGGACAACACTTAATTGGGGCTGGCTTACAGGTTCAGAGGGTCAGTCCATTACCATCAAGGCAAGAACATGGCAGCATCCAGGCAGGCATGGTACAGGAGGAGCCGAGAGTTCTACATCTTCACCTGAAGGCTGCTAGCAGAATACTGGCTTCCAGGCAGCTAGGATGAGGATTTTATAGCCACACCCATGGCGACACACCTACTCCAATGGAGCCACACCTTCTAATAGTTCCACTCACTGGGCTGAGCGTAGACAAACCCACACGAACCCAGAGATTCACGGTAAAGAGGACATATGTGCCCCCAGTCATTGACTGCCTATCCAGGGCCCCTCCTACTGAGCTCCTTTCTGGGCTCCTCACTGGCCCCTGCCACCACTGACCATCTAGGTGGACTCCAGCCCAGCCCCACACAGATTGGCCATGGAGGCCGAAGGGGCTCAAATTGAGACTGGGAATAGGAAGTGAGGCCATACCTCTATGTACCCAATTATCTCAGCTTCCAGCCTGTTTTTAATGGTGTGTGTGTGTGTGTGTGTGTGTGTGTGTGTGTGTGTGTGTGTGTGTGTGTGTGTGTGTGTGTGTGTGTGTGTGTGTGTGTGTGTGTGTGTTGTGTTTGGCGCCTGGTGTGAACTGGCTCATCAACTGCCCATTTTTACCTCCTCTTGGACGAACTGCAATATCCTAGCTGGCCACGAGAGGGCGCCTTAGGATCATGAATATGCTGTAAAATGTTACCCCCTGTGAACTCGAGGGCCCAAAGGAGAAAAGGACTTCAGACTCTGAGCCCTGTCTGAACATTCCAGATGTTCTCCGCACTCTGAAAGCCATCCCTTCTTATTACTGAAGATCCCTGGAAGGGACAGCCCTGCGGTCTCCACTCTCCCCTCTCAGCAGCTGTAGCCAGGAGCAGATCTACTGATGTCTCTTCCAGTGTGCGCTATGGAAGGTTGCCTGGGAAACCTAGGCATGAATGAGAAACACGGACCCCGACCCAAAGACTAGAGTGGGAGAAGCAGACAGGAAAAGACGGAGGTGCTGGCATGCGGAGACGGGGGAGGGGGATACGGGGGAGGGTGCGGAAGTGGGAGTTTGCCAGCCATTCCCTGTATACAGGTTCCAAACCTCTGTGGAGATAAAAACCAGCCTCCCATCTCTAGGGTCTTCTTAGCTGGCTCCCTTTACCTGGCCCAGCCAACGCCTCCCAGATCCAGTCTAGGATTCTGGGTTAGGAGACGCAAGGAGGAACTGGAGAAGAGGCAGGGCAGTCAGGTGGCAGTATCACCACAAGCACACAGAGCCCGAGGCCCCCTGGAATTAAACCGTCCTCACTACTGCTCACTGTTACAAGGCTGTACCCGCTCTTCACTTCCCTTATCTCTGTGGCAACAGAGCTTTGCTGTTCCTAGCCTCGGGAGGACTGGCACTGTCCTTCCCGGCACCTGCCGATGCCACCGCAAACGGAAAGATCTATTCTGGGGTAGTGGCTCCTACAGCCACCCAGGGTAGATCTGTGCCCTCCTTCCCACGGATGCTCAGGGAAACCTGTGCCCAGGTGGTCAACTGGAAGCAAAGGGACACACACGCTGTTCAGAAACACTCTGATAAGCAGCCAGGCTGCAGCCGGAGAGCCTGCTGGGCTGCTGGACTCCGCCTCAAGCCCGCCTCAGTTGGTCCCCAGATTCTATGAGCATAAGAGGCTTCTCTGAGATACACACATGGCCTCCTCAGCCACCACTCCACTTCACTGTCAGTCTGTCTCCAAAGAAGGACAAAGATGGCTGCTGTGGTCACATGCCAAAGACCTTTCCCCTAGAAAGCGTTCCACTCCATCAAAGGTAGGGCTGGACATTGCCTTCTAAAGAGGCACTCCTCAGCTTCCTCTCCCCCACCCCCTCTAACCTTCTGAGATACTCTGGGTTGCCCTCCTCCTCCCTGAGGCCTCTGTCTCCTTCACAGGATCCTTTGTGCCTTCCTCCTTACATACCACACTCCTGTTTCTGGCTTTTACCCACCCTCTACAATGCCTGGATAGGAGAGGCCATCATAGCCCACAAATGCCCAACCTTGCTTTCCCTCTCTCCCTTCTTTTCTTCCTCCCTTCCTTCTTTCCTTCCTTTCTTTATTGGGGCAAGATCTCATCATGTACCCCTCCAAGCTGGCCTCTAACTCACAGCAATACCCCTGCCTCAACCTTCGGTGTGCTAGTATTATAGGCATGAACCACCATTAATGGCTTGCCCCATGTCTTTTTGTCTCTCAGTTTCTTTTTTTTTTTAAGATTTATTTATTTATTTTGTATATAAGTACACTGTAGCTGTCTTCAGACATGCCAGAAGAGGACATCGGATCCCATTACAGATGGTTGTGAGCCACCATGTGGTTGCTGGGATTTGAACTCAGGACCTCTGGAAGAGCAGTCGGTGCTCTTAACCACTGAGCAATCTCTCCAGCCTTGTCTCTCAGTTTCTTTTCCACAAACAATAGCCCAGCAAGAACCTGAACTTCCCGGGGCAAAAACAGTCACAACTTTGGAACAGGTAGGTACACCTGATCTTCCTGTTTCTAATCCCCAAGTGTCACCCCTGAGGTGACCATCATCTCTCTGTTCAGGTTGGGCCTGTGAGTGAGGCCACTCTGCAGCTTTTAAACCACCCATCAACACCGGAGCATCCCTGGCATCGCCTGCGCCGCCCTCCCCCCAACCCCCCCCAACCCCCCCCCACCCCCCCCGTATTTGGTGTCCATGGTAACCGCCTCCTGCTCCTGGGGTTTGGTGGTGTCTGTGGCAATGGTCAGTTGGCCCTGCCACCAG
This sequence comes from Rattus rattus, assembly GCF_011064425.1. Taxonomy (NCBI): domain Eukaryota; kingdom Metazoa; phylum Chordata; class Mammalia; order Rodentia; family Muridae; genus Rattus; species Rattus rattus. Next base: position 147,359,387 of record NC_046157.1, read on the forward strand.
CCCAGGGTTTTTCTCCTAGGGATCTAACTAGAGTCTCATGTTTGTTCTTGAACCAGTTGGTGCTTCACACAGAGGGAGTGGCAGGGTGTCCCAGAGCCTGGGCATGGCCATGGCCATGGTCTCTGAAGCCTCCAAGTTGGGATCTTCCACAAATGAGACAACCATTGTGAAAGAAGGCCACCCTCCCAATACTGTCTGGTAATGCCTCAGTTTCCCCTCCAGCCTGGACTCTTCTCATTCCTAATTCCAGTGTCCCACACCCCAAAGTCTCTCTTTCCACTTTCAACCTCAGCACTGTTGCTGCCCCCTACAGGGTGACCGCTGTGTGTGCATCCATTTTCCTGGGTTCTCCTTCCCCACACCCTGACTTTCAAAAATAAAGTTTTAAAAGGAGATATAGTCAGTAGTAGAGGGCTTGATTATCATGCTCAAACCCTCTACTAGTAACACTCACACATACACACACATACACACACACACACACACACACACGGGTGCAAATCCAAAACCATTAAAATGACATCACTGTAATATCCCATTAGCCCCGCATCAGTAGAATATCGGTTCACCTCCTATAGCCAAGAGACCAATGTGGTTATCAGCCTTGTGGTCAATGTGGCTATTAGCTTTCTGTAGCCCAGCTGGCCTGGAACTTTGGGCTCTTAGTTTTACTCTCCTGGCTAGCAGATATTATGTTCCATTTCTTAGAATGTTCCAATGGTGGAGTCTTAGGCCAGTGACTTCGTTTTCCTTAGCTTCCCTCTCCTTAGCTATACACAGCTTCCTGGAGTCCCTTAGTGTAATGAACACAATAACATTTAATAAATCGCCCGCTGCAACATCTAATATAGTCTTGGGGTTCAACAGAGGCTGGCGTAGACAGCCCAGTCATCCCAGCCAATAGCAAGATGGTCTTACCATCATCTTGACTCAGGACCTTCAAACACATCCTCTATTTACTGTAAATGCTCACTCCTCACACGGGGACTAAGCCTCCTGCTCTCCCATCCGTGCAACTCCCCTGCCCACATTAACCTTGAAGGCCTTTGTGGGGAGTCAGAGAAGCCCTAAGGGGATTTGTAAAGAGCAGATAAAATCCTGAATGAACGTGACTTTTTGACATGGGCATAGGCATGTCAAGGATCAGTGCCTCAACCCCATGGGAAATTGGTGAAGCCTTCCTCTAGTCAGGGTCATAATGGCAAAGCTCTCTTCAGTCCCAGTAGAAGTATTTACAAACAATAAACCTCTGAGTGAGTGAGTGTGTGTGTGTGTGTGTGTGTGTGTGTGTGTGTGTGTGTGTAAAAAACAAAAACAAAAAACAAGTGCAGCTTCCTCCTCCCTAACCTTTACAGTCTGAGATTGCTTACCCGAAAAGACCTCCTACCAAGCCTAGCTAACTTGTCCCCCTGTGGTACATAATAAATGTGCTGACGTTCCTGGTTGTTACAGTAGCTTCGTGATAGTCCCTCATAGCTAGCGCAGCTCACTTGGCCCCAGCTCTTCTGTACACGTGTCTGTGTGTCTGTCTTCTCCTCACTCCCTCACTGCCTCGGTTAGGTTTCCACACTTAGGCCATGCAGATCGAGGCAGACATCACTCCCTGTGCACCAGGAGAGGGCGTCCCATCTGCCAGGCGCTGCCCTAATGCTTAAGCCCTCAGGGACTTAAGAGTTTAATGAGGAGAAAGAAAAGGAGGCCAAAAAAAAAAAAGAAATACCAAGCATAGATGATAGTTACCTTTTTTTAAAAAATTATTATTATTGTGTGCAAGGTAGGTGTGTATGATGAATGAACATGTGTGTCCCAGTGTGTTTCCCCCTTGAGCACATGCGGAAGCTAGAGGAGTGTGTTAGATTTCTCCTGCTATGGCTCTCCCATTATTCCTTTAATACACAGTATCTTGCTTGGACACTGTTTGGCTAGGCTGGCCGATTAGCAAGCTTCCAGGATCCTCTCAGTGCTGGGGTTACATGCACACACAAGCTTTTAGTGTGGGGCCTGGGGATTTGAACTCAGGTCCTCAAGCTTGCTGAGCAAATGCTCTTTCCCACTGAGCTATCTCCCTAGGCCCCAGTTACGGTTTTACAAGGAAAAACATTGAATTACAATAGCCACCCTTTACAAGTACTATATCCTATATTTAAATATGAAAACAGAAGCAAGAAGAAAGGCCTGCCACCTAGTAGGAATGGAGGCCAAGCTGGAAACCCCACAACCTGTGCTTTTAACCACTATCCTGCCCTGACTTCAAATTACTGTCGAGTTCCAATATAAAGGCTGCCGCCTAGGGAGGTACATAGGGCCGGATGCTTCCAGCCCTTTCTGGCCCTGGCACTCACAGCTCCCTCCGTCTAGAACAACCCTCTCCCCCTCCTCACCCAGAGGACTGGACTCCCACTGTGGGACAGGCTATGCCCTTGGGGCCACCTCTGCTCTCCCCAAACCTGCCCGACCCACTTGCAAACTCCCTGGTGCCTATGGCATTGCCGTGTCTAACTGTGTGTCATCCAGGTGTGCCCAGTCTGCCACTGTCAGGTTTCTGCCGTCTCGGATTTCGTTGTTGTATTCGTTGTTGTATTCAATCGCACAGTTCTCAAGGACGCGCTTTGTCGATGACAATGTTGTATTGTGTGGAAAGTGTTCCGCAGAGGGAACAAGCCGCGAATGCTGCTTGATGACAAACTCAGTGCCTGCACACAGTAGGTGCTTCACTAAACACCTACTGAACTGGGAGAGTAAGTCGACTTACCCCCCAAAATGGCTCTGAAGTCTTCTGAGAGAAGATTCTGTGAATCTCCACAGCCCCAGGCTTCCTCTATCCCCCCCACCCCCCCCCCCCCCCCCCCCCCCCCCCCCCCCCCCCCCCCCACCCCCACCCCCCATGGAAGTTTCTCACCCCCCCCTCAAGGATCCCTGCCCTTGCCCTGCTTGAGGACTCCCACACAGACCCTGCTCCACATGACCGCAGCCAGCCAGGTCAGCTGAGCAGGACGCTGCCCCTGCCCCCAGGTTCATTACTGAAAGTGCAGGATACAGGGAGGGCGGGGCCTGGCAAGCTAGGAGGGGGAGGAGCAGAGGCTGAGGGAGGGCCCAGAGCCGGGACATCCTGTCCTGTTGACCAAGAGATAATCTTCCAGATCCCGTAAAAACCCGGAGCCACAGAGGCGGCTTCGCCACACCCCCGTAACCTGTGGTCTGGAGTCCGAGAACCACTCAGATCGGTATCACTCCTTGGTAAGCTGTCTGCAGCCTCTTCGCTGCTGTCTCCCCGAAGGCTACAAAGCTGGTGGAGGGGGTTGGAGGAGGAAGCAGAGGCCCAGCCAGACCCAGTAGCATGTGTTTCTTGGGGTCTACAGGGCCATAGCAGGAGGCAGGTCACACGTATGGTGTGTGGTCTTAGCCCACGGGCTGACAACGCATATCCATCCTGCAGATGAGGAAACTGAGGCTCAGGAAAGGTAGACACACTCGTGAGAGCCCAGCAAATCTAGTATGTCTGGTCTTAGGCCAGTGTCCTTCCAGAAAAGTCACACTGCATGGCGGAGGAGGATGTCTCAGGCCCAGGCAGGAACGATGTTACCCTAAGAGACTGGGGTGCCCCTCCCTCCAGCTACCAAACTACTGGGACAATGGACCCCCAAGATCCTGGAATTTCTCTAGGAGTCTCAGACTGGCCTGGAGTCTGGAGGCAGCCAGAGGTAGAACTTGTCTCATGCAAAGTGACTTCACTTTCATAGAGTTCTGACAACCTGTCTGGCTGCCTGAAGACTAGAGCTGAGGCAGGGCATGGGTGGGACACCTCGTCCACACTGCTTAGCTACCTATGCCTGTTTCAACCTAACCCCCGGGTCATAACTCTGAAGTTGGACTTGAGGTCCCCGCACCTCTTTTTTTCTTTTAATTGCCAATGAGGCCATTGCTTTTACTCTTAGTTTGTCTTTTTTCATTGGCCTGTGGACAGGCGGTGGGACTCACCTTGTCAGGGCTGGCGGAATACAGGCTTTGATGAGGCTCTGGTAACAGCCAATCTGCATACAGTAGATGTGACAGCTCACACAGCTATGCCTGAAGTCACACAGGCACAGCACTTCCAGAGCCTCCTTCACTCTGGCCCAGGGCGAGGTTGTTAGAGCCCCCCTCCCTCATGGACCCCTTTTCTTTCCAAGCAGGTCCTCACAGCTGCTTGAAGATCCCATAGAGCGGCAGTTCTCAGCCTGTGGGTCGTGACCATTGGAAAACACATATCTCCAATGGTCTTAGGAACTGAGACCAGGCTCAGGAGCAAAATTACCGTCCTAAAGCAGCAATGAAAATAAAGTTATGGTTGGGGTTCCTAGGACCATGAGAAACGTGTTCCCCAATGGTCTCAACCCACATAGAGCGTGTGTGGCGTTTAGAGCAGGCTGATTTCCTCATGCCAGAGGCTGTTTGACACTCACTCCTTCCATCCCTGCCAGTCCACAGCTCTGCCTGCTTCCTCAGAACCTCTGCTGTCTCAGTTTGCTCTCTGCTGCCCTGATAAAACACCAAGACCAATAGCAACTTGGAAAGGAAGGGGTTTATCTCAGCTTAGTTTATACTCTATCATGAAGGGAAATCAGGGCAGAAACCCAAGGCAGGAACCTGGAGGCAGGAACTAAAACAGAGGCCATGGAGGAGTGCTGCTTACTGGACCGTTCCTTACATAAGCCAGGACAAATTGTTCACGGGTGGCACCAGCACCACCCACAGTAGTCTGGGCTCTCTCTCTCTCTCTCTCTCTCTCTCTCTCTCTCTCTCTCTCTCTCTCTCTCTCTCTCCTCTCCTCCTCTCCCTCCCCTCCCTCTCCCTCTCCCTCTCCTCTCCCTCTCCTCTCTCTCTCCCTCTCCTTCTCCCCCCCCTCTCTCTCTCTCTGAAGTTCTTCATCTTATGTTCCCCCTCCTTAGATGACTCTAATTCTGTCCGTTGGACAGACCCGTGGCTAACCAGCACGTCAGCCACGTGTGCACCACAGCCTGACCTCCAAGCTCAACGTTCATAGCAACATCCTGCTTACCAGTCCATTCCAGCATCGCTCAGTGAACTCTGAACCCTTCTCAGAGTCCTAGATGGCTGGACTCTAGGACACTTGAAGGGAAGGGACACACCCACATGGACACACACGAGGGGCTGCATCACCTGTATGCCCCTCTGATGTGTGCATCTCTGCGTGTGCTGTGTGTCTATGAGTGTCTGTGTGTATGGATCTGTTTCCTGCATATGTGTGCATGTTTTGTGCCTGTGTGGTCATGTATTTGCATCTTGATGAATGCAAATGATGTCTGTTTGTATACATTTGCATATGTGTGGCATGTGCTCTATTCTGTCTGGGTGTGCATTATCTATGGGATATGTACACACATGCACACACAACATATTTGGTTCCTTACCTCATCAATGTTGTTAGGAATGGGCCCTGCTGTGCTCTGAACTGTTAGAAACAGAGTTGTACTAAAATACTCTTTTGAAGACTAGAAAAGATGGAAATAAGTCCACCTATAATCTCAGAACTTGGAAGATGCAGGCAAGAAATTGTAAGTTCATGGTCAGACTTAGCTACATAGCAAGTTCAAGGTTGACCTTAACTCACAATATATAAATTACACAAATAAGTAGATAAATAAGCAAACAAATGCAGTAAGAAGGCAGAGTTTGGTTTCAATGGCCATGATGATCAACTCCACAGATCCTGTAGGAGGGGTATGCATGAGTGGACTCAGGGCTCGAGGGTGGGGACCACGAGCCGTACCAGCTCCTCTGTTCTCTCTCAGGGAGGTTCACCCAAAGGATACAGGAGAGGCTCCCTCCCATGCCTGGTATGTTTCAAAAACCTTAGCATGTCTACTAAACGGATGAGAGGTGAGAGCACGGGCTGACAGGGCTCAGCAGTACAGGAAGGATTCCTGCTGCTACACACACACACACACACACAAACACACATACACATGCACATACATACACATGCACACACTGCACACACACATATACACACACACAGAAACACACACGTGCATACGAACACATACACATGCACATACACACACACACACACACACACCACCACCACCACCACCACCACCATGGAGAGCTGAGGTCTTCACAGGACTCCTGGTCTCTGCATGGCCAGTCACCAGAGAAGCGATGGAACAATCCTAATACCCACGCTTGCTCCCAGACTTGAAGCCGTCGGTGCAGACCTTCTCCAGTCTCTGGCCAGGTTCTCATCCTGCCCTTCCTACCTTGAGGGACTCCTTCAGGGCAGCTTGATGGACTAGACCAGGGGCTGCAGGCAGGGAGCCTCTTCGGCTACAGAAAGGAATTCATTCATCCCTGCTAGTGCTTCCTGCCTCCAAGCCCTGCTGCAGAGACCTGTGCCCCCAGCCTCAAGATCTACCAGTCCTGCTGCCTCTTGGGTGGCAGACCCATGCAGAACAAACCCATAAAAAGCATGGATCTGCTCCCGTCTGGCATCCCAAAGCCCTCTGAGAGCTTTCAAGCAGTAATGTTAGCAGAAAAACTCTCTGCTGATACCCCCAAAGCCTGTCTGCTGAAAGCACAGGGCTGTTACCACCCACAACCTCTCAGAGAGGCACCCCAAAGCCTGCTTAGGTACCCCAAAGTCTGCTGATGACCTAAAGCTGGGACACCAAGTTCTCAGTTGACAGCATCATGCTGCCACTTCCGGCCTCAGTGTCCAGTTTTCTATTTAAACTGTTATTCTCCCGTGGCAAACAGATCCTCTTCTCTTCCCCATGCTGTTACCCATTCCACTCTTAGAACAGGGTGAAAAGAGTCCAGCCAGAGAGAGGACCCATTGTCCACTGACCACTTGAGACCAGATCTGCCACACAGAGCCCTAGGGTGGGGCCTAAGCGTCAGGGCGTCTCAGCTAAACTGAGAACCGAGCATGGGGTGACAGGGGTGGTGTGTGTGGATATACTCTTTCCCTCTACTCTCAGATCCAGACCCCACTCCCTTGCCCTCTGTCCTCTCCTTGGTGGCTTTGCTGCAGCTTCCAGAACTGGCCTCTGACCATCCTCTGTACCCCAACTCTGAGCTCCTGCACCCCAAGCCAATCTCAGACTGTAGGAACTCGAGGCCACCACATTCCTGTGCTTCTGAGTGACATCCCTGGGACGCCAGTCTGATTGCCTATCACGACCATTGCTCCCCAGAGCCAGCCTTTCCCTGAAAGCACTAAGAGGCTTGAGCTAGGAAGGGCCTAGAGGAGGTTCGTAGCCTGACTCTGACACTCTTTCTAGTGTCCTGACTCCGGGCAAGTGCCTCAGTCTTTTCATCTGTGGGATGGACAAGAGGACAGGTACACCTGCTTGAGAAAATGCTCTCCCGTGCCTGCTTGTGTGCTCAGCGAGCATTTGTTCTCACTCTGAGAGGATGAGGTGGCTTTCAGAGCCGATTTCCTGATGTGTCTCCTCAGGATGTCGGGCATGATACCTGGCAGGCAGCAGGAATCCAGGCACACTCTGTCCCCACATGACAGGCTCTGCCTCTCCGGCTGTGTCCCTTGTAGGAAAGGCCCAGCATGTGGTCTGGGAGCCTGTGAGAGCAGAACTATTTCACAACGCTGTTAAGGGACCATTTGTCTGCTCACCGAGGTCAGTCCAGCCCTTCTTTCTTTCTTTGAACTTCTTTTCCAGCTAGGCGTCCAGATGAGTAACTTACACTGAGAAGGTGGGGGCCACTGCTTGGGCTGCCAGAAGTATTCATTGAAGACCCTCATATCTGGTATTCAGGACAGAAACCTCTTACCCAATGAAGAGCCCCCCCCCCCAGCAGAGCCCCAACAAAGCTAGGTCACAGCCTGGGTTTGTGTTTAACTTTATCCTTTATAAAGCCATACATGGATGGTGAGAGTAAGCAGCTGTACAGAGGGGACAGCATCAGTGTACATACATTCATGTCCAGAACACTTAGCATACATCAGGGTTTATACAAGGTGGCAGAGGCTATAGGCACAATGATACAAAATATAAAGTATATTTCCATCTATAAATACACAGCCGGGGGCGGGGGCAGGGCATGGACTCCGGGTGTGGGTTTCCCAGCAGAGGGCCTGGGAGGCAGAGTTGGGATGATCAGGACGTGAGGGACGTCTTACCTTTGATTCGGGCAACAGAGGGAAGAGACTGGGGAGATACCTCATGCGCACCCCAACGTGCTCACACACATACGAGCCAAATGTGGGTCCTCAGGGAGGGCTGGACTGTGAACACTGACACACACTGGGTGTGTCGCACTTCTGTAGCCTTGCTGCTGTGAGGGGCCCAGGCATGGAAAATGACTGAGACGCTCCAAGTTTGATGAGACAGGAGACAAGAAAGTGGCCCGCCAAGCCTCCTCCCCTGGGACTGGCCCCTCTGTCATCAGCACTAAAACATGACCAATCTGCGGCCCATTAGGCCTCACCTCCTAGTTCTTCTCACTACTGGGTCCCTCCACCTCCCACCTCCCACTTCCCACCTCGAAGTTCCCTAGAGATAAGCAGACCACGCACACACACCCTCACTTACACACACGCGCACGCACATACATCCTGTCCACCAATGACCACACAAACACCAGTCTCAAGATCTTCATCCAAGGCCTAAGTGCAGGGGTGGGCCCTAGCTTTGGGTTCCAAGCTCTTCAGGGACCCAAGACATGGAGGCAGGAGAGGGCTGATTCCCTTGGATGGATCTCCCCAAGATCTGAAGCTGGGGAAAGGGGGTCAGATGTCCCGGGAGGTAGGATGAAGAAAACCCAGAGCCGGAAGGATACGGTTCACTCACTTGTCTCTCCTGCACTTCCCAGCAGCAGGAGGGTTCTCTCTCCTGAAAGCCCCTTATTAGAGGGATGCACAGCCACAGTGTCCTCCCTACACCCCCAGAGGGGTTATCCCTAGGGACTCTCCAAAGCCAGGGCCTATCAGGAATCCTGGCAATCATGCCTGAGGCTAAGCTGCTAGGAAGCGGTCAGGTGAGAAGACTCAAATGCCCCCTTTCAAAACTAAAATATGGATTCTTTCCTAAAACATGGCAGGGCAGGGTAGCCAGGGGTCCACAGTAACAACTTCAGTATGCAACTGTTAATTTTCCCAGTCTTCATGTCCACCCTGTTCCAACCCAGGTCTTCACACCTGTCCCCACCCCCAGAGCCGTCGGGGACTTCCCGGGCACCAATCCTGGCTCCATCAGTGCCCTTCTCTGCCATCTACCTCCAACCTCAGATCTTCCGAGTGGCCGGAGGCCGTTTGTACCTGGGCTGTTCCTGAGGGGTCTTGTTAAGGGCATCGCTGGCCGCCATGTTCTCCTGTCTCCCCTCCCCCTCTTTCATTCCTGTCTAAGAATGGACAACACTCTCCCTGTTGATACACAGATTCAACAATAAACAACAACAGAACAGATCATTCACAAAAGAGCAGTGGGGAAAAGTGCTCTCGTTTAAAGGAAATCTTTGGCAAGAATACAGAGTTGCATACGGAGTGCTCTGTGTGCAAGTGGTCTCTCTGTGTGTATGTGTGTGTGTGCTCGCGCACGTGTGCGAGTGTGCAGGAGCCCATCTGTGAGAATCACACTTAGGAAGGGGGCAGACAACAGTGTGGTTCCCACTGTAAGAAGTGAGGTCCCCTCCACCCTTCTTCCAGAAAAGCCAAACTCTGGTGTCCATTCTTCCTAGAGGCAGGCTGAGAAGGAGGCGCCCGTTTGCTAGCATCTACCTTGGTCATTCACGAGACTCACACGTGGCTTGGGCCTGAGCACAGCATGGGAAGGTGAGACCATCCATGAAGGCTGATCCTAGACTCGGGTCTGGCCCAGGGCAGGATGCAGAGGCTCTGATGCTTCTCCAAGGCTCAAGTGAACAACATTCCAGCTAGGAGGAGACTCCCCAGACTACATGGGAGTCTTTCATTTACAAAGAAAGGGATGAGAAGCGTCTCCTTCTATCATGGGGAGAAGTAGGATTCGTTAGGGGGATGAGGAAATGGGAAATCCAGACATTTGCCTTGAGTATCTCAGAGGGAAGGACACTTGGAAGAGCCTTGATCATTCAGCCCATTTATTCTTTGGGAAGTGAGGGCTCCTGATCCTCACCGGCCCTCTTTCTAGCTCCTTAAACAATGTCCACACAGTCAAAGCTCCCTGGAGGAGGAAAACAATCCAAGAGACGCCACACCATGGCCATACACACCCTGATCTCCAAATACACCCTGGCTCAGGCCTGAGGGGACGGAAGCTGCTAGCTGTCCACAAATACGGGATGTTGGCAACCGTGCTGCCGTTTGCCAGAACTGGAGCATGCCATCCCACAGATGTAGCCTAGGGCAGCCACGGCCAGGGTCAAGGCCAAGGCTAGCCCTGGGTTGTTTGGAATATAAAGACCCCCTGCAGGTCAGGCACTGCTTACTGTTAGAAAACAGATAGGAACAGTTTGTGGCCAGGGACAATAAAGCAATATGGGAAAACAATAAATATTTCTTGTCAATTTACCTATTCTTTTTTTAACCTTTTTCTTATATTTTTTATTAGCTTACAGATTCTATCAGTATGTCTCATGTATATATTATATATATTTATATATCAGTACAATGCCACCCCTGAGGACCCCCATGCGCTTAAATGGAGGCCCGAGCAGTGGCAGGAGCCTTCGCAACCCCGCAAATGGACCATAGGACCTTTGGCCTAAATTCATACCTTTTGTCCCCTGTCCCACAGACAGCATGGTTCTGCTGGGGAGACCGAGGCCAAAGGGGAAACAGGGAAGCTTTGGTACTGTGGGAGGACCATGTAGTTCTCCAGCAGCATTCCCAGAGGTGCTCTGATGTCACCCTGAGCAGCCCAGACAGAGGGTGTCTGCAACATCAGACTCCAAAACACTTACAGAGGGGAAAACAGAGGGGAGGGGTTCCCCCAGGTGCCCTAGGCAGGACTTCGGGAAGCAGGCTCCTGGGATAAGCGAACATGAGGACCCTTTAGGACAGGATAGGTCAGAAAGGCACGGCCCCCATCCCCCAGTACGCTTCAAGAAGATGAGCAAGTGCAAGGATAGTGCTGGCCCAGAATTGGGCTGAGGGAAGGGAGTAAGGCAGTCCTGGGCATTGTCAGTGCGCATGCCCAACTCATGAGCCCACAGCACAGTGCGCATGCCCAATTCACCGTGAGCCCCACATCGCAAAAAAAGATGCCTCCCTTCCTAACGGGTATTCTTCCCCAGACTGTGGGCATCACCTCTTCCTCCAAGCCAACTTCAGTCTCCAGGAGACAGAACAGCTCGAATGCTGCTAGCGGCCATGCCCCCTGTACCAGAGTCTCTGCGGAGGACAGGCTGGAGGCCCCCAGAGCCACTAGAGGGCAGGTGCGGAGAGAACTCTGTACCCATAAGCTAGACTCCTGCAGGAGACAGCTTGTCATCTGACCTGGGGTCCTGCCACCCTATATCCCTAGCGTTCTGTGGGCAGTGTGTATATGTGTATCACAGGGGACACAGACAAAGCACAGCTGTTTGTAATCTGAGGTGAGTGGACACAGGCAGGTATCGATCAGCGTGTGGGAGTACATTTGGACCCTGCGACAAGGAGTCAGAGCAAGCACAGACCAGGGGTGCCTCGGGTGAGCAAAATGTGAAAAAGTGTCACTGCTTGATGTCATAAGCTGGCCACCAGCAACCTTACCTCCAGAGAAGAAGCCTCAGTTCGATTTCTTCTCTCAAAGCAGGAGGGTTAGGGAGAACGAGCTTTTTTGTTACTCCATGAAATAGGGTCCCCCCAAGGGTTGTGTGCCTGTGGGAGCTCAATTCTCTCGGAGGGGGAGGGGCACCAGCTAGCTGGAGAGGCTTTGGGAGGTGTGGCTTCCATCTGTACAGGGGATTTCGAGTTCCTCTCTTCTTCCTTCCTTCCTCTTCCTCCCGTTCCCCTCCCTCCCTCCACAATTCACTTCCCTCTCCCAGCATTGCACTTTCTTCTCTCCTTCTCCACGGTCGACCCAAAGTCCTCGTTCTGGATTCAAGGTGGTCAGGATTCGCAGATCCCCTCCCCACACACCCCATCCCCAGTGCCCCAGCCTCGGGCAAGGGCTCCAGGATTCGTTCATCTCTTCTGGCCAGCACTCAGCATGACCTTGGAGACGAAGTTGACAATGGCAGACGCAGGCTGGTTGGGGTCAAGCTCTGCGAAGAGGTGGCAAGCGTTGTCTGTGGTGCTGCCCTGCTTCCGGGCCACGAAGCCGAAGAGCCTACAGGGGTGGGAGAGGATGCCTGTGTAAGGACCCAGGCTCTAGGGGCCTCAAGCCAGCCTGTCTTCTCCAGCCCCTCCCTCCCCGACACCTCTCCAAACATCTAGAACTGGGGCTAGCTCTTTAAAGCCACAGTCCTGGGGACAGTGCCTTGCTTTGTTTCAGGACAGGTGACATTCCCCTGGGGAGCAGGGGTGGAAGATGGGTTTAAGTAACAAGACTTGTTAGAAAGGCTGCAAGGAGACTGTACAAGAGGCAGGAAGAGTCCAAGTGTTTCTTTGGGTTCTTTCTCAGCTCTACCCCAACCTGAGGGTTCCTACAGGACATGCTTCCTAGGTGGCCAGAGAGGAAGAACGAGCAGGTCCTCACCTCCCCAACTCTACATCTCCCTCCCCACACCCCACTCCATCTCCTCTCTCTGTCTCTGTATCTCTCTGTCTCTATCTCTCTATCTCTGTCTACACACACACACACACACACACACACACACACACACACACACACACCCCCTCCTGGCTCTGGACACTGGGAAGCCCTGAAAATAGGAGGGATAAAGAACCCCACACCTGTCCCCTGCCCCCTCCAACACCAATGGGAGTGACCCAGCAATCTCTCTCTCTGCAAAACAGAGTTAAAAATATGAGAGCAGAGAACAGAATGTGAGTTCAGGGCCCCTCCCGGCCGTCGTGTTGCTAATTAGAGAGAGATGGGGAAATCAGGACAGCTGGAAATGCCAACGGAAACCCCTCAGCTGGGTATGCATGGCACCCACGGCTAAAATTAGCCAGGCTGGCTTCTGCCTGCCTGTGTGTGTCTGTGCAAGCGCACACCAACGAACACTCTATTCACACCCCTGCACAGAGACACACGGCAAATGCATATTAGCATGGCATGCACATGCATAGGATGGGGAAACACACACACACACACACACACACACACACACACGCACACATGCACACACACACATGCACACGCACACGCACACATCCTGTATGTACTTCAAACAGCTTCATTCTCCTGACTGTTGCAGGACCTGTGAAGCTCTGTGATAATAACCAGGAGATGGTCAGGGCACCTCCCTCTCCTGGCTGGCTGACAGCAGAATGATATGGTGATCCCCGCAGGGTGAGGGGCATCTCTGAGTTCCCAGAGTAGAAGCAAGTAGGCCATTGCCTGTCTCTGCCAGCATAGACACCCAGCCAATTGTGCTTGCACTGAATACCGCCATCTGACCTCCTGGAAGTTGTGGCCTGTCTACCTGTCTGGCAGTAGCATGAAGAGACTCAGTGACATGGGAAGGCACAGGAATGTGAGGTTCCTTTTGATTCTGTGAAGGTCTCAGAAGCCTGAGGCATCTTCCTTTCCACATGGTCCCTCTGGATTAGATCCCTAGTTGGTTCTCTCTATTCCCAAGCAAGGTGCTCTCACTTTGGCCCACTCTGGCACTTCTGCTCTCTCTTTTTTTACTCAACAACTGACAGACTCCACCCACCCTGTCCTCAGGAACCTGAAGTCTAAAAGTCATCCTGTCCCCTCCCCAAACCTCTAAACCCATTTCTATCTACCCAAGATACACCCATCTGTTTTAAGTACTTTTTCTCTCCAGAAATCGGTCCGATTCCATGCCTAGACACGTCTTTGTTAGCATGAAGATGCAGGCTATCCTCTCTCTCTCTCTTAATCTCAGAGATCTTGGCATACAGGCCCTTATTGGACCCCTGGCCTAGAGCCCAGCCCTGTCCCTGATTTCCCCGCAGAGTGTAATGGCCAACCAGCCGGGTTTGGGGAAAGGTGCACTTACTTAGCAGGGGCACCTCCCTCTGTCTTCATCCACCTGTGGAGAAAAAAATGCCCACAGTAAGTCAATGCCTCTCTCAGGAGCCCTGCCAGGAGGAGGCTGAGGAGCCCCCATTCAAGGAGACACATCCCCCAAGGTCACACAGAGGGTAATCCAAGTGGAGAAGATGCTGCAACCCACCCCCCATGTGGAGAGGGGACATGGCAGAGTGTGTAGATGTGAGCACTGAAGTCTGTGGGAAGGAGGAGACTCGAGCAGTTGCTAACGTGATTGCTCTCACTGTCCGGGACACACCAAAGCTGTGGCTGAACACACAGGCCCACAACACACACACACTGCAGGGGACAGAGCAAAGGTGCCTGCCTATGAGACACTTACTTCCTTTCTTGTGGATCCAGGTCACAGAAGGTGACAGTGTTGAGGGGGTAGTGTCGTCTAAAGAAGAGCCTGTGACAAAGATATCAGAGGGCCAGAGTGAGTGTGGGAGTGACAGCTTTGTCACTCCTGCCACCACACCTGCCACCAGCTGCACATCAGCCACCCCCCATCACCGTGTCCATCATAGGTTCACAAAGCCCCTTCTTATGAATAAGATGGCCGGAGATCCTCATACCAGGACATAAGCCCCACATGGGAACACACAGACGTGGCATAGGAACGTATCCCACATGCCCCAAGTGCTCGGGTCTGGGGAGGGAACTGGCACTGAGAAATGATACGTGAGGAAGGGAATGGGCTGGGGGAGGGAGGGACAGAGGGGGGCGGAGAGAGAGAACACAGTGTGAAAGTGTGAAAACTTCTACTATTAAAATCAAGGCCTTTTCTTCAGCTGTGTTATACATGCTCGAAGCAGGCCGCTCTTTAGAAGTATGGACAGATGACTGGATGGTTAACCGTTGGGTAGAGGGATGCACCCATGTATACACACATATAGGAAAAGTTTGATGAATGGCTGATGTATAAGTGGATGGATGCAAGGGTGGGTAAGTTGGTGCGTGGATGGATGAATGGGTTGAAGAATAGATGGGTAGATAGATGGTTGAGTAGATGGGTAGGCGGGTGGACAGATAAGTGGGGGGGGGTAGATGGGAAGATGGATGGATGAATAGGTGGATAATGGGTGCAGGGATAGTAAGAGCATGAGTAAGTGCATAAGTGGGGGGAGGGGTAGACGGGGCTTACTTTCTTTGATTGTCAGTCAGTGTGATTCCTTGGGCAGAGACCTTGAAGTGAACAATGGTGGCAGCTGGCGTGGGGTCAGCAGCCAAAGTCTCAGATGTGGCTTTGGAAATGGCCTGTGGCCCGGTGAGTGACTCCATATCCACAGAATTGATGAAGAGCACATTGCAAGCTGGAAGAAATGGAGACGGAGAGAGTCACGGGGGCTAGAGTGGGGCGGCGGGGGGGGGGGGACAATCCCTCAGAACCACCGCGCAGAGGCAGGAGCAGACAAATTTCTGGCAAGCCTTGAGCCAATGCAACTGCACACAGAAATGAATTCCAATTTGCACCTGCGGGAGGGGACAGGGCAGGGGGGTGGGCAAGGCAAGTGTGGGCATCGGTCCTATCTCAGGTGACACTTACCTGCTCCTTGCTTCAGCAGGTCAGTGGTTGAGTTGGCAGGGCCTGAGCTATCTTTTGATTCATCTGTGGGGTCTGAAACAAAAATTCAATTAGTAATTAAAACCCAACCGTAATTTAAACGAGTCTGGCGGGGCCTAAGGCAAGCGCTGCACATGCTTCCTGAAATAGATACCCTTTCCCCGTGGGTCTTGGCAGACGGCGCTGTGTACATAAGACGATACCAAGGCCCCAGCACACCGCTGGGGTGCTCTAGAGTCCAGCAGAGCTAAGCTCAAATCCCTTCTGCAGTCACCGCTAAGAGTCTATGAGATGACAATGCCAGTGATGGTGCCCATGTCCCTGGGTCTCCAAAAACCCAGCGTGTGACAAACAGCAAGGCTTGGAGGAGCACTGGGGACTGCAGGCATTTCATTTTACACCAGTGTGCCTTTGTGGGAACCAGTGAGTGACTGCACCCAACACAGCGCAAACTCACGCTGGGATGGGTTAGAGTCACGTGGCAGATGAACTGAGGAGCTCGATTTAACCAGCACACAATATGCACCTGCACACGTGACTTTGTATGCCACGCAGAACACGTGCTTTACTCCAACTACACTTCAACAAGAAACTTTTGAAGATGCCAGAAACTGGAATGTGGCATGTGCCAGTAACCTCAGAACACTGGGGACTGAGGCAGGATATTGTGACAGCCTGGTCCATGTAACATGGAGGCGGGGGCACTTTTAAAAAGAAAGAAGAGGTGGAGGAGGAGGAGGAGGAGGAGGAGGAGGAGGAGGAGGAGGAGGAGGAGGAGGAGGAGGAGGAGGAGGAGGAAGGGGAATTGAGGGATGGTTGTGTCGGTGCTATACAGGTGCATTAGGATACGGACGGCTGGGCCTGCTCGCAGCTGTACTCCATTACTTTCTTATCACCGGGCCTTGGCCTTGGGTCTCACACAGGAAGGCCAGTGCTCTGCTGCACCTCTGTGTGGCTACATCTCCACGTCTCTTTGTCTTTTTATTCTGAGATCTCTGTGTTGTCGCCCAATCGAACCTAAACTCACCCTGCAAGTCAAAGCAGGTCTTGAACCTGTGATCCACCTAGCTCGACCTCCTAAATTGCTCAGACCGAAGATCTGCAGCCCAGACCTGGCTCTGACCCAGAGGTTCTGACAAAATTTGAAAAACCCTGCCTTTTAGCAAGTTCCCCCAAGCAGCAGCTTCAGGCACTGTGTTCTGAGAGGTGCCGGTTTACAGGATTTAAATATCAATGGATTTTGCAAGTTCCACACAAATATAATTGAATTGGTGTCTAAATTATGTGGTTGCTAGACTTGTTGAAGTTGCATTTGAACTTTTAAGCTAATAATGTTGGTCAATGGTTATCAATAATTCAATGTGTCAAGCTGCATGAATGGACATGGTCAACTGGCAGCAGAAGTCTCTCTTATGTACCAGGACATAATCCTTGGGTTCCTGTCCCCTGCTTCTCAGATCTCCCCTGGGATGAGGCCTGTTCTGAGAATTCAGTGTGGATTTTTTAAACCACCAGAATATTTTTGAGAACAATCTGGCAAATCAATTAACGGGTGTTCTTGGAGTTAAGCTTTTTAATAAACATTTCCTCCCCGCTTCTTTAATAGACGATGTGGGAGAGGGGTCCCCAGCATTGCCTCCACCCTGGCTTCATTCTGGGCAGAGAGCATGAGGGGATATCTCCTACCTCGGCTTGGAATGACCAGCTTACAGGGCAGGGCCAGTGGGATGACGGAGTGCTGATAGACGAGGGCAGAAAGGGAGCCTGTGGGGGAGAAAACCAGGCGGAATGACTAAGAGAGACTGGAACTACTTTCCTTGACAGCCATGTCCCCTAAGTCCTTCTAGTTACAGAACTCCAATCGGAACATTGGAGTAGGAAAACTGACATCAAATCCCACCTCTGTCGCTTAACTAGGGAATGTAAGTGGCACTTACACGTTCTTCACATGCAAGATGGGGAGAGTGACAGCTACCACACAGGACTGCTATGACACCAGAACAACATGACATCTAGATAGTGACTTTCACATACTGGTGGCCAAGAAGGACAGCTGTTCTTACTGCTGCTATTTTTAATGTACTGACAGTCCATCTCAACTGAGCAGGACAAATACAGAAAGGGAACTGACAGAGAGGAGGAGCCACACCACACAGTATGTAACTAGAAAGTGCGGCCAGGTTTCAATAAAACTTTATAAAAAAAAATAGCAACTGTTCCTCCCTTCTGTCAAAGCCATGCCCAGGAAGACTGGCAGCAGCAAGACAAAAGAACTTGGGTCAGACCACCCCCCGCCACTGCCCCCAGGACTAGAACAGAGATCATAATGGCTAGCCAGGATGCTCACCAAAGTTTGGCTCATTGGGACAGCCCTTGAGCTTGACTCCTCTAGGGCCTGTCTCGATCAGAAAGTGCCTCACCAGCTCATGGGTCATGTCTCCTGAATTGAAGAAGAAGAAACAAATTGGTCACTCATTGTTACAGCGCCCTCCTACCACCTCCGAACACTGTCCCATGGCTTCTGCATTCAGCAGAATGAGATGGGAGACAGGGATACTGAGACAAGGTGGCTAGAGTCCCGTGGGATGAGAATCACCATTCACTCCCCTCCATCCATCCAGGGACCACCTCACATACACCAAGTCCCAGAGGTCTGTTGTCACAAAAACCACCACTCAGTCTCCTAGAGCTTCTCAGGGACCAGCCCCAGTGAATAAGGACCCTGTTCAGTACCCAAGGGTCTGAAGAAAGCAAGAAGCTCCAACCCCAGCCCCAGTCTGGCATGGAAAAGACTCTACCTTTCTTGCCCTGCTGAGTAATGGTTGGAGGGGGTGAGGACACCTTCATGGCCAGTCCATAAGCCCCTCGGAAGGAGTGGCTGTCTCGGATGATGAAGGCCCCTGGCTCCTGATCCTTCAGGAGTGCAATGGCTGAAAGGAGAGGAGACAGAAGAGGAGAGCCATCAAGAAACCATTAGTACTGACTTAGCTTGAGTCCCATGGACCTGGAGAACTCTCTTGCCTCTTGAGATGACATTCTTTGATGTCATGACGTAAGGAAGCACTCCTGTGGGCCCTCCCGTACCACGTAAAGTGCCTGTCTCTGATGATGACCATGGACCACCCAATGTTGGCAGCCATGCTGTCTGCAGCCGCTACTCAGCCAAGCCACACAACAGGAAGCAGACAGTATTCGAATCGTGAGTGGGACTGGTCTATAACTTCATTTACAAAAAAAAAAATCCAAGAGTAGACCTGTAGACCCTCCTTGCTGGTCCTTATCCCATAACCAGACATCCTGGGGTGAGCCTCACCTTCGGACCTACATTTCAAACTTGGTTTTTTTATTTTTTATTCTGAACCATCACCATCATCATCATCATCATCATCATCATCATCATCATCATCATCATCATCACCCATACCATAGTTTCAGATGCTCTTGGCTGGCCTTTAACTTTGCCTCAGAAAACCAAGGCTTTGCTAGACCTCTCCAAGGCTCTGCTCCTGATAACCCCCTTCTACACAGGAAGTGGTTTTTTTTCCTGTCTGACTTTGATCCCAGCCTCGTCTCTCAGACCACCACCTACTGCAAAAAGGAATGAGTTCTTGCTCAAGGCAGACATGACGAGCAGGAGTTCATGACGTCTTCTGATGGAGCCCTAAGCTAACAATGCCATCCCCAACTCACCCTGCTCTCTGGAGATCTCAGGCTTGTACCAATACTTGGAAGTGTCCTGGACAAACTTCACTTTAGCCCGTGTCTCCGGACTATTATCTAAGGGAGGAAACAAAGGAAGTTTTAAAATTGAACTGCATGCTCCCCAAAAGAAGTTGACACCCTAACACCCAGAACCTATAAATGTGGCCTTATTGAAAAGAGGGTCCTTGCTGATACAATCAGATTTAGACAAAGACGTGCCAGACTTCGATGAACCCTAAAACAATGATGAGTTCCTTTCAAGGTGACAAAGAGACAGCAGCCACATGTGGACTGTACCAGGAGAAAGCAGGGACACCTGTAAGTCAAGAGACACAGGACCACCATCATCAGAATCGTGAGGAGGGTCTGAAAACAGCACTCCGTCAGAGTCCCTGCCAAATCTGGGTTGTGATCTCTGGCCTTTGCTATGACAGAATTTACTTCCATTCTTCTAAGCCAACAAGTGTGTGTCACCCCAGAAAATAAACCAGAAAGCTGGATCCTCAAATAACACAGAATGTGGCGGGAGGTACCCAGCTGCCGTCTCCCACAGTCTGCCTCCTGCTAGTCACAGTCATTACCTGACCTTTCAGTGGTTAAAGGACCTGGCAAGGCATCCATTGAGCTGGTGAAAAACCCTTCCCCACCCCATTCCCTGTGCCTAGAAGATTCTAAGGACACCTTCTGCACTTCCTTCCCACAAGTTGATAACTCTCTAGTCCCTTCTCCTTGTGCTCCATCTCCCAGCCTCGGTCAACCATCCATGAGCAAGGGCAAGAAGACCCATGCCTTTCTCCGTGGCTCATCCTCTCTTGACCCCTCAATGAAAGTAGCATTCTACATAAGTAAGGCCGCAAGTTACTCCTATCCTCCAACATATAGACCACTAGGGAATGGCAAGTACTCTAGTGGTCATCTATAGTGTTTCACACTCAGCCAGATGATGTCTCTATCCGGGTATTTTATAGGCCATAGCCTCTTTATCAGAACATTACATTGTAGAGCTGTTTGAACAAGATTGAGTCCAACTGTGGCATTCCCCAGGAACATGTCATGCGCCTTCCTCCTCCCCTCAGTGCTGGGACTATAGATGAGAGTTACCATGCCTAGTTCCTTGTCTTTGTGCTCTGAGCCTCCAAGCTCAACCTTAGTTCTTCACAAAATACTTAACAGGTCATTGTGAATTGCAACCACTGAACCACTTTGTGGACTTAGAACTTAGTCTTGCTTTCCACCAACACTTTTCACCCTTTATCACAAAGCAGAAAAAAAAAGCAAAGGGGCCAGGGCCAGAAGAAGAAGAAAAGGGGAAAATCCACTTTCACAGTTCTACAGTTCTCTGTGAGACACTGAAGCAGGGGACATAGTGTTGAAGGTGCTACCAAGTTAGGGGAGAAGGAGCCTGCAGCTGCAGCTAAGGGCCTTGGTTCTCTCCATCTCCAGTAGCCTGAGGGGACTAAGCTCCCTTCCCAGGCTGCACAGCTAGAGAACGCATCTGCTGTAGGCGCCTGACCCTCCTCTGAAGCTCAGCCATGGTTGATCTAGGGAGCTGTCAGATGTGACTGCAATCCCGTGTGTCTTCCTGTGTTGACTCCAAAGGCTATTTTAAGTAGGCAAGATGGTGGGAAACAGGAAGTGTCCTAACTCCTAGAAACTTCACATCCTTCAAGGATCGGGGCTGGGAACCAGATGTCCCTGGTAGGCGGCAGGAAGCAAGGGAGTGCAGGGTCACTCTAAGTGTCCCTGGCAGCTTGGAAGGACCTGGGAAAGACACAGGACAGAGAGCCAGGGTGCCTCAGGTCCACCCCAGGCTGTTTATAATTTTCTGCATCTTCCTTGGACACAAGAAGCTCTGGGGTCTCTGCACACCGAGTCTGGTTAAGAAAATGTGGATCATCTGAAGCTTGAACTGTGTTTGGAGAATGAACCGTCTCCATGGAAGGAAAGAGTAGGCTTGAGTGAAGAACTTATCCTGTGGGAAGCGGGTCTGCTCAGACTTGGCTCTGCTAAAAACACCTCACCTCTCACGTTACTCTGTCCCACCCACCACCTGCCCACCGTTCACTCATGTGTGGGGCTGGCAAACAGCATAGTGCTCCAGGACAGTGGAGTCTCGCAGTTGTGTTAAGTCGCACACGTGTGTGTGTGTGTGTGTGTGTGTGTGTGTGTGTGTGTGTGTGTGTGTGTGTGCGCATCACAACCTGCACGTAGGAGTCAGAGGACAACCTTGGGTGTCACTCCTTGCCTGCCACCTTGTTTAAGGCAGGGTGTGTTGCTCACTCTTGCATATGCCAGGCTAGCCGGCCTGCAAGCTTTTGGGGAATCTCCTGTCTCCACCTCCTATCCCAACACAGGAGTGCTAGGTTATAGACACTCCTGTGTTCAGTTTTCACAGGGTCCTAAGGATCCAAATTCAGGTCCCCATGTTGGTGCAGCAAGTGTTTTATCCACTGAGCCATCTCCTCTGCCCCAAGAGCACTCCTCTGGGGACAGTGTGGCCCTGGACTGGAAGTCAGCTCTGCCATCGGTTAACTGTGTAATGAGTGCCAGTCAGGCACCGGGAACTCGGTGAGCCTTAGAGTGCTCCTGTATGAAGCAAACTTAACAACACCTACTTCTGCAGTGGGCCGGGGGCTTAAATGAATCTGTAGCCCAGGCTGCCACACGGCATGTGCTCAGTAGGAGGCTATGACAGGGACAGCCATCCAAACAACATACGCTTCTGCTTGTTATTCCATCCTCCTCATCTTGCACACCGTCATCACAGCAACCCTATGCCAGCCATACTTTAAAGATACAATCCCCGCTACAGAACAAGGAACTCAGGCCTACGAGTTGATGACCCACCCACAGTCATCTGCCAAGGGATGGCTGGGACAGACGTCCCGACTTTTGGGGGAGTAGAAATGTAAGAGAAGAGACACACCTGGCATCGAGTACTTGGAAAAGTCTGGAAGCGTGTGAGAGAAGGAAACGGTGCTGCTCCCACTGGGGCTGGCCATGCCATTGGCGACAGGCGAGGAGGACACTTTCCCATTGATGGTAGCATAGTTGGGGAGACTGCCTGCCCGGTCTCCCACTGACATCCTCCGCTTCTCTGGTAAGGCTGGTGTGGGGCTCCCTTGCCGGAAGGCTGCTGAGTCTGGCGAGGGTGAGGTGGCAGGGCTGCTCAGGCCAGGGTAGTAGGCAGGAGAAACAGGGAATGACGGTGTGGAAGGAGCCTGGTAGCCTGAGGCACTGCTTTGCCGGGACAGTGTGGGTCTTCGGTCCTCGGGGGTAGAGTAGCCACCATAAGCTACATGCCGGTCCAAGCTGGGGCTTCCAGGAACCACAGATCCAGACCCACCCAGGTGCCGGCCCAAACTGGGGCTCCCAGGGCTAATGACTGCATTGCCATGGAGACTGGAGGCCAGATTCCCTTGGTGGGCCCCAGGGTGTCGGCCCAGGCTTGGGCTCCCTGGAGTAGTGACCACACCGCTGTGGAGACCTGGAACTTGATGGCTTCCCACTGGGTGCCGGCCCAAGCTGGGACTTCCAGGAGCCGCCGCTGCACTGGTTGGGTGGCCAGAAACCACGTTACCATGGAAACCTGGACCAGATGGACCCATCACCTGTCGGTGGCTCAAACTGGGACTACCAGGGGCAGCCATGGTGGGGTTGATGGCCCGCCGACCAAAACCGGGACTAGGTGGAGTGTTGGTGCCCACTGTCCTGTGTCGTGCCTGAGGGCTCCCAGGTACCATGTGGACGCTGGCCGCACTGAAATGTGGCTGGCCCTGGCTTTCTGGAGAAGAGCTGAATGGTTGAAGGGAGTAGTCAGGGCTGCTGTAGCTGCTGCCACCAACAGGGACAGGTGAGGAGCTCTGATAACTCAAGGCTGCAGGGCTTGGCTGCCCCAAGCTGCCTGAGCGAATGCTGGAGTCCAGCATGGGCTGGATGGGTGTCCGGGGACCCTGGTCACTGCTCCCCGCTGATGGGAAACTGCCCACGGAAGTGCTAGAGAGAGAGAGATGACAGGTAGAAAGGTCAGTGTATGATTCTTAATAAAGGGTGGACTTCGGCTGAGTGGCCAGCATCCTTCAAGCACTAAGAACAGTAAGAGCTCCACTCAGTGAAGAGGAAGTCAGGGCTTTTATTCATTACATAATGGAGCCAGCAGCAGCGGAAGAAGAAATCGAGGGTCAGAGAGCTTAAGGAGTAAACTCAGGACCACAGGGGTCTAAAAGGCAAGCTTTCAACTCAGCTGCATCTGATTCCAAAACCCACACTTTCTTTACTGACCCGCCAATCATAGCAAAGCAGCCCTAGGGAAACTAAAGGCAGCTGTCCTAGTGTAAGCCCTCAGCACCACAGAAACTTAAGAGAGATGGTCACATCCCTTGGCTCTATTCCCATCAGGGGCCAACTTGACTCAGTTTCAATGGGTGTTTTATCATTTCCTTGGAGTGCTAAAATTGGCCTTTCATTCCTAGGTGACTCCAGAAAGCAAAGAAAAAAGTCACATAAGGTAGTATCCTGAATCAGGAGACTTTGGATTATTGCAAAGTCTATCTTTAGCACACACACACCCCTAATGGCACAAGCATGAAGCTCCTGTGTCAGTACAAGCTGTGGACCCAGGACTTGGTTCATGGATGTTATAGAATAGATCAAGGTTGCCCAGAGACCAGGGAAAGCAGCCACCAGAGGCAGGTGGCAAGTGCCTGATGCTTCGCAGCCCCGGGGAAAGAAATGTCATTACAGAGCTGGGGGTCAGGTAGAAGAGGCTGTGCTCTAGGACCAGCAAGAGGCAGGGGCAGGAAGGGATAAGGCAGAGCTGCAGCAGGCTGCACCATGTTGCACAGAGGTGAAGGGTGGTAATGAGAGTGGGGGGATCCTATGGTGGAGTTCTAGAGTTTCTGGAACCCTGGAAGGAGCCAGCTGGGTACAGGGGCAGTATGAGGAAGAAACCAGGGCGAACGGGAGAACTGGACCCCTACTGCCACTCCATTCCTGGTGCAGGTGGCCTCCACCTTGTGCGAGGGAAGGAAGGTGGACTGGGAGCGTAGGGAGAATACCTAGATGAAGGTGGACTGGGAGTGTAGGGAGAATACCTAGATAAAGGTGGACTGGGAGTGTACCTAGATGAAGGGTTCATCTCTTGCCACCCTGGGCAGGGGTCAGAGCGTGGCCAGTGTGGGTGTGAGTAGCAAACTGACCCCAGTGAAGGAAGGAAGCTGGAGTCTGAAGGCTCTGGGGGGTCCCAGCACCAAGGGCAGTGGGTTCCAGAAGAGAAAGGGGGCAGGCAGGGTCTCCCCTGTCATGGAGACTTGTATTTATGCTGCTTTCGTCCTCCCCTGCCTGGCATTCTGCCTCTAGACCTTGCCCAAACCCATTTCAACCTCTCCATCATAACATGGAGTCTCGCTCTCAGCACTCATCCTCGAAGCTCCCAGGTGTACCCCAAGCAGGAACTCTTCTGAAGGTGCACCCAGCCCTGGGAATCCCAATCTCTCCCTACCTGGCTCACTCAGATGGATGCCAGTAGCACCTGTCCATCGAGATGCGCCTCCCTGAGTAGTGCTCATGGGTTGGATGCTCTGAGCTGCCCTCCTGCCTACATCATGCACCCTAGTCCTCTGTCCCTCTGACCTATATCTTCACCCCAAGACATCCTGCCATCCTGCTGGGTTTCTGCTACATAGCGCCATCCTTTAACCCCGCCCCTCCCCAGCTTCCCTGACTAGAAGTAACTGCCCCTGCTTTGTACCCCAAGTACTCTGTTTCTGGTCCACGCTGTGCACAGGTAGCTCCTGTCTAAGCCTATCACTCAGGTCTGAGGGATGGAGAGAGAGAGAGGGTGAGAGCGAAAGCGAGCGAGAACGAGAGCGAGAGAGCCTCCAGACACAGACACCTGTGGGTTGAAGCTACTGCTCAGCTACCGCCCGCTTTGAGCCTCACCTGCCTCTTCTGAAAAATGGAACCAGCAAATCTTAATTCTTAAGACTGCAACAGAAAGTAGGTGACTGCCTGAAGCTTTGAGGAAGGCAGCCTGCCTGAGGTGGAGCTCCCGCACATTAGAGGCTACCACTGGGAGATTAACCACAGGAAGGACTGCTCACTGGTCCCTTTCTCTCAGGTGGAATGAAGCTGAGTGCTTAGAAATACTCTCTCCCCAAGCCTCGAGAAAGTGCCTTCAAAGTGTAGCAGTCTCCATGAGATCGTGCCCATCCTCAGTCTAGGCAGATCCCAGAGGCCTCAGGCCCAGATTCTCACCCTGTGCTCCCCATTCCTGGCTTACCTGTCAGCACTGAGGATGGGACTGCTTGTGGAAAGGGGGCTGGGGGAGACAAAGGAGCCTCCGGGAGTCCCGTTTCTCAGGGGTGTCTCATGGCCATAGGCATGGGTGGCTGGTGCACTGAAGCTCTTAGGCTCCGAGTCCTGAGCTCGAGGGCCTGCCACTGCTGTCCTTGCAACGGACTCCACATAGCTCCGGGGCTCTAGAAGGAAAGAGACAACAAATAAACACAGGTGTGGTAGGAATCCACCCACCCTGCCAGAGAATACAGCGCACACACACACACCCGGCCAGCACACACACCTACCCCAGGCCAGCAGGAGAAAGAGTCAGCATGGAAACCCTCCACAGGATACTGGGGTGCTTTACTGAGGCTCCTGTTTACCCTTACTCCCCAGCCTGAGGCGAGCTTTAAGGAGCACTGGCTTCCAGGTGCCTCTGCTTCTCTAGGCTCTGCCTCTGCAAAGGGCCACCAGCTCTTCCCCCTAAGAACTCAGATGCCTGTCCAAGGCCGGTCTCCTCTTTGCAGCCTCATTTCTGCCCAGCCCCATCATGGTCACCAGATGCTCAGT
Source organism: Rattus rattus (assembly GCF_011064425.1). Classification (NCBI taxonomy): domain Eukaryota; kingdom Metazoa; phylum Chordata; class Mammalia; order Rodentia; family Muridae; genus Rattus; species Rattus rattus. Next base: position 147,385,589 of record NC_046157.1, read on the forward strand.
CTCCTAGAGTAGCCCCAAAGTCATCACCTCCGTCCATATCTGGGGATAGCACCCAGCTTGCTAGTCAAGCAATACCCAGCGCCAGTCAGCTACTGCACGCTCACCAACGCCTTCCTACCAAGACGCCCCACCCATGTCTGCACAACACACTCAATGTTCCATGGAAGACTTATTTGGAGAGCCCTGTGACTGCGTAGAACCAGACAATTCTGTGTCCACTGTGGTACAACCAACATGCCAGGCCCTCTACAGAAGGGTTTCATACACAGTATCCCCCACCTAGTGTTCAGAGTAACGTTAATGACAGAAAGGCCATTTGACAGATGATGAGACTGAGGCCTATCGGAACCAGGCTCCCATGGCCTCAGTGGCCAGCCCTGAAACCAGCCCTATACAAACTAGAACAAGAATCAGTGTTCTGGGCTTCTCCAGGGACATTATCGTATAGAGGAGGTGGATGTCATTGCTACCACCTAGGATCCCTCCACTATCTTTGTTGCCCCAGAGAGACAAGATCTAAGCACAAATGCCTAGTTGCCATAACCATAAAATTCACCACAGCCAGCCGGGGAAATGCTGCTATCCTGAGAGAGCCAGGCCCTGCAGCCCTTGAGAGTCAGGACTACAGTGACCTCAGAGAGCCCCTCCCCAAGTTCCTCAGGACAGACGGATGAAGGAAAGTTAAGACAAATACATCAATAGCTTGCTCTCTCCGGACTAGAGGAAAACCTAGCTTGGGAAGGAGGGAGTTACCTGGTTGTCCAGACCATACTCCATAAGAGGCTCCCCACCATCCACACCCAACCCCTGGTGTTGAAGGTGCTGGGCACGCTGAGCTGGAAGTCGGCTGGTGGGGAGAGCCAGCAGAGCACTCCTTAGCAGCTCAGGTTACCACCACTCACTTCACGGGTGTCACAGGCCAACCTGACAGAGGTCTGAACTTTGGCCTCCCCAGACCCTGGCACTGTGGAGGAGGAAAGGCTCTGAGGTCCTGTGACGCAGCACTGGCCAGGTTCTCTGTAAATAGCTTAGGTGGGAAGGTCAGAAGGTCTCTGTCGCAATCACTCAAGCCAGTCGTCACGCATGACGGTGTCTGCAAACAACAGCTACGGCTGTTTGCGACAGGATGTTCTTTAGGAAACTAGGTATCAGGTGAATTTGTCAGTGGTCAGAGTGCTGACTCTGACCTCAGCCCAGAGAAGCCGAGTAATTTGCTCAGGACACAGAGTCAGCCTACAGCTGTGACTAGCACCATGTCTCCAACCTCACAATACAGGTTCTAGCTCACCCAAGGGGACCCACAGTCTCACGGGGACACTAGCACATGAGCCAGAGAAATGCCAGATCGATGTGGTCACCGATAGTGACAAAACCAGCCAAGAGTCGTGTGAGGTCAGTAAGATTTGGAGAACTAAGTACCCAGTGGGTAGCCAGTATGAGGCAGAGGTGGCATAGGTACCCAGCAGATAGCCTTCCAGCCAGCTGTTACTCACAGGTCATAAGGCCATCCAAACTTGGGAAGCCAGTGGCCTGTCCCTCACCATCCCTGCCACTCAGCACAGCTCCACTGGCTTCCCCATGACACACAGCCATCCTCTCACCCAGAGAGCCCTGTAACCCACAGCTATCACTTGCCTGTTAAGGGCTCCTAGCACCAGCCACAGCGCCTGCACAGAGGCCTCTGAGTATACCTAATCTACGAATTCAGAGCCACATGATCCTACCTTCCAGCCCCATCCAGATATCACTTTGCCTAAGAAGTCAAACCCAATACATGCACTCTGCTGTCTTTACTCCTTAAAACCCAGGTTGAAACCTACACTGGTGCTCTGACCGTCTTTCCTGCGCTCTCCCACTCCACCCTTATCTACATCCCAGTGGCTATATTTTACCTGCTTCCCTGCAGGTCTCTTGCTCTAGGACTCCAGATGGCTTTGGCCTTTGGCTGGAGTGGTTAGGTCTTCCCTGGCAGGGAAGGAAGGGAGACAGGGAGACAGGGAGGGAGAAGATGAGGTGGCATAGGTACCCAGCCCATCCTCCATTTATCCCCAGCTGTACTGGCTCCTTCTGGGTGGGCAGGGACAGCTCCCGCCCTGCTAGGGAGCCCACAGGACTCTATGCCTGCACCTTTCAATCACCTACTAGAATGAACCATGGGCTTCTGCCAAGACCTCAACCCACATATTAGGTAAGCACCATGCTCTATGCTAAATTCTCTTTTTAAAACGCCCATATTCTGCCAACTGGAAGCTAGGAGAAAACCCCCAGTCGGAACAGAGTCACGCCCAATCAACCTAGGTAGTGACTCTGCCCCAGCCAAGTGCCTATTGGGCTCCATTTCCCTGTCAGTGTGGAATAAAAACACTCACCTGCCTGGGACGGAGGCACGTGAGAAGGGACATGTCCTTTCAGTTCTTGGGAATTTTAGTTGGTTCCACATTGGTCTTTGACCTCAACCTCCCTCCGCCCTTGCACATTCCTCGCCTGGGGTGGGGTGGGGGATGGTGGTCAGGACTCCTCCCCATCCAGTCTCCTAGGGAGCAGCTGACCCATAGGCCACCAAGCAGGGGCGGGCAGGAAAAGCGGAGCCAGGGAGGGCACTTCATGGAGAATATTCCAAGAACCCAAACCCATTCCAAGTGGTTGTTGGTGGCTGGGAGAAATGGAATACAAGGGTGACTTACTCTGCAGTCAGGGACTATGCTCTTCACCTATATTCCTAAGTCCATCACCTAGAAAAAAAGCCTTGGGCTGAAGGAAAGAGGCCAGTACTGCCAACCCTGATAAAATGAAGACATATGGGGTGGAGAGAAGGCCTCTGTAGTGTAACACTTGCCTAGCATGTGTGATCCAGCTCACAAAACATACATACATACATACATACATACATACATACATACATACATACATACATACAGTATTAAAGACATGGTGGTAGGGTGGGAAAGATGGCTCAGTGGTTAAGAGCACTGACTGCTCTTCCAGAGGTCCTGAGTTCAAATTCCAGCGACCACATGGTAGCCCACAACCATCTGTAATGAGATCTGATGCCCTCTTCTGCTGTGTCTGAAGACAGCTACAGTGTACTTATATATAATAAATAAATAAATCTTTTTTAAAAAGACATGGTGGTGGAGAGGGGAGTGAAGAGACCCTGTGAGCCCCAAATCTAGAGCTAGCATTAGTATGGGACACATGTAGCCCCCTCTCAGCCCCGAAGCACTTCTGCCTCAGGATAAGACTTCTGCCTGCCCTGGGACCTCACTCATTCTTAGATCCTCGGTCCCTAATGCTTCCAAAACCAGATCAGAGTCCCCAGAAACAATGTCTTCCTTTATGCCAAATCTGTCCTCATGGAACCACAGGGACAAATAGAGACACAGAAAGCCTTCCCAAATCCACCATGGCAAGCTCTCTTTCCCTCCTCCCCACTCAGTTGTTCAGGTACCCCTTGCACTATGTGTGCCCACCGGAAGGGGCAGCCCCCCATATGCCAAAATGATACAGATTCTCAGCCCTGCCCCCATCCCTACTGGTCTGGCAAGTCATCAACTCCCCTTTGTTAATAAAATGGAGTCTATACTGCCTTCCTCTCAGCTCTGTTATGAATAGGAAAAAAATAATGTGACATTGTCCCCTCAAGGCCTGTTTAACCTGACTCTAGACCACATGTACAAACACCATGCACAGGTTCTGTGCCGTCGTTTTATTGTTTTCTTGTTTTGTTTTTTAGTTTCTAGGGGAAAACAAACAATCTAAGGACTAGGGAGATGGCTTAGTGGGTGAAGAGCTTACTGCTCAAGGATGAGGACCTGAGTTTGAACCCGTCACCCACTGAGAGCAGGGGCAAGTGTCTGCAATCCCAGCACCAGGAAAGAAGGGAGTTGGAAACGGGGATTCCTGGAGCGCGGTAATCAGCCAGCATAGCCAAAATGACAAGATCCAGGTTCAGCAAGAGACCTTGTCCCAGAAAACAAAGTGGGGTGTGACAGAGGAAGACGTCCCTCCTTAACCTTAGGCTTTTACACACACATGCACGCACGCACACACGCACGCACGGACACACAGACACATGTTATGACCTCTGAGCCCAGAGCCCACGTATGCCATTTCTGTCTTCTTCACTCTCTGCCCAGGATTTACCAAGATAATGTCATCCCACATGCATGTCCACCCAACATGTTACTTCTTGAGTCATAAGGTCTCAGAAAGCTGTGTTCCGCCCTTTCAAAATGTCCCGCACATAATTCTGATCCACTCATGAAAATGGTCGTGAGATAAGGAAACGCAGCTTATCTCCCCAGGGCTGGCTCGCTGCCTGCTACATAGCAGCCACACAGAGCAGTGATTGACTCAGTGCCTCCACGAGGAAAAGAATGCACGAATATATTTAGCCCAGTGGCTTGAACAGAGGGCAAACATCCCTCAGATTCTTCCTTCCCCAGCTGAAGAATTCTGCCACTGATCATTTTTCCTCACAAGCCTCTTTTTCTGAATTTCCCATCAAAGTATCAGCAGGGACATCAAGCACAGCCTCCAAGGGTCAACAAAGAATGTGGCCTGGGCTGACCCAGGAGGTGGCGCCTGCGTTATGAAATGTGGAACTGGTAGCCTCCCTTTAATCCATGTCCTCACCACCCACTCCCAAGCTGGAAGCCCAGGCCACCGAGCCTGGAAACAGGGGTGAACTTAGGCAGGGCCCTTTGAGTAGGAAACAGGAGCCCGGCAGGACAGTCTGTCCCTGCTGCCTCTCGGCTGTGATCTTGGGTCCACATCCCTGAAAGTGCAGGCGTGGCTGGGTGGATCTCAAGAAACCTTTGCTTCAGAATTCCCCTGCTCTGATACACAGGCAGCTGGAGGGTAGGGAACCCACAAGCTGAAAGTCATTTGTGAAGCACACTTAGAGGAGGCTTCCCTTCGGCTCTGTCAATATTCACTCTTCTGAAGCAGAGCAGAGCAGCCAGGGCCTGTGTGCCTACACGGTGACTTTTTCCCTGGAGTCCACTCCAGGACTGAGTCAGCCACCCTCACTCAGGCCCTGAGCCTCCCTGTGCTGTCAAGCATGGAGGCTATGAGAAGCAGTCTAGACAAAGCTCATCCATCCTCTGCATGCAAGTAGCCTTGACCCCAGCATCCCGGATCTGCAGCTGGGTCTGCATTACTCTGCCGCCTCTACACAGGCTGATTAGAAACCAGCAAATGGGGCTGGAGAGATGGCTCGACAGTTTAGAGTACATACTGCTCTTGTGGAGGACCTGGGTTCAACTCCCATCACACACAGTAGCTCCGGTTCCAGAGAATTCCACACCCTCCTCTAACCTCCACAGCCACCAGGCACACAAGTGCATGCACAGTGGCAAAATATCCATAAGCATAAAATAAATTAAATCTAAAACCTGATATAATTAATTAAAAAACATAGAGAAGGGTTGGGGATTTAGCTCAGCGGTAGAGCGCTTGCCTAGGAAGCGCAAGGCCCTGGGTTCGGTCCCCAGCTCCAGAAAAAAAAATAAAATAGAGAAATAAGCGAAGCTTCTCGGGAAGCCATGGCCATCACACCGAGAACAAAAAGTTCACGGAACCATCCATACCCACGCTGGGGTGGGAATCATGGCATCCAGCGCAGAGGAAAGCGAGCCTAAGAAAACCAAACTAAGCCCCGGTAGCAGAGTGGTTCTCAACCTGTGGGTCGTGACTGCTTTGTGGGAGGTAAATGACCTTTTCACAGGGGTCACATACCAGATATCCCGCATATCAGTTATTTCCATCACAATTAATAACAGCAGCAAAATTACATGTATGAAGTAGCAACGAAAATAAATATTTGGTTGGGGGTCAGCACTACAGGAGGAACTGTATCAAAGGGCCTGCAGCATCACAACGGTTGAGAACCACTGCCCTGTAGAAATGGCCACACAGGGCCAAGGCCCACAGTGGGAACACCTAACACAGCGCTGGACGGGGGCCTTGGTACTCACCTGTCTACTGCTTCCTGTGGAGGTGAGGACACGCATGCCCAGAGACACATCAGAGCCACCCAGACCAGTGTCCCTTTAGTCCATGACCACCATGATCCGGCAGAAGAAGGTTAGCTCAGGAAGGCAGATGGTGAATAAAGACTCATGGTGGTCATGGACTAAAAAAGCGGTCACGCTTTATGCACACGCCCTTTATCCACTGATCCATTCCGACCCATGAGAAATACTTTAAAGGAGTTCACAGTTGATCTCAGCTGTAGGGCCAGCCCAGCCCTGACAACCTGAGTTCCTAAGTGTGATCACACACACAGACATGGTAGAATGAGAAAAATTGATTCCCCTGATCTCCATACATATATCATGGCGTGCATATACCAAGTATGCGTGTGCAGCACCCACAAACAAATACACACACACATATAGATTAATTTTTTTATAAATAAAGTTGTTGAGGGGGGAGCAATAGTTTCTCAGGATTACACATGGTTGTCCTGAGGCATGTTTTGTGGGACTGAGCCCTTAACCAGCCTGCAGCGACCACAGGTGCCCAGGTTTCAGAAAGGTATGTTTCCTGACACTGTGCCGACAGGAAATAAGTCATAGCTCTAGGACTGTAACTTTAAACCAGGGACACTATCTCACTACGGTCTGAACCCAAGAGTCCCTCGCGGGCTCATGTTTTGAACATTCAGTCCCCAGATGATGACATCAGGTTGGGGGACTGTGGAACCATTCGCAGGTGGGAAAGTTTCAGAAGGTGGCCTTTGAAGGAAATGCCCACCCCTGATTGCTGGTTCTTTCTCTGCTTCCTGGGCTTCAGTGATGTGAACAGCTTTTATCACACACTCACTGCCATCAATAAGCTGACCCATCACTCTATTCCCATCATAGGAGACTGAAATCTCTCCCCAACCATGAACCCGAATAAACCATTGCTCCAAGTGCTATCTGTCAGCTCACTGTCATGGAGATACAAAAGTAGCCAGCTCATACAGAAAGCAGACACTGGTTCTATTGAGGGCACTGTTGCCAGGCAAATGCCACCAACACCCAGGAAGAGAAAGACAGCTAAACGCCGTCAGTGCACAGGATAGCCTCTAGAAGGACCTGCACAGGCTTAAATGCCCCAGTGGCCCATTGAGAGACATTCTGCCCCCTCTACTCCTCCCAGTCCTTCTGTGTACACTGCACACCGCCCAGGTAATGCATGTGCCCCTGGGAAAGGAAGTGGCACACGGGGTATTTCTGTCCACAAGGTGGCACCATGCCAGCACCTGGATACTAGCTGTGTCTGAACTGGTGCCCAGTGGCAACCAATTTCCCAGGCAGCATTCAGGCAGTGCCCAGAGTGGCATCTCATTGTCAGAGGGTGGGGACAGGAAGGCTCCATGCCTAGTCACTTGAGAGCAGGTGAGAAGTCAGCTTTGCCAAGCTCCATGTGAGAAGCCATCCACAGACCTAAAGAGTGGAAGCCGTACACAGCTAAGTGCACTTACCTTCTGGAGGCTTAGCTACCTCCTCTCCCTCATCTTCCTCTGAGGGAGGAGAAGGGAGACAGGAGGAGGAGAGGCAGGAAGGAAGGGCAGACGATAGAGATGAGAGGAAGAGCCAGGACAAGAAAGAGAGAGAGAAAGAAGTTATCAGGATTATTTCTAGAGAAAGAATTGGCTGAGGAAAGGGAGGTCGGAAGCTGAGATCTACTCTGTACAGAACCTCACTCAGGAGCCTGGTCCCTCCCAGGTCTGCAGCCAGACCTTGTGTGGATCAAGCGTCAGGTAGCAGCATGCTGGCTAGTGAGAGGAAGCCTCTGACCCTTCATCCCTGTGATGGCTGGGTGTGTCTGCCCACGGTCATAGGTGGAGCATGTGAAGGCTGTGCCTAGGCCAGTGCCTGCGTTGTTCACAAATGCATATTACTGCCCTCTTACCTGGCTGGATCAGTCTTCTGGCAACTAAAGAAAAAAGCAAAAGTTGACCCCAAGAGCCCCAGCCTAGCTTTAAAACTAGAGACACTGTCTAGTTCAGCAGACCCCAAAATGTCATTGGAAGTCCCTGGGCCCTTGTCTCCCTCCCCACAGAAAGAAACTAGGGGATGAACAGGAAATAGAGGGATGGGTCCAGTAACCATTCATTGCAGACAGTGACCTTCCCCTCCCGTCATGGTCATCCACCTCAGAACCAAAACAGGTGGCTTTGGAGTGGTTGGGGGAGCAGCATGGAAAGTCCCTGGAGCCCAGCTCCTATTCTCAGGGTCAAAGGCTGCTGACACTGGGCACGTGAACACAGGGATGAATGGAGTCTGCTTGGGTGCAGTAGGCACTTTTACCGACAGAGGAAACTGGGCTGATGGTAAGACAATTGGGGTTGGGGGTAGGGCAGACATCACGAGTGCTAGGAGTGACTCATTTCTCAAGCAAAGTTTTGTGAGCAATCAAGAAAAAAAAAATGTCTATGCTCCAGCCTCTGATGTCATGCAAATGCTCAGCATAGGAGCCTCTG